>NC_073313.1:218204065-218804065 GCF_027595985.1 Sorex araneus | reverse complement strand
CCCTAACTCCCTTCCATCCTCCCTTCCTTCCTTTCTTCCTCCCTTCCTCTCTTCCTCTCTTCCTGCCTTCCTCCCTCCCTCCCTTCCTTCCTTCCTTCCTCCCTTCCTTCCTTCCTCTCTTCCTCTCTTCGTCCCTTCCTCCCTCCCTCCCTCCCTCCCTAACTCCCTTCCTTCCTCCCTCCCTTCCTCTCTTCCTCTCTTCCTTCCTCCCTTCCTCCCTTCCTCTCTTCCTCTTTTCCTCCCTCCCTCCCTCCCTCCCTCCCTCCCTCCCTTCCTCCCTTCCTTCCTTCCTTCCTTCCTTCCTTCCTTCCTTCCTTCCTTCCTTCCTTCCTTCCTTCCTTCCTTCCTTCCTTCCTCCCTCCCTCCCTTCCTCCCTCCCTTCCTCCCTTCCTTCCTTCCCTCATGGGCTATTGGAAATCAAACTTTTGGTCAGGCCCATGTAAACACCTTAACCCACTATATTATCTCTGGCCCCTGCAGTGATGCTTATCTTTTTATTTTGAAACTGCCAAAATTTCTCAGATGTCTGCCTTTACTTGAGTTCAGATTATAAATTGCTTTTATTTTCTCTTTATGATATAGCTCTATTACTAATCACAATTTATATTCTACTACTCCTCTTCACAAATAAAAAAATCCCCGTTAATCGTCGTTTTCTCGAGCAGGCTCAGTAACCTCTCCATTTGTCCTTTCCCTGAGATCTTAGAAGTCTCTCTCGGCTCGGCCCTCTCAAAGATGTCGCACTGGAGGCTCTTTCAGGGTCAGGGGAATGAGATCCAGCTTGTTACTGGATTGAGCATATGAATACACCATGGGAAGCTTGCAAGGCTGTCCCATGTAGGCAGGAAACTCTCAGAAGCTTGCCAGTCTCTCCCAGAGGGAGAAGTAGGCTACAAGATATCGCTTCTGGGAGCTTGCTTTTAAGTTTCTGGGTGCTGACTGTTGATGGAATTACACACACCTGGGTCCCTCTGCTGGTACCTTCATGTGTGAGGCCTGTCTGAACGTGTGGAGAGGGGCCTCAAGCATGGCTGTAGCTAGATTCCGGTGGTCTTTGGCTGCTGGGAGCTCTGCTTAGGGTGGGGAGGGAAGCTGGAGCCCATCCCCTCCGAGGGGCCCCGGGGAAGACAGCCAGGCGTGCGGGCAAGAGACTATTTCTCTTAATGTTTTATTATTGAGCTCAAAGACTATTCAGGGCCTAAGGAGCTGGCCATATATGTGGCTCACCTAGTGAACATCATGGATGTGGCCCAAGTCCCTTTTAAAAAATGTCAAACAAAATAAAAACAACAAAAACTAGTTCTCTATTGCATGTTATGTCATATATAAAATAATGATTACTTGTAGTTTTGTTCTTTATTATCTATTGATAATCCAATAGTCTACCAAGAATTTTATATTTCTGATGTAATTTCTATACATTTAAATTTTAAAATATTTTTAAACATTGACATGAAAAATTGATAAGTCTATTTGATCACAAATAAGTGGTTTAATAATTTAGGCTTAATATTTTTGTTATGCTTTTGGATGCTCTATGATTTGTTGCTATATTTATTGCTATTTGTATTTTTTTAGAATTTTCAAATGACGTTGAGACTTCAAAGGTAGTCTAAAAGTATTAAAATATACATAATTTAAATAATATGGATTTCGGTTTAATATATAAAATATAATATGTTAGTGGTCCAGATCCAGTCACTGTCAGTTAATACCAGACTAAACTTATAGTATCCTAATACATAAATATTGCTCAATTAATAAAAGAAAGCCAAGTGGATGATTTTATTGATCCGATATATTGAAATTATCCTTATATTGTTGAGGAAGCAAGCCTCAGTCATCTTCTTAGGGATGCTGATGAGGCATAAGAAGTAAAGTGACATAAATTAGATTATATTGAGAAAAGCTGGTTTTCAAATGCATGTGAAAATAGTCATGGAAAAATGAAGACCCCTCAAAGTAACCAGGTCTTATTTCTTATTTACTAAATTGAATTAGGACAAAAAATGGTGAACTTGTAACTAAAATACATGAGAAAACAAAGGAAACCACGAATGAATAGTTTGTCTTTAACAACATCTATTTGTACAGATTTCTGTTGTCTCCACTCCACTTTTACAAAAGTGAGATTTCTTCTTTCATTTAGAAAAAAAAAGGAAAGTCCTTTCCATGGAAGCTTTATTCCCTGATTTCAGAAAGAAATGGCAAGGTCAGTGTCACCTTCTTTTACCTGTTTTTCAAGTGTCTTCAATTCAAAATAATCCTTATGCTATGTGGCACATGTTACAGTACACCGCCTTACTAAATAAGCATCAATATATAGATGATATACTTCTTAGTTCATATATTATTTTTAATTTTACACTTGTAAAGGAATGATTTCCCCCTGGGTTATTAAAAAAATGTACCAAAGTTAAATTTTGTAGCTTGTCTCCTTCTGTCCAAATCTCTTAGGAGAAATCTCATTAAGAAAATGAAATTGCTCCAGATTCTATCTTATATATAGATATGGACGACTTAAAATTAGTGCTGCCCCATTATGCATCTGAAGACAAACCAATCAAATTCTTTTGCTGGTAAATGATAAAATTAAGCTAAAGATAGAAGGTCTAATCATTGACAGTTCTGATGTAACAGCACACTATCCTTCAAGTGAAAATACTAACTCTAATGATTTCTTCATATTGTGAATCATATTTCAGATATTATGTATATACATACACATATATATATCACTCTATCACTATCATCCTATTGTTCATCGATTTACTCAAGCGAACACCAGTAATGTCTCCATTTGTCCCAGCCCTAAGATTTTAGCAGTCTCTCCTAACTTGTCTTTTCCAACGATTGGAGGCTCTTTCAGGATCAGGGGAATGAGACCTGATATTGTTTCTGTTTTTGGCATATCACCACTATTCATAATGACCACTTACCAGCTTTGGTAAAGTTTATATTTTACTTATTTGTATATTATTTAATTATCCCATTATTCTTTTCTATATATGTTAACAGGTCACACTACAAATTGTTATTATCTCTCTATTTTATTGTGTTGTTGTTTTAATGCCATGACACGAATTACTCAAGACTTACCCTTGGATCTATGCACAGGGATTAATCCTGGAAGTGCTCTGGGAACAACATGTGGTGTCAGAGAATAAACTGGATTCTGACATGGTAAGGCAAGCTCCTAAATCTCTATACTCTGCTTCTACCCTTAATGATTCTTTCTTAGCAAAACACTTTTTTAAAATGTTGCAGCTTTCTAAATACAGAGAATAAGATGATGATAAGGTGCTTTTTTGGATTATTCATTATACTATTATTTAATGACAGAAAAGAAACAAGTTTTCCCAAGGTGCTTATATGTATCTGTGTGTTATATGCAAAATTAATGTTATGTAATCATATAAAATTTTTAAAATTATTTGGAAAATCTGAAAGAAGAGTAGTATATCACCTTACTAAATAAACAAGCATCAAAGTGTTATAAAGTAGTATCTGTTTCTGTGTGATTTTCATTTACAGTTATTTTTTCCTTAGTAATACTATCTTAGTGTAGATATAAATATGTCATATAAGTGGAACAAAGACAGGTAATATGTTATTGCAAATTATGTATTCTAAAAGAACAAGGCCAAAATAGTCATATTAGTTAAGTAAAAATTTTGGTTCTACATTTTAAGTAGAGGGAAATAATGATAAAATTAAATCATCACATCATCATAGAGATCCATAAAATTCAAAAGAAACTGTAGATATTCATGTAATGGAAGAAATAAATATAGTTAGAAAGAAAGAAATATAGTTACAGCAAAACACCCTCAGTCTGAGTAAATTTATATTATTATTGTCTTTGTATTTATTATTTTATAAGTATTAAAAGTTGATCTGCATTATATTTCTCCATGATTAAGGAAAGTGGTGAAGGATCTTGATACTTTGTAGGAGATGTGTAGGATAACATTGGTTTGTCCTTTCTGCCTTGCCACCGGGAGCTTAGTTTTACTCCCATCACAATCCTCCCATTCCTCTGTGTTCATTTGTAACTTCTTTCTTTGTGATATGCTTCCCAAACTGGTCAATCACCTTTATCTCCTAATCAGACTCTGTTAACTTGTAAATATTGCTTTTCTCTTCCCCTTAAGTCCTTGCATAGTTAATTCAGAGCAATGTCCTTTTTGCATAGACACAGGAAGATAGTTAATGCTATGCTTTTGTAACTTGGGAGTTAATTGACTCTGAATAATATTCAATGTGATGCATCTATTCTCTTAACTTAAGCCTCAGTTGCCCTTACTTCCTAGCACCACAAAAGCAGGGTCCCAAGGAGTGACTGGATGGACCCAGGACAAGCAGTAAGTTACCCTGACATCGAAATGGGCCAGGCCAAAACGCCATAATACTTAACTATAAATTAAGAGCATGGTCATGGACAAATTATATCATGATCCAAAAAGTAACAACTGGATTAGGACCCTGTTAGGGTTAGGAAAGATTAATCTGGCCTGAGCACTCTAGTGTGATATCTATAGCAAGATGTTCCCAGGAGAGCCACCCTACAAGATTTATGTATTTCTTTCTGTGTCCATACAAAATAACTAGTAATAAGAAATAGAATTAAAATGTTAATTAAGATGTTAATTAAGTTATTAGACTAAGGAAAAGAGAGAAAAAAAACCCTAGGTGGTATTTTGCCCTTGAACCCAATCAGGTGATCAGGAAGGGCTTTGTTATGCTGATTGTGCTACCTCCAATGCTGGGGAGTTGGTGAGATTCTAGAGAGAGACAAAAGCTGAGAGATGGAGTGCAGAGAGACTAGCAAGGAGGCTAGGAGGAGAAAGGAATGAGGAGATTAGTAAGATTGGAACAGACTCCTGAGAGAATGGAATAAACAGCAACTGATCACCAACCAGCCTGGTCCTCATTTCCTCCTTCTTTAGCCCATGGTATAGTCATCCCGGGTGGGAAAGAGACGTGAGACCACTGAACGCAGGTGGGGAGAGAGAGCCACTGTGATTCTTATTTGCTTGGAGACTACACAGCGATAGAGGAACCATAAAGTTGTACACCAAAAACATTAACATTGACTCCATTGTAACCATGTTAACTCCACAACAATGAACATTATTTTTTAAAGAAATATTATACTGAAAATAAAATGGTGCTAGATGGGTAATAAGATAATTTATCTTCTCCAGTATATCTCATAAATTATTCAGTGAAGATAGTTTACCTAAATGTCAGCAGGGAAAAGTTTTGTGAATGACCCATAGATTTGACCTTTCCATTAAGCATATTATAATAAAAATGAATGAAAAAGGATAACAAAAGATGTGGATGTTTTTGACCTATTTTTCATCCTTAGCATTATATTTATATATGAGTTGAAAACAGTTATTAATGACTGTTCCCACATTATCCAAGCCAAAAGTTTTCACCTTTATAAAAAGGCCATGTGCATGTTTGAGCATTGCTAAAAGATACGTAAGTAGACTATTTCAATGAATAAAATTATGCCAGAACTTTCATATTTCAATCCCATTATTTTATAATTGTTGATGACATCACTCTTCCTTTCACATAATTTCAGGTTAAAGTGTTAATACTGAGAAAAAAATAGTTTTTCTTACATTTTGTATTTTGTTACTTTATAAGCTCTTAATTTTCCTATAAGTAAATTTTATTTCTCAGCATTACATATCAGAGTGGCTAAACTCACTCTAAAGAATGAATATTGAAGTATTATAGAGAAATCATATTATATTGAAAATAATTGAGAGCTCTAGCAATGTCACAAATTATTCTCAGGAGACTTTTTATATTAAAACTAATATAGAACCTCATATGTACTGATCCTACTCCATAAACACCATTTGGATAAAGAAAGAAAATCAGAAAAAAAAAGAAGATAATAAACTAACAGGATCCAAAAATAAAATAGGTTAGTGTGCTGCTGGTAGATATCT
Source organism: Sorex araneus (assembly GCF_027595985.1). Lineage (NCBI taxonomy): Eukaryota > Metazoa > Chordata > Mammalia > Eulipotyphla > Soricidae > Sorex > Sorex araneus. Next base: position 218,798,090 of record NC_073313.1, on the reverse strand, counting down.
AAAACTATGTCCGGAACAAATTAAAATGTTAAAATAATTCACAGTGGGCCAGAATGAAAGCACAGTGGGTAGGACCTTACACACAGCCAGGTTTGATACCCAGAGTCCCATATGGTCCCCCCAGGACTACCAGTAGTAATTCCTGAGTGTAGCAATTTGGAGTAACCCCTGAGCATCACAGGTGTGATCCAAAAAGCCAAAAAAAAAAAATCACAATAACTAGGCAAATGTAGTTTCAAAATATTTATAAAATGAAAACTTTAAAAGGATATTTTAGAAAAATTTTGGAATTATAAAACCATTTTAAAGATAGTCCATTTTCCCTTTCATCTGATTGGGATTCTCTACTATAAATATACTACATGGGTCTAGTGAGTTAGTCATGGTTAATGAGCCATTATTATTGATTAACATCCATACTTTATTGTGATTTCCTCAACTTCCTATAGAATCTTTTTTTCAGCTTTAGGACTCAGTTTAGAATAAAGCATGGTATTTAGCATTCATGTCTCCTTACAGTCTTATGTTGTGAGGAGTTCTCAGGCTTGCTCTTAATAACCTTGGAAGTTTCGAGTATTACTAACCATATGTTTTTGCAGCATGTTTCTCAGTTGGGATTTGTATGGTGTTTTTCTCATGATTAGACTAGAATGTTTTTGGGAAAAGGCTATATATGTAGAGTACATTTTAGCACGTTAGAGCATATTATACTCTATCAACATGACTTATCACACTGATAGTGTAAACTAATTGCATTGAAATAATTTCATGTTTCTCCACAGTGAAATTAGAATTTCTACTTCTACTTTTCATATTGTCCTTTCAGGGGAAAAAAGAAAAGAATAAGCAGCCCTTACTTAAGAATGAGAGATTGAGGTTCAACTTATTTTCACCTGCCCATCATCATCGACCTCCCCGGGGTAGCGGAAGCGGCATGAGACTACAGAATGCAGGTGACGGGATAGAGATAGAGTGCCAATGCCCCCTTTTTGTGTTTACACATACGTTCATCGTAGTATTATTTATAATAATATATCACTGTCTCTGTCACTGTCATCCCGTTGCTCATTGATTTGTTCAAGCGGGCACCAGTAACATCTCTCATTGAGAGACTTATTGTTACTGTTTTTGGCATATGCAATACGCACGGGTACCTTGCCAGGCTCTGCCTCGTGGGCTTGATACTCTCGGTAGCTTGCCGGTTTCTCCCAGAGGGGCAGAGGAATCGAACTCGGGTCGACCGTGTGAAAGGCGAACGCCCAAACACTGTGCTATCGCTCCTTATTCAGTAAAGATAGTTTACCTAAATGTCAGCAGGGAAAAGTGGTGGATATTGTAAAAAATCGTAGTTTGTAAAATTAATGGACTACCACTTAGCTATAAAATAATGTGTTAAGTCTGGAGATATAGTATTGCAGGGAGGGAATATCTCCAGCACCCCGTATGGTCTTCTAAGCCCTTTGAAAAATGATTCCTGAGCACAGAGCTAAGAGTAAGCCCTAGGCATAGCTGGATATAGCAAAACAATAAAATAAAATGTTTTTAGATAACACAGACGAAATGTGAGTAAATCAGAAGAAACAAGAACAGAAAGATTTCATTCTGAAGACAGAAAAGATCTGTTAGATGGGTGATAGTGAAGTGTTAATGCTCCTTTGTTGTGTGGAATGATATGGCAACATATATTTGAAAAGTTGTGAACTTACACTGCTAAAAATATAGCATATAATGTTTATAACCAATGTTATCTACAATAGGACGTTACTCAATGGCTATCTCTATGTTTCAAGGATTTAGCCAGGAGTTCTTTTCCTGGCTTTGCCTAATTAGCCCTACTCTGATCTCAGCATTTCTACTTTCAGGGACTCCCAAATTGGAAGAGATTTTGCAATCTTCAGTACAGAGCAAGCTGTGGTACAACACTGAAACTATAGATGCAAGAGCACAGCAGGCAGGAGTGCACCTCCCAACACTGAGAGTTCTTCAAGCTGAACGTGCTTGGCCATCACCACTAAGTGCAAGCACCACAACAACATGTGTCATTCCTAACCTTTACCACAGCAAAATGTGTGTGTGAATCCGTCATTACAAAAACAGTTGCTTGATATTTTTTTCTAATTAATGACAAGTGAAGATTGCATTTTTTTGGTTATTTTGTTTGTTTATTGGGAGCCACACCCAGCATTATTCAGGACTTACTCCTGGCTCTACATTCAGGAATCACTCCTAGTAAGATTGAAGGGTCCATGTGGGATGCCATGGATTGAACCCGGGTATGCCCTGTGCAAGGCAAACATCCTATTGACTGTACTCTCTGGCAACTTATTTGTAGAGATTTAAAAAATACTTCATGAAATATCTGTAAAATTTCTCTTTTAGATTAACAATGATTAGAATTCTGTCTATATCCAGCCAAATGTTATATCTAATGTTTAAATATTTCCACTAATATGTCAAATATTTTAATTATTTTAATTTATTATCACATAGAAATTAGATACACTACATTGAGACAATATAATGTGTCAGATGAAGTTTCTTAGATACCAAGGCACTTGCTTTATATATATATATATATATATAGACATATATATTAATTTATTTATTTTTGATCTATTCTACTAACTTCCATTGCATACTTACAGATTCAACCTACAACTATTAGATAGCAATCGATTTGGATTATGCAAACTTGTGGAGTCCTATCCTGTCCAGCAGGGAGGACCCTTTGTGGGGCTGAGGAGGGGACAGAGCCCAAAGAACAGACACAGAGCCAGAAAGCATCAAGGAGGAAGAGAGAGTTTATTCTACTGGCAGTTACAATACTTATTCCTCTCTGCTGGGAGGAAATGGTGCCTGGACCCACATACAAATGCAGATTGACATGTCCTTTTGCTAGAGGTATAGGCTATTGAGAAACAAATGGTGACTATAGTGGCAACCTTGCTACAAGCCTCTGTTTGAATCAGAAGAGCCAGGCTGTCTTACTAGGAAATAAGAGCCAGACTTGTAAAGCAGCTCCCTACACAAACTGACTCATTTTTTCTGGTTTCTGGTGTGTTGGCTAGTGGAAAGTACTAGGTGATATCAGAGAAATGGATGAGTGCTTAGTTAATTATTTTCTAGAAACTATTTCTGAAAAATTAATTGAGTATGCCCACAACCCCAAATTGTAGTCCCTTTAAGATAATCTTTATTCTTTGTAAGTTCCTTTAAATGCTTTTTCTCAAAATTTGTATTTCTCTTTCTCTTATCCTCAAATGAAATGACCTTGTTTTTACCTATAGAAACCCATTTAATTTTTATTGAAGCAAGTAAACTTAATTTTTGTTTTTTCATTAAAAAGTGAATGCATTTCATTTAGATTATAGAGCATTCCTCTGATTCTGATTATCATCTAGTAACTAGCTTTATTTGTAACAGTAAAACTATTTTTAAGTTGCCAAAATCATTAATGAATATATTCAAATTTAAAATTTAAATATGTATTTAATTAATGATCTATTTCACACTGCCCTAATATACTTAGTGTGACCTTGAAAACTTTCTCTACTTATGATGTAAATGTATCTTTATGTTTAAAACAAATCATTACTAAATGTAACTGAAGAACCATAATGTCTTAATAATATCTTGATTCATCATGCATTATATTAAAAATTAAATTATATTTAAAATACTCATTTTATATGAATATATATCTCAAACCATTCATTGGACTATAACATTTGCTTATTTATGTTTGAACAGACAGTAAACTTAATATACAAAATATATTCAAACAGCAATTATTTAATGAATGATTTAAATTTAGTAAAATACAAAGATAAACACATGTAAAAGGAGCAAATACATATCATTTAACTAAGCAAAAAAATCAATGTATTTTAATTTAAATAAATCTGGAGTACAAAATTTTCAAATTTCTTTCTCTTTACTAATTTTATTTTTTGCAGTTTATTAATCCTTATAAATTAACAGTGATCTTGCAAGCAGATGCCACAGTTATGTTCTATGCTTTACATTAATTACAGAAAATATTTATATACATATGCAGATTGTGTAGACTGTACATTAAGTCTCAGATAACTTTAATTAGTGTTAATAAACAGAGCTTGAGGTAAAATTGAGAGATTTAGAAATATGAAAAGCTCAAGCCCTTATTAAGATTAACAATCTAATTTCAGCTATAAGATAAATTTTTATTAAACATTATCAAACTTTGGCCTTACCAGACTTATTAGCTCTCTTAATTATGGTTCATTGGAAAGCAGTTATTTAGTGTATCTTCTTCTAATCCTTTTTTATTCCATAAAAAATAGTTTTAAATCAATTCTTTACATTACTTAATCCTTCAGACTTAATTAAATTCTGAAACACCATTATCTGACTTGCATTGGGTTGTAACGGGGCTTTCCCATGGGTTATACAGCTGCTGGCTATTTTTCCAAAGCTATTTTAATGGATACTTTGAGAACATTTTCATTGTCAAAAATTGGCTCTAACTTATTTCAACAAAAGTTTGACATGTGTGATTTTTCTCAGCAATAATACAACAAAGTAAAGAATGAAAAACCCTTCACATTCTGCTACATGGTCCAAGGGGTATAAAAAGTAGAATATCAAAGAGATAGAAATGCAAAGCATGAATCAGAAAATTGATTCATCCTTAGCTAAATATCTGGCATATAGAATTAAAAATTATTATTCTAATTATATTGTTTACACTAGAGATCTTTCATACTTTACGTGTTTCATATTTAGTATCAAGGGTAATTTTTTTATATTCTTTCTTACAAAACTTTTATTTTCAATTTTAAAAGTTGTTTTAATCACTTTGGCAGTAAAAGTCTAATGTTCACAGTGATGTTATTTTTTAATTTACATTTATATCATATCTTGAATATTTTCAACATACACATCCACATTCATGTAGTATTTTATTTAAGAAGTTCTTTTATTTTATCCTAGTGTTAGCCTTGGGTATATTGCAACAGTTTGCACATTTGTGAGTCACAAGACAGCATCAACAGACATTCTCATAATTTGCCAAAAAGGAAAGCTAAAATGAAAAAAGTGACAAAAATATGCAAATAACCTAAAATATAGTAGTAGCATTAGAGACTGCTTCACTAAATTACAAAAGTGAGGCACGAGTGTATAAGCAATAAGTTTCCAAAAGTTACGCATCTAACTCTGATATACTGCTTCCAGTTAATATAAAATTACACATGTTACATTCTCTTTATTAAATCAGTATCAAGCAGTAGTATTTTTATCTAACTTCAAAATGAATCGTAGTTCTTATACTCCTTCTCCTCCTCCTCTTTCTCCCCTCTTCCACATCAAGGGTGTTTGTTTGGACCACACCTATCCATATCCTGTTGTTACTTCTGGCTCTATGCTTAGATATCATCCCTGGCAGTATTCAAGGGATCAGTCACACATGGTGCCAAGTATTGAACTAGGATTGGCAGCACTAAAGGTAAGATCTTAACCCTTGTACTTTCTCTCCAGATCAAGAAATCACATTTCTTATTGAATGAGGTTCAAGGAGACTGTGTAAATAGCAAACTTGCTACTTTTAAAATGCATGTGGTCCATGTTCTGTGACATTAATACAATGCCAATAAGTATTCCAAATGAGAGATATTGAAAATAGGAATGAAAAGCTAGAAGCAGCTTTTGTAACAATGTGACCCCACTTACTCATTTATAGGCTAGAAATTGATGTCATTGTGAGTTTCTAATATTGACTAAATCACAAGATGAAATTTATTCTAACACTTGACTAGAACCCCAAATTGATATAGACTGGTCACCTACAATTAGTGCATCTTCTTTAAAACTAGTCAGCAACAGCAGTGCATATGACTATGTACCACCAATTTTATTCTGTAGATTATTTGGTCTTGGAATTATGCTCTTATCAGATCTCTTATATACATCATTTTATAATTTATTTATAACCTAAATTTAACTGTTAAAAAACTAATAGGAAGGCTGAATGCAGCATGCTAGTTTACAATATTCTGGAGTTATAAGATTCAACAATAAGTCTCCTTAATATTTGTAAATTGAGTATGGCAAATTTTATAACTATTAAGTCATTCTATTTATCATTCTCTGCTCAGTTACTTAAGGGAGTCTCATAGATCAAACAACATTATTTATCACAGGTAATGTTAAGGTCCTGCTAATTGCAGGTGAAATTTTCCCTAGTGATTACTTAGAACATTGTGTCAAACTCCTTGACATGTTAGGCACTCCCTATATTTCCACCCCCAGACATTTTAATCTAGTGTCCTAATATTTTCAACTACATTTTAATAGGTATTGATATTTTTTCCTTTTAAAAATGTCTTTATTAAATTTGACTTTCTACACTTGATCTTGGCAAAAGGCTGAGAAGCGATGAAGTTTGAATTTGTGCATCCCAAAATCTAGTCTTTAAAACATAAAATTAGTCACCTTTAGAATTCACACTGTTGTGTATACCAATAGCTGCTTTTTAAATATTAGATATTTCCAAAAGAATTCCCATATGTCCATAGTCTGTCTCTACTGAAAAATTTCAGATTACCTGATTAAAATCATATACTATGTGCCTATTTGAAACAGATTTAATTTAATATATATGATAGTTGGAATGTTCACCATATTGTAACATTTGCACATATTTCATTGCTTCTTATTGCTAAGCAGTATTTAATTTTGCTTTTTCCAGCATGTAAACATTCTTTTCTTTCTTTGTTTTAATTGAATCATTGGGAACCACAAAATCACAAAAGCATTTATGAGTAAGTTTCAGACATCCAATGTTCTAACACCAATTCCTTCACCACTGCCCCCAGATTCCCTCCCACCCCATAGTCTGCCTCTGTGGTGGGCACTTTCCCTCTAATCAATCCTCCCACTCCTGCCACAGTAGCAATATTCCTCCTGGAGACCAGATCTTCTGCTCTTTATTTTTATTGACTAAGTGCATTTCATAGACCCCCTCTTGAGTTTATTTACATCCCATCTAAGAAAGACACCATACTGAGTGTGTTCCTCTTCTCAGTATTTTCACTAAACATAATGCTCTCCAGATCCATTCACAGAGTAGCAAATTGCATGAAATCATCTTTTTCTTATGGCTGAATAGTGTTCCATTTGTATATGTGCCATAGTTTCTTTATCCATTCAACAATCCTTAGATATTTGTGTTGTTTGCATATTTGGAGCATTATGTATACTTCTGTGTGAATTTAAAAAGAAAGGTTTGGGCGCATGTGGGACTCAAGTGTTCGGTGGCCTAGAACCATTCCCGTGGCCGGCCCACAGCAACAGACAGATGGTCTGAGGACCTGGAGAATGAAGAAACAGGGTCTCATGCTGGATAGTAGACTGTTTATTTCTCTTTCCTCCCCAGTATAGTCCGATCTCTCCCCTTAAGGCACAGTCGTAGTTGTAGTTTTGGTCATAGTCCCAGTCATCATAGTTCCATCATCCTAATCTCCTCATAGACCTCAAAGTTCTCTCCTTCCAGTCATCACCATCGTCTAGTTCCCTCTTAGAGCATAGTTAAATAGAAACCATAAAGGGTGGGGGTGCATATATGACACCTATTGTCATAACAACAAAGAGATGTAAAGCCACTTCCTGAGGAGAAGTTCTAGGAGATTAACTCAAAGACAAAATCTCATCTGAGGGTTCAGCATTCAAGATTACTAGATTTGCTCTCAAGGGTAGGATTCCATCTACATTGTATTGTTTTATCCTTTCCTCCGCTAGAATCCATTTGAACAATCATAGTGAATTTGCTTTTTATAACATTTCTAGTCATTTTATATGAGCACAGTTAGAGCTATATTAACCTTAAAAGTTGGCTCTTCCTGGGGACATCTCACTATATATCCTAGACCACAGTCCTCTGGCCAGGTTAGTCTTTCTTAATTCCATCAGGGTCTTTATTAAGTTACTCCTTTTTGCGTCATGACAGAGTTTGTTCCATGATCATGCTCTTAACTTCTTATAATACCAATGGGACTTAACTTGTTCCTTTTCCATGCGAGGGTACCTTAAAGCTTGCCCTGGTCCACCCAGTCCTTTCATCAGGACTCTACTTTTGGAGTGCAGGGAACTAAGGGCAACTGAAGTTTAAGTCAAGTAAATATGATGGATGCCCAGGAGTAAATATTATTTGGAGTCAATTAACTTCCATGTTACAAAAGCATAGCATCAACTGTCTTCTTGTGTCTATACCAAAAGGTCATTGCTAAACCATGCAAATGTCATAAAAAAAAAGAAAAGCAATATAAGATTACTCATGCTTGATGGAATTGGGTGTGTATCAGGGGCACTGTTGTGTGAGTAGCTCAATAAACCTAAGCTCTTTGCAAGAGGAGCAAGGACAATGCAATATGATCCAACTATTCTGCAGTGAACAAAGAAGTGCACATGTCTTTTCCAAATCATGCTATGGTGCCAAATAGTATTTCATCATATTCATGATAAATCTCTCATACATATATGTTTATAATTTGTTGAACCAATTTTATCATATTTTTAGATGACTTTTATCAGATTAGCTTTGTTCACAATTTCTAGTACATTGAGTATTGTATGAATCATCATCACTCTATCAACAAATGTAATATTGTTGAAATACTTTTTGAAGCAATAATTTATTTTTTTACTCTATTATGTCTTTAAATTGACCTATTTTGGTTTTATTTTATTTTTTAGGTTTAGGGACACAGTTGAAAGTTCTCCAGGACTACTTCCAATATATTGATTTTATATCTTTAATATGTAAAAGTGCTATAATATGGAAAAATAATAGCTAATACCTCCATAAATTTAAAAGTTTGTCCTTTTTGTTATGTAAATTTTTGCTCTTATTGTTCTTAGAGGCTTATGTCTTTATTATCAAACAGTTTTTCTGACTTATAGAACTGTTCATTTCTGTATTTTAGAAACCTTCAGAGAATCATGGAACTTCAAATTCTTGAAATTTGTTGGGGATTGCACTGTCATAGTGTATGATGGACTACTATATATATCTCATGTACTCTTAAAAATATTTTTCTGCACAGATGGAATGCCGTGGTGAGTGTATCATTCTTAATCTGTGCACAATTTCAGATTTGTTACTTGTGTTCATTAAATATTTCAAACATTAGCTGAACATTTGAGGTCATTTATCAATTACTGAGAGAAAAATGCCACAATCTGCCATCACAACCATTCATATAGTTATTTCAACTTTGATTTTATAAATTTAGTCCTTTGCTATTATTAGGCACAAATGTAATTTCTATAGCTTCCTACTGAAATGCAAGTAGAGCTTTTAAAAATACAGAAAAAAATAAGAATATTGAGAAAAAACTCTGGAAAGTGAAGAGTACCTGGCTTTGAATAGCTACAAAAGTTTACATAGATTGTCATAGGCCCAAATTGTCTAAATCACATATGGACCAGTATATGCATACCCAAAATATATTAATTTAGCTCTTGTTGATTTATCATTGGATACAAAACTATAGAATTTCAGAGGTATGCTTACCACTTTTATATGCATACAGGAATAGGCATACCCACCACCAAAATTCTAACTGTATCCTAAAAACATTTTTTTCTGCATAAAGCTTGTAATTTATTTTGAATCTTTATTGAGATAATGTCATTTGTGATACTTTCAATTATATTTTCATGCGTATATTATTTCAGGACCACACCTACCACCAGAACAGCTGCTTCTTTCTTTCAAGTTGACAAAGACCCTCTCTTTCAACTGCTCCCTCCTCTAGTAAGTTCGGAAGCATAGAAGATAAGTAGATAAAGTTCTTTAGGTATCTGTGTGGTATCCGTGATGATGAATAACACGGATATTTTATTTGAATGCTATTGGTTTGTTTGGGCCACACTCAGTGATGTTCATTATTTTCTCCTGGCTGTGTGTTCAGGGATCACTACTGGTGAGGCTCAGGTCACATATGGTGCCAGGATTTGAACTAGGGTCTTCTTGTGCAAGGCAAGCCCTTTAACTGCTGCACTATCCCCTCGGCCCCAGTTTGTAAATTTAATAAGTTGATGCAGGCAGGTGCATATTTGTCAGTGAGCAGACCGTTACAACATGCCAGTCTACAAAAATTTACATTTGGTAGACTGGGAACACCTGTAAAGGCAATTGGAAGCTGCCCAAAAAAACTGTGTCCCTCACAGAGAGCCTGGCAAGCTACCAAGAGTCTCCCACCCGCATGGCAGAGCCTGGTAAGCTACCCGTGGAGTACTTGATATGCCAAAAACAGTAACAACATGTCTCACAATAGAGATGTCACTGGCACCCACTCGAATAAATCAATGAACAACAGGATGACAGTGATACAGTGATGCGTAAATGAGTAACATTTTAGATATTTTAAAACTAAATTACTTTAAAATCCACTTATTAATTATTAGGGTGAATTGAATATTTTATTGCATAAAAAGTGAATTTTTGCCTAAAATTTATTGCATAAAAAGTAATTTTTTATTCCATAAACACAATCAAATCTATGATTATCTAATCTTTGATAAGGGAGCAAGAAATGTGAGGTGGGGCAAGGAAAGCTTCTTCAATAAATGGCGCTGGCAAAACTGGACAGCTACATGCAAAAAAATGGGCTCAGATCTCTACCTAACATCATGTACAAAAGTCAGGTCTAAGTGGATTTAAAATCTCAACATCAGACAAGAATCCATAAGGTACATGGAAGGTAAGGTTTGCAAAATCCTCCACGATATTGATCCTAAAGGTATTTACAAAGATGACACGCCACTGGTGAAGCAAGTGAAAACAGAGATAAACAAATGGGACTATCTTAAACTAAGAAGCTTCTGCCCCTCAAAAGAAACAATGACCAAAATACAAAGACAGACTACAGAATGGGAAAGGATATTCACCCAATACGCATCTGATAAGGGGTTGATATAAAGGATATACAAGGCACTGGTTGAACACTACAAGAAAAAAACATCCAACCCCATCAGAAAATGGGGGTTGAAAATTGACAGAAATTTTTGCAAAGAAGATATCGGAATGGCTAAAAGACAAATGAGAAAATGCTCTACATCACTAATCATAGAGAAATGCAGATTAAAACAATAATGAAATATCATTTCACACCACAGAGACTGGCCCACATCCAGAAGAACAAATGCAACCCTGTTGGCATGGATTTGGGGGAGAAACGGTCTCTCCTTCACTGCTGGTGGGAATGCCAACTGGTTCAGCCCTTTTGGAAAACAGTTTTTTGGATGATTCTCAAAAAATTAGAAACTGAGCTCCCATTTGACCCAGCAATACCACTTCTGGGAATATCCCGGAGAGGCAAAAAGATATAGTAAAAATGACATCAGCATTTATACATTCATTGCAGCACTGTTTACTATAGCCAAAATATGGAAAAACCAGAGTGCCCCAAAACAGATGACTGTTAAAGAAACTTTGGTACATCTACACAATGCAAATTTCATGACTTCATCTTTTCTAACAGCCACATAGTATTCCATAAGTTTGTAACTGTACTTCAGGGTGATTCAGTAATAAATTTTTTTTTTAAAAAAGCAATTTTTTAAGAAACAAGGAAAATAGGCTAATTGAAACCTCTTGAAAGACATAGATCTTTCAACAAGCAGAACACATAAAAAATGGTTTCTAAGATTAAAGGAAAACTTTAGTAATGGACTAATAAATAATTTAAATATAGCATAATAATATGTCAAGTTTATGTTATATAAGCACATTTATTTAAATTTTATTTAAATGTGTAAAATAATAATGATATTTTGTGAACAATAATATTTAAAAGTGTTATTTTTATTTTTACTCAAAGTAAGGGCAAGGAACAGAGATTTTTCATATACTCCATGTATAATTAGATGCATATTCTCCCTCATTGTCAGTCGTCAATGTTCTCACATGTGTAGGATTCTAGTTATAGCTAATGAAATTCTATTGATATATTATATATGTGTGTATATGTATATATGTAGAACAAATACATTAGAATACATAATTAACTAAGTCAAACATCACTGTCACTGTCACTATCATCCTGTTGCTCATTGGTTTGTTCGAGCAGGCACCAGTAATGTCTTTCATTGTGAGAGTTATTTGTTTCTGTTTTTGGCACATCCAATACGTCACGGGTAACTTTCCAGGCTCTGCTGTGCAGGTGCGATACTCTTGGTAGCTTGCCGAGCTCTCCGAGGGGGTTGGAGGAATCCAACACATATGCCCTACCACTGTGCTATCGCTCCAGTCCATAAAATAAAATAAATTGTCTTGAATATTAAATATTTAAACATATTTTTAATACTTCATAGGGACTTTTCTGAAATATTTGTCCACATATCATGATATATTTACTCATTGCACAAGAATATAACTCATTTACAAGCACACAAACTCCCACATAGATTCAATTATTGGGTATTAGTGAAAAGAACTTAAAAATAATTATATGTCATATTTTAGATAATTTCCAAAGTTTTTTACATGTACCAACTTATTCAATGGATACTATAATTTCCAAAGGTTGTTTCTTGTATAATTACCTGAAAATTATAAATTATGGTTAGAGCAACATAGGGTTTTTTGATAACAGACCCCAAGAACACCTACTAAGAAAAAGAATTTAGGTAGAAGACGTGGGTTCACTATTCAGAGTAATCATGTAGAGTAGAAGATAGGCCAATAAAAAGACATTTATAGCATAATGTTATAAATCCTTTGATTTGGTAATTATGGTGTAGCATGGGTTAACAAATGAAGGTTAACAAATGAATAGAATTACTAAATATATAGCTTTGCTCTAAAGAAATTCAATTAAAATGATGGTTAAGTTACAAGAATGATTTAAGGAAGAATTAAATAGGAATTGGTTAAGTCTTACAAAACAACTATATGGAAAAATATAGTGTTTATGGACTAGAAGACTCAGTATGATTAAAATATGGATTCAAGTCTTTAAAAATAAAGATTAACAAGGGACTAGGAAGGTAAAGATGAGATACACTGGAAGCAATATAAGGACATTGGTGAAGGTTCTGAGCTACCTTGGTAGTATGATGTGTGGAAACTGTGTGTATCAAAATCTTATACGTTAAAACCATTGTAATCATGTAACACAATGTAATATTATGTTACTGAATTTAATAACTGAATTAAAAATTTATATTGTTCCAAGCAAATAAAAAGAAGTGGTTATCTTGCATTCAACATTAGATGAAGGACAATATAGGATTTTGAAGAACTGAGTTGATGAAAATGCTGAGAAAGAGAGAGCACAATGTGAAAATGAGATCATGTACACATATATGAGCAAGTATAGTTTTATTTTTGTATATTTTCATAGTAAATCATCCAATCAATATATTTTATTGCCTGTTATAGGCATGTTTAGCACTTTTATTTTTCTACTATCTATCCACTGCCATGCTTTATATATGAAAAAATAGTCTTTCTCCTTATCAATGACTACCTATTTCTTTTTCACTCATAATTATTGTCCTCCATCTCATCCATTTTAAAGATGTCTTTTATTATAGATATTTACCTACATGTAATTTTGCAAAGCTTCTATTTTGAGTGGAATACAGTATGACCTTCGTCACTTCTATATTTCTTTTGAGTTCAGAGAGAGACAAATCTCACCTTGTTGCTGGTACTCTTATTTAACTATACAAACATTTTTAAGATAATCCTACTAATCTGATCTTCCACAAGAACCCAAAATTCCAAATTTTGAAATTAGGGCTATGAACTTATGTATTTAGGACCTGAAGGACATTCAAAATTAAAAATTCTTACATGAAAAAATATTGGAACATTCTATAGTAGTAGAGCTATATTATGATGACCTTGTGAACTTGACATTTGATAGTATGTTTTGTATATTTTTATTCATATCCATCAGATGAATAAGAATATTGTTTTTTATATAGCATGTGCCCAAAATCATAAAATGAACATGTATAACGTTTTGCTATTTTTGTAAGATTGAGAAAAAAATAAGAACAAAATATCATTTCTTAAAAGTCTAATATTAATCAAACTCCTCTATAAGGTGTCACAAGCATTTTATCATCCCTGCTTTAATTTCTAGAACACTGAGGTATGGGCTTTATTTTGTAGATAATTATACTGAGGCTTGGAGGGTTTAAAACTCAGGCACTATTCTAATTAATGTACTTTTTCTTCATTATACTACTCAATAATTTTGTAGAAATAGCAATGTTTACATTTTCAAGAATTATGAAAAATCCTGAGAAACAATATTCAATCTTCTCTGTGTCATTTACTTGTTCATTTCTGCACTTGTAGGAATTCATTCATCTAGAATATGCTCTATAGTTTCTTCTTTATAAAGATGATTTTATTTGCTTTTAAAAATAAGTGAAAAAGCAAGTAAAAGTTAAAACCCATTTATTTTAAATCATTTGGAGAACACTACTTGTATTCTATAGTTCTCATTATTTCTTAGAGCTTGATGAAAATATTCGATTTGCATAATTAAAATGAACTCTTATTAATATTATAATGGTTACAGATCTCAACTAACAAAGGGATTTAACTTTTCCTTTTGATAAAATTCTGAATTTCTCTAGTAATTAAACCTTGTGCTTCTTGAACAGATAGTGGCACATTTTATTTTTTGAAAAATCTTAGTTGACATTATTTTCCATTATTACAAATATTCCACTGCAGTAGACTTTTTAATTCCCTAACTCTTGACTATAGGGTATAACTTCTATTTTTCTATTTAGAATAACTAGGTCTTCACTCACCTATTTTTATGTAATGCAATTCTAAATCTCCTGTTGACAGCAAAGCAATTATTGTAAACAGGTGTAAAAGAAGGTGTGTTACTTTGATGTTAAACATTGGATCTGTCCTTTTCCTTTTTCTTCCTGTAATGCAGATTTTATGAACACAAACTTTTATTTTAAAATTCTTGTCTATGATTTTTTTTTCCACAGAACAAATGTGGAGAAACATTAGAAAGAGCTATTTTACTTTAAATGTGGATTACAGTACAATTGTCTCTTAAATGATTCCTAAAACCACATTATTCTGGTATATTGACATACATATGCATATTCATATATATATATACACCTACATAGACAAACATATGTATATGTACTTACATACACACATATATACTTACATACACAAACAGAGCACTGTGATCTAAAAACCTTGAAACCTTCCTTCATACAATGCTCACAAGATTTATGTTTCTCAAAAGACCTCTTAGTGGTTTACTATGATTAAAATAAATTGTGACTCCTTCTAAGAGGGGAGAAGCAGAAAACATTTTCAAACTTACATGAAGCCCATGACATATTGCTATAGTCATTCAAATGTTTACCTCTTTGCCAATCCAAACTCTTTGTCTTAAGATTAAAATTCCTACCTATGGAGACAGAGTATGAATTTTCATTTTACAGATGACTTGCTAGCCATGCGACCTAATTTAGTCAAGGAACATAGGTGAAATTATGTGTCATTTCTTAGCCTAGAATTTAAGAGCCACCTTATTTTTTGCTTGGCTATTTTTTGAAAGTAGTTCTTTGCTCCAAGGAGACACATTTAGATGATACATGTACCCAATGAAAAGTTTGGAGCAAAGCCCAGCTAAGCTCAGCCAAGATAAACAAACAGCCCAACAACAGACATGTGGCTGTGACAATAAAGATTTTTGTTTATGTCACTGAATTCTGGGGTGGTTTTAATGCACATGCTGTAACAATAGCTACAGGGTAGAAAAGCACTTTTATAGGATCCATAATATGCCTCCATCATTAAGCTCTTTAGAGAAACCAAATTTATAAAAATTGATTTTAAAAAATGAATATTTTAGTAATTAGCATTTTATCTATTTTGTGCATATAAAATGGAAATAATTTAAAATGTTAACTGATGTATGAAGATTTACTTGAGCAATCATCTGCTAGCATCTTATATTATGTTGTTCAGAAAGTTAAAAGATGTAATCATGAAGTATGAATGAAAATTTGTCATAGTATGCCTCTTCGGTTTATTGTTATGCTACTTCCCTTATGCAGCTAACATTGTCCTTCAAGTATGGTTAGTTCCTCTTTCATCCACTTCATCTTCTAAAATCTCCACCTCCTACACTGCAATCTATGCATATGAGAATATGTGACATTTATAAATTGGACTGAACAGACTGTAAGCTTTACTCATTTCACTTTGTATCTATGTGACAGGTGACTCTCTAACTTTCTTTTTTAAAAATTAAACAAATAGGGTGCCTGGAGAAATAGTACAGTAGGTACAGCACTTGCTTTAGATGTGTTCAGTCCAGGTTTACTCCCCAGCACCCTTTCTGGTCCCCGGAGTACCACTAGGAGCAATCCCTGAGTTTAGAGCCAGGAGTAATTCCTGAGCATTGCAGGGTGTGGCCCCAAAACAAAATAATAATAAGAAAATACACAACATGTATTTTCTAACATGAATTATTAACCCTCCACTGAGGGTTAATATTTCAATACCAAGTCGAAGAAGCATTGCTGCTCAGACCCTGTTATAAAATTATTTGAAGGTTTGCAAGTACACATGAATTTTATAGTTTTTTTTCAGTAGTTCTCAGTTGGGGACCTGAGGGTTTCATTACTAACAATTTCTCATGTAATGCAAATGTCTCTCATTTAGGGATTACAATTGGCAAACGCTGACATACTGAATGCAATTCCCTCAAGGGTCAGCATATTGTTATTTTCTTTATGATTTTTTTTGGCCAATTGTATTCTGCTACATTGCCATCTAACTTTTAGAATATGATGACATTTCCCACCCTACACCCACACAACAGAGGCACTAATATACATTTGTAAAATGATATCAACTGTGAAGTTTAATAAGCAATGATTTCTGACACATCTGGAGACATTTTGTTTAAGGGTACTCACTAAAAAAATTGTATTATTTGAAATGTTATGCCAGCTCTTTAAAACTTGATAAAACTGGGCCCGAATTATAATACAGTGTGTAAGACAATTTCCTTGCATGCAGCCAATTTAGATTCAATCCCTGGCAACCCATAGGGTCCCCTGAGCTCAGCGCCAGGAGTGAAAATCAAAAATTAAAACAAATTGTGAGACCTATTTTTACAAACATGGATTTATTTTGATATGAAAAGTAAATATGTGATGTTGTAGTTATGATAGAATCATCAAGTAGAGTTTTATCCATAAAAGAAACTAATGCTAGAGAGTTTACGTTAAGTAGAGTTATGAAAAGAATATTTGGATCAGCATCTTAAACCAAGAGACTAGCACAAAAGTGCATGGAGGGGCCAGAACAATAGTACAGTGGGTAGGGTTCTTGCCTTGCATGTGGTTCACCCAGGTTCAATACTCACCACCAAATATGACCCTCAAGCTTGCCAAGAGTGATCCCTGATATCAGAGCCAGAATTGACCCTTGAGCACCATTGGATGTGAGTGCAAAACTTTAAAAAAAATAAGTGGAAATTAATTTTAAAAATGTAATATAGTAAATATGCGAGAGAGATCGTAAAACATGTAGGATGCTTATCTTGCTTACAGTCAACTCAGGCTCAATCTTTGGCACCCTATGGTGCCCTGACCTTGGCCAGGAGTGATTTCTGAGCACAGAGCTAGAAGTAAACTCCAAAAACTACTGGGTGTCTCTAAAAAAACAAAACAAAAAAACAAGCAAAAAGGTTCATAGAGATGCATGAGTTACATAATAAATTATTTCAAATCTATGGCTTAAGAAAGTATACACATTTATTTTCTGATGACTGTGAGTAGGAATTTACCTAAGCTTACCTAAGTCCTCTAATTCAACTATTTCTTAAAATATATAACAAAACCTCAATCATGTTGTGTTAGAGGTAACATAAAGGCTAAGGATATGCCTTGTGTAGAGCCTAACACAGTTCAATTCCATATTAAGCATTTCTGAGTACAGCTATGGAGGTTACTAAACACTACTAGGGTTTTCAAATATTGTACCTTTTTTATCTTTTGTATTTACCATCCAGATAATCCCAAGCTCTTTAGGGTCCAAGTAGTACTGAGTACTGCAGCTTGAGTATTGAACCCTTGACCCAGTTGACCCCAAATCCTTGAGAGTGGCCTCCTGAGCAATGGTTGGGAAGCCCCAGCCAGAAGAAGAAAATATAACAGACATCAGTCATCCTGAAGTTTGCTGAGAGCAGCATTTACCTCCCACTTGGCTCATAGAGTGGCAAAACAGAGAAAAAGAGAAATGACAATTGTTGTTGCTGTTCAAAACAAGAAGTTTCCTGTTTCCAGGACTGAAAGTCCACAATGATACTTAAATGAATTGTGAAATAAAGAGCTGTTAAATAAAAGACCGGTAGTACTAATGGCATCTGAAATTCTGGGTGATAATCCTCAGAAAGCTGTGTAGGAAGATGCCAAGTATTAGTCAGTACGGCTGTAAAACTAGATTCTAGAAAAAAATACAAAGTTAACAAGAAACCTTTATAATTTGTCTATTTCTTTTAGTAAAGAATTGCTAATGCAGAAGAAAAGTATCTGAAGACCCAGTGTTCTATTTTTTTTTGTGGCAAATACTATAAAGATTAATTTGCATGTCTATGTAATACAGCTCTGTTATTTAAATCACCTAAAGATAAGTCAGCACTTTAAGTTGCCTACATTGTTAAAACTAATAGATTATACTCCCATTCTCTATTACTCCTCTACTCTTTCTAGGAGAAAAGAAATACTTATTGTCTTGAGTTCTCTGTACTTATAGCCACCGGGATAAAGATCTTTTAAGGAGGATTTGAATTTCAGAAGAACTAGGCTAAGCTTTATTCATTTGTAAATTTTTGCAGCAGCATATAATGTTTTTACATGACTTGATTAGTGCTTTTTCTAGTTATGATTAATTTTGTTACAATCAAGTAATTAAATTGAAAAATTGCTAATTTTAAGTTTGGCTCTTTGCTCCTGCCTATATTGTATTGTTCCTATTTTGCTGTTCTTTACGGTACTCGATTAAAAACTATATGCAATCCTGGGGCATCTGGGACAACTGTCTCCGAGTGGAAATATTTAATCATACTTATTTTACCACATACAGTATTTAATAACGTATACATGTCTATGAAATATCATTTAGTATATATTGTGCATATATTATTATTAATGTGATTACTCTAACTTCATGTGGAGTGATGTGATATCATAAGGGTCTACTGTATATATTGAGAAAAGGATTTTAAATTTTACAGTCAACTGTAACAAGTGGTTTGATATACGGGACCCATTTTCTCAGACCACTTAAATTTGTGAGATAGAAACATTTAAAATGTGCCACAGTAACCTTCTTTACTACTATTCACACTTAATTCCTATAGCTGAGTATTGATTGAATCTAATTATTTATTCTTAATAAATAGAAAACCAAAATGATAGCATTTCTCTTTTTTATTGTTGCAAAAGTCAGACGCTTCTGTCGTATCTGTCCAATTTTTTTTCCTTCATTGTTGTCTTTGCTTGGAAACTTTGATAAAGCCGACTGCAATATTTCCACTGATCTAAGTCACTTTTTTTTTTTTTTGCTACTGATCTGCACTGTCTGTTTCCTGTGACATTAGATAGGTCCATCTACTCGTCTCCCTCTGAACTCTAATGCAGAGTCTAATGTTTATACATCTTTCGTATCTTTTTTATTATCTCTGCTAAGCAAGATTTAAAATGATCCATTTGAAGTTTTAATCATCTGCCCCCTTCCCCAAATTATTATCATAACACTGGGACCTAGGTTTTTTTTAATGTAAAATCTAGGACATTGCTTCAGGGTTGTGAAACTGAACATGAAGGTTATGAAAGAATTGGAATGAGTAAAAGGTTTCTGTGCATGCAGCAACCAAAAATTAATTCAGAATCAGCTGTTGTAATTAATACAAAGTGTTTCTGCTGATAACTCACCTGTGTTAAATGTTTTGGTTGAATAGGGTGCCGAGTGAAAAGAGTTTAAGTTCTGATTTGGAAATAAGGGGTACAAAACTGTGAATTATTTAAAGCATCAATTTATTTTTCATTAAGTCTATTTCATTCAGGTGTTTAAGAAATATATTTGATAAAAATGTTAGTAAACAGCAGTAAAAGTGCTAAAAGCCATGTTCAGCAAATAATTTATGGACATTGGTATTCTGTTTCAGTTATTCATAGATACCAATTACCGTTGTATCATATTTTACATAGAGACCTATATTTATGTAGAGATGTTGCTACTTATCCTAATTCATAAATATTTTAACTTATGTACATTTTTAAAATGTGCATAATTTTACAGGCTCTATCATTCCCACTTTCTGATTTTAGAGGTTGTGTCATTGTCCACTTTCTATTTTCATGAGCAAACTAAATTGTGTGTGTGTGTCTCTGTGTGTGTGTGTGTGTGTTTGTGTGTGTGAGAGATATCCCATTAGCCCAGGTTTTAAAATTCATTTAGGGATGTGGTAGGAGTGGCAATATAGGGGGCAGGGCACTTGCCAGGCATGCAGCCAACCCAGACTCAACCCCCACTGCCCATGAGAACTTCCAAGAGTGAATTCTGAGTATAAAACCAGAAGCATGCCCTGTGCATACCCTGGTGTGACCCCAAACTTTTTTTTTATAGCATTTATTGAATAAAGTGAGGAAAAACTGAGTCAATTCAAGCATTTTCTTTACAGATGAAAATCATCATGGCATTTATAAATAGGTCAAATTCTCTCTGATGTGGTGAAAAATTAGGTTATTAAAATATTTCAAAAGTGTAACATTCACAAACTTTCTACAGTAAAACTATTTTTAGTTCTAAACTCCACAAGGCACATTTTGTCGAAGGTTTCTGCTGCTCTGCAGAGTGAAGGAGTTTTCATTTTTCCTGATATTAGTTGGTGACTGGCCACACATAGGGAACAATAGATTCTGTGAGAGATGGGGCAGAGGTGGGGTGGAGTGAGGGTTGCAGTGCCCTTGGCAGGGATATGTGGGGTGCTTAATCGGGTGGAATAGAATCACAGGAAACTCCTTAAAGAGGAAATTCTCTAGCAAAGATATATATATATTCTTGCTTCATTTCTCCCAAGTTGGAAAGAAACTAGGTTAAGTAAGGAATTTATTATTTAGTTTTCTAAATTAATTAATTGAAACAAATAATTAATTTAACCAAAAAGTTTATTTTTAGTGTTAAAGCAAGCTTCTCTAAATTACTACAAATATAAAAATACATTGTGTTTCAATAAGTAATATTTGTGAACAGTTTTGTCTTCAAAGTTCATAGACATTTCATTTGAATGAGATATAGAAATAATTTTATATGAGAAAGAGCAATTAACAGGAAATTACTTTTATGTTAATAAATTTAACAAGTAATTAATTTTAAATAAAAATATATTTATAAAATATGTAACTATTTAAATATTTCTGATACTGCATAGCTTTAAGAAAAAGAAATACACCTCCAATATATATTTATTTTTCTCAGATATTGCAAGTTCATGCTAATAAATACTAAGTATTAAGTTATACCATGTCCAGTTACACACATAATCCATCTATTTATCAATATATATGTTTATATATGCATATACCCACCCATATTTAGAGATATGTTTTGATAAAAACACTTATTAGCCATTTACTAGTCAATATTCTATATTTTATATTTCATAATTTTGCATCTTTCACTATGTTTACCACATTCAGCTAATTCAATTTTATAGAAAATAAAATTAAAATTAACCATTGTCTTTTGTAGATTGTTATTCATAAATATCAGTCAGATTAAAAACCTCAACATTATTTCCTTAATATCCAAATGAGAATTTACCATGTGTATAATAAATGAATTTCCTGATGTTTTATACATATTTCAATGAATATTGTGGATTTAAACTGAGTACCGAATAAAATAGTATATGAATTATATATTACTTTTTTACTTTGAAGAACACTTAAAGGTAATAGTATATTTATACAAGTGTTTCTCAGTTGCTATGGTTATGTGACAAGTGACATGTGTAATTGGGAAAAGAGAAGGGTATCAACTCTCATTATTTTAATTAAAATGTTTATGTTTAATAGTTGTAATTTACTTTGAAAGAGCATACAAATGATCACACATATTCTGCCGTTCATTATAATGCACTATCTTAATCTTAATTGAGGTTATTCTATAGAACTCAACAAATTCTATAAGCATGGAATTGGGAGTTTGATTAATATCTTAAAAATAAATACATTTTGGAGGTGTATTTAAAATTAGGTATTTAAAATAGTTATATTTTATTACTACATCTTTGAAAATCTATTGCAGTATTCCTCAACCAGCCTCAGTGCCTGGCCATTATTTCCTTCCTGTGTCCTCCTTAATGTTATGCTTTGGTTCCTCATTTATGCAAACTTCTCCTTTAGACCTCCTCTCAAAACATCTTGGTGATCCATAAGGCCCTAGAACCCCAGTTGAATAAATCTTGCATTGTAGTCCTGTCCTTCATTCTTACCTTATCAACTTATTATTTTAGGTCTATCACCACACTCCAAGGATTTTGTTTTTAGAATTTGTTTTAGTACTATTTTTTCTCATTTTCTCTATAGAAAACAGAAGGCATTTTCCAGTTAGAATAATTCAAAAAAAATTTAATATAGAAACTACTTACAAAAGTGTGGGTAGAACAAATGAGAAATGAAAATAGTTACCAGATTGAGATATGAAGACACTGAGAAACAAGGAATTATCATAAACTAAAGAGAATCATAAACTAAAGAGTTTTAAAATAACCGAGCAAACAGAGAGAATTATAAAGAGGAATCCAATGTATAAAATAACTTGATCTTTTTCTTATCCTTCCCTACATTAACATCCTAAGGTTACAATTGACTGAAATCAACAAAAAAGTCAGAGGCAAGAATAGAATTGGGCATATCTCCATAATAAAGTTGTAGAAATAATTGGAAATTTGTCTACCCACATTTTATGAGAAATTTAATGTTAGTCATGTATATTTGAAAATGTGGTGTTAAAGCACATAACTTAGAATGATATGAAAGAATTTCCATCTAAAGCAGAACCAGAGAATAAGTAACGGAAAATCCCATGTGTTATGGGTCACTTATATGAAGAGGGGAGAAGAGAGGCTTCAACCGATGTACAGAAGGGAAACTGCCACTTCTCTACCCCCCTGAGTCACCTGGGGAAGTTGGGACCGGTGAGGGTCTGTTCTACTGTAGAGCTTACATCTCACCAACCCTGCTTGGTCGTGTCATCAAACCCAGCCAGGCGCCTTCTTGTTCTTCCCTGCATAGGAATGACCTTGGGGATTTTTCAAGTATCTGTGGAACTAGAGTCAAAGCAAGTTTTCTGCCATTTCCTGAAAAAAATCTTACACCAATTTTGGAAGTCTGTCACCTTCCCTCACAAGAAAGAAATTCAGGAGGAGATAAATGTGAAATAAATCAGTTTTATTTGGAGATTATGAGGAAAGAAAATAGAGAGCAACACACCCACGAGAGAACATGGGATTCTGTAGAGGGAAGTCTTGTCTTCTCTGGGCCAGTGCTGGTGCAAGAAAGCCTCAGTTCCTCTGTCCAGAAAGTGGGTGTGGTCATGATTTTTTGGCTACATTAGGGTAGTGACAGAGTAGCTTATTTAAATCCCATCTTCGTTTTACTTCTTTTTTTTTTTTTTTTTTTTTTTTTTTTTTTGCTTTTTGGGTCACACCTGGCGATGCACAGGGGTTACTCCTGGCTCTGCACTCAGGAATTACCCCTGGCCATGCTCAGGGGACCATATGGGATGCTGGGATTTGAACCCGGGTCGGCCGCGTGCAAGGCAAACGCCCTACCCGCTGTGCTATCTCTCCAGCCCCCGTTTTACTTCTTTTTGAAAATTCATTGCCAGGGATCCCTGCTATATACCTGCCTACTTCATACACAGTCAGGAAAAATGGATCTTTTAAGTACAAAGACACTTACTTCCCAGTAATACTAGATTTATAGAAGTCAGAAGCTTATAGCTTGAACAATGAACATCTACCAAGAATGTGCTCCCTTATAAGTTCAAACCAACTTACTGCATGCATTTTGGTTTGATGTCCCTAGTTTTGCCCATATAAATCCAGGCTGCAGAAAAACCTATGTGAACTCCACTGTGTCTCGCTAAGAAAATTATTTTTTCAATTGCAATTCTTCTGCTACTCCTTAACAAACTTATAAGGGAGCACATATCCACTACCCCCATATGTCTCTCTGTGTCAAAAGTTTTATTTAATAGTAGAGGAGTCCCTGAAAGCTAGAGGCTTGAAAGGCTGTTTATGCCAAAGAATTTCCTCTGTTTGTATATCTAGAGAACAAAGTGGGTCGAGTCCACCAAAAATTGTTTCGAAAACACCCACCCAATTCTATAGAGCACATGCATTGAAATTACTCAAAAACCCTTAAGAGCTGTCTGGGAAGATTATATACTCAGTACTCAGGCAGCAAGGAAGTGGGAAGAGGCAGCAATTGTGGCGGGGGGGGGAGCAGGAGTGAGGGGTGAGGGGCAGGAAGGACTTATACAGTAGAGAAAATAATTCTTATTCTGACCACTTTATATGTACTTGCTAATCAGTCACCTGGTTTTCCAAGTCTATAATCAATAGATATTAAAAACTCATTTTTGTTGTTGTTGAATTTACAATCTCTAGGTTTATGCAATTTCTGATAGGTGAGATTTTTCTCAAGTATGTATAGAGGTACTGTTTTTCTTACTTCTAAACTTCTTTTAGAATGTCTTTTCTTATTATGCAGTACCGAGAGAAATGTAAAAAGTGAAAATGATTCCTGACACATGATCAGTCTTTCTGATGCCCTTTTGATGATTTCCCTGAAGTCAGAGGAGTTTGAAATGACTTTTTTTTTTACTTTGAAAATGTCAATATTTTTAAATTTCAACTCCCCCCGAGTTTGCTTCTTTATTTAGTAAAAGTTATTATCGTAGTTAAAGAGAGGCAGACAACTAGTCAAATAGGAACCCCCTGGCAATGATTTTGGAAAGTAATAAACAAGATAAGATATGGTCCAGGAGCCCTAGAAGAATTTACGGAGTGTAGAGCCAGAAGTAAACTCTGAGCACCTCAGGGTGTGACCCTAACAAAACAGCAAGAGAAAGAAAAAGGAAAAAGCAAAGAAGTTACTGTCATTAACTTTTCAGGAACTAGGGTCTGATAAAACACCAAAAGCTAATAGCAGCAGCCTAGTGAAGTTTGGACCCACTAGAGGGAAGATTAGGAAGGAACAAAAGGCCTAATAAGAATATGTCTGTCCTTTCCCATGACAAATCCTTAGCGATTTATTTATTTATTTATTTTTGTGTGTGTGATTTTTAAAAAATTCTATTTTATTGAATCACTGTGAAGAAAATACAAAGTTTTTAGGTTTAAGTCTCAGTGATATAATGATTAAACCCTCATCTCTTCACCAGTGCACATGTTCCACCACCAACAACCC
Organism: Sorex araneus; assembly: GCF_027595985.1. Classification (NCBI taxonomy): domain Eukaryota; kingdom Metazoa; phylum Chordata; class Mammalia; order Eulipotyphla; family Soricidae; genus Sorex; species Sorex araneus. The sequence continues at coordinate 218,772,551 of NC_073313.1, read as the reverse complement.
CTATATACTCACCTGAGTAGCTAATGATCTTCACTTTAATCTCTCTATACTTTGAATACATTCAATAGTTCAATAGAGAACTCACTATTATTGTTTGGAATTTTCCCCCAACAACCAGTCCTTCTGAAAAGGCATCATTTAATACTTTGTTTTTCATTGCTAAGAATGAAAACTTGGCCGTGCGGTTTTGGATTTCTGTTATTTTAGCTCAGTTCAGTCTAGATGCATTTCTGTAAGAAGCCGCTCTGGGTGCCAAAATGGGTTAGGAGACCTCTTGGATCATAGTCTTTAGGAGCAGAGGGTCCATTTCGAGCGCAGAAGCTCTGGATTTTATCTGGGCGGAGCCCTAGTGATTTATTTAAGGACTCTTATCTACATAGAAAATCCCAAGGAAGGACAGTTAGAAAAAATCCAGAAAACTAAGTTTGCAAAGCAAACTCTATGCTTTTCCATTCTGGGGTCAACTGTAAAATTTGTAATGATAAATATATACTTTTTCTATTGGTTAAGGGGATCCTATTCTCCTTCTTCTATTGCTTTCATATTTTCTGGATTAAACTACTTTACCTCACTGTCTTCTCTGGAAGTTTTGTTTGTTTGGTTGGTTTGGTTTCATGAGGTAACTGCAACAGGCTAAACACAGGTGGGAATTAACTTTTTAAAGATTTTTATTTTTTTAAACCGTCCAGTGCTCCCAACACTGGTGTCAACAAAAGAAATCAGAATATATTCTAAATTAAACCCGGATGAAAGCACTGTACAATATATGTAGCACTGCACTGTCTTCCCATTGTTCATCAATTTGCTCAAGCAGGCACCAGTAACATCTCCATTGTGAGACTTGTTGTTACTGTTTTTGGCATAATGAATACGCCACGGGTAGCATGCCAAGCTCTGCCATGCGGCGGAATATTCTTAGTAGCTTGCCGGGCTCTCTGAGAGGGATAGAGGAATCAAACCCAGGTCGGCCGCGTGCAAAGCAAATGCCCTACCCGCACGCTATCACTACAGTCCACATATGTGTATATATATATACATATATATACATATATATATATGTATATATATTAAGAGTTAGAGTGGCAGGCCTTCTCACCCACCTGTTTCTACTCATTGTGCTCACCTGGTAGAAATGTAAGTTTTCTCTAATTTTTATTACACTTAACTGCACTGACTCTTGAGAATCAGAGATTTTTTTACAAGAAGACAAAACTAATGGCTAGGTAAAGTATTTCATTGAGAGAAGTGTCTGTGATGAGACAGGCAAAGTGGCTGTGCATGCTAATGTTAGGACCCACTTAGCTGGAGAACTGCCATGACAGGCTCTGAATAACTTAGGCCTCTTCCAGGAACAAGAAAAGCAGAAAAAAACAGATGCTTTTGTCAAAGATTACATCTTCGGAATAAAATTAGGTCTGTAGAATGTAACTGTCAGGGAGGTGGGCTGGATGTTACCGGCCAAAACAACAACAAAATAGATGTGTACTCTGTAGGTAATAGAAAATTGCTGAGTAATGCTTACTTGCCAAAATGAAAGTATAAGAACTTGCTGAACCTAGTGCTCGGGGTCCTTGTTGAAGCCAGTGTTGGGCAGATACTTGAACCCCAGCTAGCTGGAACAATAAACCTCACTATGTGATTTGCATTATCAGCTCTGTTCTCTGTCCTTGAGGGGTGGTCGACTCCGTACTCTAACACTAACAAGAGAGATTGCACAGAGTTGATTGACAAGGCTTATACCCCAAAGAGAACATGGCCTGGGGTATTACAAGAACATGAATAGTTCTGCTTAATAAAGAAACTCCCTAGTTTGTTGTAAAAACATCCTGCTCTTCACTGGACTCCACAAAGTTCTGTGGTGTGTTTTTTTGATCATGCCAAATTATGGCCTGATGTGGCACAAGGTATTTCAAGTAGAACATGCCTAGTGAAATCAAATGTGTTCGGTCTAAAAATTTTTTGCGAGTGGGCTGCCGAGATGTGACCCCGGGGGCCTCACGCGTGTGCGGCTCCTCCACAGCTGCACCTGCATGAATCCAGACCCAGCTGAACCAACTACAACATGGACTGCTCTTGCAGATTGTTTCCTGCCAGAGAACTAAGCTGTGATTCCATGCCCGCCCGGGAGGGGAAAGGTATTTCTCTCTCGCGCCTGTCCCTTCCCGGGGATGAAGGGCATGGGGACCGCCATATTATGACGACCACAGAAGGGATTTTATGACAAAAACTGCAGCAAAAGGGCTCGAGGGTGCTCTTGGGAAGGTGGAAGACACCGGCCCCTCCCACCGCTGCCGAGATGTGACCCTGGGTCGTACGCATGTGCGGCTCCTTCGCAGCTGCACCCACGTGAATCCAGACCCAGCTGAACCAACTACAACATGGACTGCTCTTGCAGATTGTTTCCAGCCAGAGAACTAAGCTGCGACCCCATGCCCACCCAGGAGGGGAAAGGTATTTCTCTCTCTCGCCTGTCCCTTCCCGGGGATAAAGGGCGTGGGGACCGCCATATTATGACAACCACAGATGGGGTTTACAAGCTTGCTATGATCGAATATCCAGAAGAAATCTCCCTGGACTTAGTTGTTAAAGTACAGAAATACAAAACCTTGCGGCGGCTACTGCGGTCGCGCGGCCTCATTTCTCTTCACAACAGGTCTGACTCTAGTGGGGTGCTCCTAATAATAATGGTGAGGTTTGTGTTGAAACATTGAATGTAACCAAAGTAAATAGAAAGTAAAGTGAAATTTATCAGTTACAAGGCGGGGGGGGGTGCGGGGGGGGCGGGATGGGAGGTGTACTGTGGTTTTTTGGTTTCTTTTTTTTGTCTTCGGTGGTGGGATATGGGCACTGGTGAAGGGATGGTTTTTTCAGCATTGTATGATTAAGACTTAAGCCTGAAAGCATTGTAATTTTCCACATGGTGATTCAATAAAATAAAATTAAAAAAAAAATTTGTGAGTAAAGAATCCTGGCCAGCAGGCAACGCAACACCAGAGAATGTTTCGGGCCCCAAACTGAGTCAGAAACACCGGGGTGCCCCAGAGGAAGAGGTACAGTCTCCCCACCTTCTCCAGATGGAATCTTGGCAACACTGAGCTTCTAGAAACATGGCTCTGATATGTTGGGACCAGAACTATTTCTTTTTTTTTTTTAAGTTTTTTATTGAGTCACCATGTGGAAAGTTACAAAGTTTTCAGGTTTAAGTCTCCGTTATACAATGCTCGAATACCCATCCCTTCACCACTGCACATATTCCACCACCAAGAATCCCATTATAGCTCCACCCCACACCCCCACACCCCTAACTCCCCCAGGCCCCTAGCCCCCCCACCCTTAGCCTCCCCACCTGTGTAACTAATAAATTTCACTTTACTTTCACTTCGATTGCATTCAATATTTCAACAAAACTCACTATTATTGTTTGGAGAGTCTCTCCCCTAAAGTCAGACCTGCTGAAAAGGAAGCATTAGATAATTACTGAGGATGAAGAGGTATGAGGTCGAGTGACCACACTTAGCGGCCTCTCGGTTTTGGGTTTCTGTATTTTAGCATTTTAGTAACTAAGTCCAGAGAGATATCTGCCAGAAGTTGCATCATTGCCAACTTGTACTTCTCAGTTACATTATATTCCACATACGAGTGCAATCTTTCTATGTCTGTCTCTTTCTTTCTGACTCATTTCACTCAACATGATACTATCCATGTTGATTCATTTATATGCAAATTTCATGACTTCATGTTTTCTGACGGCTACATTGTATTCCATTGTGTAGATGTACCAGAGTTTCTTTAGCCAGTCATCTGTTTTGGGGCACTCTGTTTTTTTCCAGATTGTGGCTATTGTAAACAGTGCTGCAATTAACATAGAAATACAGATGCCATCTCTACTATACCTTTTTGCCTCTCCGGGATATATTCCCAGGAGTGGACCAGGACTATTTCTCCAACCTTTCTTGATATACAAAATAAACAATGGAAAATAGATGATCTAACATCTGCCCCTAGAAGGCAGGCTTGAGTGGTGGTGTTGAATATCAAAGCAAAATATAATGCCCCAAACTATAGAGAGAGCCCCAGAGGCACACAAACCAAGTTCCGAACCCAGAGACTTCTTGCAGAAATGCCTCTAAACTGTGAACTAAGCTATGGCCCCGTGCTGCCCTGGGAGAGGAAAGGTTTTTGTCCCTCAACCTTTCCTTTCAATGGCAGCGGCATGGTGACCACCATCTTTTATAGCCCATTGTACAGAGGAATGAGTTTGCAGTGACTAGGCATGCGGGAAATCTTGGGATGGGGAGGCGGTGCCGGTGCTGTCCCCTGCCCAGAGAAGTGGCTGCCCACAAACAGCTCCTCCTCTCCTGAACGGCCATGATCCCAGAGGCACACAAACCAATTTTAGAACCCAGTGGCTTCTGGCAGAAATCACTCTGGACTTAATTACTAAAATGCCAAAAATCCAAAATCATGTATTCTTCATTACCAGCAATAGAAAACAAATTATCAAATGACGCCTTTTTGGCAGGTCTGATTGTTGGGGGAAAATTCCAAATAATAATAGTGGGTTTTCTGTCAATATATTTAATGTAATCAAAGTAAAGAGAGCTTATAGTGAAAATCATCTGCCACACAGGCAGGGTGGCGGGTGAGATGGGGGTATACTGGGGTTCTTGGTGGTGGAACATGTGCACTCGTAAAGGGATGGGCGTTTGATCATTGTAAGACTGAGACTTAAACCTGAAAGCTTTGTAACTGTTCTCAGGGTGATTCAATAAATTTTTTTTTAAAAATTAAAAAAAAACAAAAAGGTTTTGCAAATATCCAAACTAGGAATACTCCTGGTCCTGGGGCCTGGGGAAGGTTGAAGCTGGTGATGTAAAGAAAAGGAATCTGTAATGTAATACAAAGGTCAAGTGTCTTGTCCTGGTAGAATTTCCTCCTCAACAGCTTTTCTGAGGAATTTAGCCCTCGGGCTTCTTGATTAGAGACTAGAAGTTAAATTTAATTCGCATTTCATTTTATTTTCATGATAGAGAAAAAGAGAATAGTCAGGTCCTACAGACAAGAGACCTACCTAATTCTTAAGAGAAAATTAAAGCCATATTAGTCAATGATCTCTGTATGTTCAATGTTTGCTTGCATTTAAGTATAGGAAATTTATATTTTTGCCTTAATGTTTACTTTCTGTATTCATTAGACTTGAGATCAATGCATGAATAATTCACTGGGGACCTTTCTGTTTTATCTGAGCAGGCTCCGCCTTATGCTGTCATGCCCTCCCAGACATTGCTCAGCAAAAATTAAAGAGCTGAAATGAAAGGCAACCTAGACTTGATTTCCAATTTTTTGCAAAGCATTTTAGGGTGTAGAGTTTAAGTGAGAAAACTAGAGCATGTTTTGGAGAGGTATAAAATCTTAGGATTTTTATGTATAGAGGAAGATGAGCTGCAAGATGAATGAGAAGAGACAATACATGTTAGCTATATACTTTTAAAGTAAGACTGTATTATTTGCTTATAGTAAGAAATCTTGATGACCATCTCCCATCTTCCAAAAGTCCTTACGATTTCCTAAGTTATAGTGCTAGAGCTATAATGCTACCTTTGGTTATGCTAATGTGATCATATGATTATGCCATGAAAATAAACTTTCTATATGTACATTAGATCATTTATAATTGTATATAATATTATAATTAAAGCCATAACCAATCCTTTCCTGTAACTAATTTTTTTCTTAAGAAAAATATACCTTAGTGACCTAAATAAAAGTACAGCAGGTAGAGAATTTGCTTTGCAAGCAGCCTACCTAAGTTCAATCCCCAGCATCAGCATCCCATATGATTTCCCGAGCACTTCCAGGAGTAATTCCTAAATGCAGAGCCAGGAATAACCCCTGAACATCTCTGGATGTGACCCAAACACACACACACACACACACACACACACACACATGCACACACATGCATGCACACACACACAAATAAAAATACTTCAAAATCAAAAACAACAACAGCAAAAGGTAAGGAAATTTTTAGATTTAACCTAGTGCTTGCCGGGCTCTCTGAGAGGGGTGGAGAAATCCCAAAAACAGTAACAACAAGTCTCACAATGGAGACGTTACTGGTGCCCGCTCAAGCAAATTGATAAGCAATGGGATGACAGTAACAGTGAACCTAGTGCTGAAAACAGGTGGTAAGGCAACTCAGCTATGTGGTGATTATAAGATTCACTTCTTGTTCTTAGGAGAGGGAAGACAGACTGGAGGTAGAATCATTATTATCAGTAACTAATGGTTTATTCAACTATTTCTACCTAATAAAGGTCCTACTAAAACTCCCCAATACATAGAGTGTTACCATATTGTGTGAACAAAATGCGTTTTTGCATCCCAAATTCCACGATGACAAAAAGTAGATTTATTTGGGACCTCACTGTCAGGCTGCTGATTTGTATTCTTTATAATATACAGGAAATGAGTGAGTAAAAGTGTAGAGTTTATCAGAAGAATGGATTGCAACCAACTGAAGACTAGAGTGATTGGTAGTTTTGTGAGTCTGAGATTTTATGCAATATGATGTTATTTCTAGACAGCACTAGAACTAAGTTAAAATATAGTGGTGCTGAGCCCAAGTTAGGTGCTCCCTGCTTGATGGCCAATTGCCAAAGAGACAAGGGTGAATGTAACTTTTATTTGGTATTGGCAATTTGAGATACTAGATTTCTTGTCTATAAAACTGTATCACTGTATCACTGTCATCCTGTTTCATCTCGTTGCTCATAGATTTGCTCAAGCGTGCACCAGTAACGTCTCTATTGTGAGACTTGTTACTTTTTTTGGCATATTGAATACACCACAGGTAGCTTGCCAGCCTCTGCCATGTAGGTGAGATACTCTCGGTAGCTTGCCAGGCCCTCGGAGAGGGGTAGAGTAATCAAACCCGGATCAGCTGCGTGTGAGGCAAAGGCCCTACCCTCTGTAATATCGTTCCAGCCCATATTGCTCCAGTCTATAAAACTAAACAAAACAAAAAACACTTTATTCTCATATTGGAGACAGTGGCTTATAGAGGGTAGTAAGTTTGGAGAAATTTATGGTCATTGGGGCAGCCACTCTTGTCAGTGGCTAATGAATTCTGGAGGATGAAGATCAGTTCTTTTAACCTCTTTACATCAAATTAGTTAAATAATCATGTATTTCTAGGTTCTGCTTTATAACCTTCAAGAGCATTTCCAGAGGGCCTCCCCTCTATCCCATCCATAACTGGAAATGGTTTAAACACATAATGCATGAGAATATCTTTTAGAATGGAAAGACAAGTCAAAGGCAAATGGAAAATGAACGAGAGATTATAAGAATTATACATGCGAGGAGCAAGAAAGAGTCTCTAATGCTTGTTCATTCACAATAGTACTGCAGGTACTGTGGTAGAATAATGGTAGTAGTCTTAAGTGTAGAGTGTACCCATCTCAGTTACCCAGGGTGAACAGGGTCAGTACTGATAAAGTTTGCCACAATTATTACTATGTGGCATAGATACTTGCATCAAACCACTTTCACTCAGCAATCATCAGATTGTGCCAAGTCCCATTTTATGTATGTATACTACATGAGAATTAGTATACTCCAGCTACTTTCTTGGAGCTGAGTAGACTCATGCTGGAGTGAGAAAATTCTCTCTGCAGGGAAAAGCAATTGTCTTACATCTGTCCACTTTCCTTTCAGATCTGTCATCTACCCTTGCAGAAAATAATTTTAAGAGGAGTTTTATGGGTGAAGAAACACATTTATTTAGAGATTATGAAGTTGGGAAGACAGAGGGTAACATATTTAAGAAAGAATATAGACTTTTCCAGAGAGGAAAGTCAGAGCTGAGGATAACCAATGAAGTTAAAGACAGGAACAACACACTAAAGTTGAATTGTGGACATATTCCAGTATGGAGAAGTATACTTCATGTTTTTGTAAAATTGTTCTTGTAGGCTTTCTCCCAGACTGCCCTGACTTGTGGGTTTTTGTGTAGAGAAGGGTGTGTTGCTAGGGTTTTGTCCAGGGAAGGAACATTGAGTTATTGTTGGTGCACCTTCATGCCATTTGTACCTCTGGATATTCTCCTTTCTGGAGGGGTTCCAGACTTATCCATGGCTAGCACTGACATCAGACACCTATTGGCCTCTACTATTACAGTTCCTATGTATACAGTGTGTCCAGGCTTCATGTTCAGAGTTACTTTAGGGCTAGTAACAGAGTAACTTCTTTGAATTACTTGCTCTTTTAATTTTAATTTCCTGAGAATTTACTGTGCAACCCCCAAATCCCTCCCTAACACCTGCCATCTCTGCCTGCTTCAAAAGTGCTCCAATTTGATGTCCTATAAATTCTTTTCTATTAATTGTGTAGCAGAAACCCCCACTCACACATGGGTCCATGTTCAAATTTCAAAACATGGGCTGGAGGGCTAGGACAGGAGGGCTGCACTTGTTTGTATAAGCCCAACCTAGTTCAATCCCAGCACCAACATATGGTGCCCAAGCACTGACAGGAATGATTCCTGAGCACAAAACCAGGAGTAAGCCCAAAACACTGACAGGGGTGCCACAAAAGCAACGTAAACCAAAATTTTCAAAACAAAGGCAATCCAAGCCAATCTATAATACCTTTTTGCTGGAAAAAATACTTTTTTTCCTTATACTTTGATTTCCCTTAACAACTGTTTCACTGCTCTGCCGCTACAAAATCTGACTAGATATAACTCTGCTAGTGGACAGTAGTTGTAAGGGAGTCATAGAGGGAGAGATGTGGTACTACTGCGCCTCGCATGGCCCATCAAGTTACTGCCAGTGAATTCACCAGGAAGATAAGACTCATAAAAGTACAAATTCACTGCTATGTGGAGGGATATTAAGTTCCTGACCTTCACTTAGTTTTTATAGTCCTGTTGCCCTATTTTTGCAGGAAAGAAAAGAAGTCTGGGGAAAGCAAATATTGAAGCAAAAATAGTTTATTCTTTTTTAGGAAATATGAAGAAGAGAAAGGCAAAAAGAAACATTTTTGAGAACTTCTCATCATAGACCAAAGTTTCTTTGACTTGGGTGTTTGAATTATCATGCATTAATTAACTTCCCTTAATATTTGTTACTTATCCTTAAGTCAGTCTTTAAGAGCACACGAGCATACAGTGTGAGAACACTCCATCTGGAAACCATGTCAAGTGCTTCTATTTTAGCTGCTTTGCATACCTATAGTATGTCATTGTTTCAAAACAATTTTGTTAATATTATCTGCTTTTGAATAGCTAACTACATGTTTGTTCCTCACAGGCACATAAGCCTCCTTAATTTCAATAGTTAGCATTGTGCTGGCAAAGGCAGTGGATTTTATTAATATTTGTAAATACATTCAACTGACTCTGACAGAAATGCAAATTGCAGTTTATTTTTCTCTATATAAATTTGCATATATTCCTGTGCATCAGTACAAATTTTCCACATCAATTCCATGAATGTGAGCCCAAAGACTATGAACTTTATTTGTAAAATGGCTAGAATGGACAGATGTACAACTCCAGGAGTCCAATTATCTTATGCCGCTGAGGGGAAAGCAAGCTGTCAAAAGAGCCTTGAATGGCCACTGTTCTTTCCACTGGGTAAGAGAAGGTTACTAATCTTTTCATATGCAAGATCAAAACTACACTATGTCACTATGTCACTGTGTCACTTTACTCAAGTGCTTTTTCTGTATCCCCAAGTTCACTGCCTGGAGAAAAGAAGACAACACAGATGGTTCCACATAGCAGCCTGACCCAGACTTCATTTGAGCATAATTGTTATGGGCATGTTGAAGACGATTAATGTCATTCCTATGAAGATAGAGCTGCTGTTTTTTAACAAGATATTTAGAATTTGATTAGTATTACTTCATTTTATTTATCCCCCTATGTTTTATTATGGACTGGAGCGATAGCACAGCAGGTAGAGCATTTGCCTTGCACGTGGCTGACCCGGGTTCGATTTGTCCATCCCTTTCAGAGAGCCCGGCAAGGTACCGAGAGTATCCCGCCTGCACGGCAGAGCCTGGCAAGCTACCCGTGGCATATCCGATGTGCCAAAAACAGTAACAACTAGTCTCACAATGGAGATGTTACTGGTGCCCGTTCAAGCAAATTGCTCGAGCAAATCGATGAACAATGGGATGACAGTGCTACAGAGTTTTATTATATTAGCAAATCTAAACTAAAAAGGCTTAGAAAATCAAGGCATATTTTATTAGTGACATTATAGCAACACAATACTTAGTGATTTCTGAATCACTTTTTTATTAATGAGAAAGAAGAAAAGATTAGTATGATTGCATTGCTCTCAAACTAGAACTGTCAGCTAATCAAGCAATGAAATCAGTTTATTTGGGGAATAAGAAAAAAGGGGGGGCAAACAATAGAGAAAGGGTAAATTAGAAAGTGTTTTTTATAGCAAAACTCATTTGTGGATCTTAAATTTAAGGCGGAGAGGTCTCCCCTCAAAAAAAAAAAAAAAGACTTCCAGAAATCTCTCCCTCAGTTTCTCTGGAGGATAATCAGTAGTACCTCCTTTGCAAAAAGCTAGGTGAGTTAGAGTCTATAGCTTGCTATGTAAGCAACTTTGCATACATTTATGAATATATTCCCTTTCTAATCTCCCAACCTCATTTAAAACAGATTTTTATATATTAATGATCATGATTTCGTGATGTATGTGAAGTCAGTTTTATATACCTAATGTTTGGTATCAATGAGTCAGAATTCTTAAAGATATTTATTTATTAAGAAGTTTTATTGGATCACATGAGATACAGTTGCAAACTTGCATGATTATATTTCAGTCAAACAGTGCTCAAGCACCCATCCCAGAGCACATTTTCCACCCCCGTTGTTCCCAGTGTCCCACCCACCACCCACAACCTCTTGAAGATATTTAAACTGCGTAAATCATGACAAAGTAGATCAATTCTAAATAAAAATATTAAACGTTAGAAAATTGCATGCATTATTTTATGCAAAGAATTTCATAAAGGGTACTATTTTTTATGGTTTATCAGTGTACTTTTAAAAGTAATTGCATTATAATATAAGCTGTAGGTATGGAAAATTTTAGCAAGCAGGATATTCAAACAGATCATGTGAGAATTGGGGAAGAAAAGATCAAACACTATCAGAATTAATATGCTATCCCAGCAACATAGTATATCTTATAATCGATAAATAAAATCAATACTTCTCTAGTTAATTAGAAATAACTAGACAGAATGTCTCATGGATGAAAATTTTGTTCACAAGTGACAAAAATGATGCCACTCTTTGGATTAAAGTGCCAAGATGTGTTTAAATACTCTTTAAAGAAAGTTATGGCAGCTTAAGAACAAAAATAAATTATAAAAATATATAGCTAAATACAGTGTTAATTAATGCTCATACTCAATATTCTTAAAGATTTCAGATCTGTCTAAATATAATAAACTATAGCTAGTAACCAAAATAATATTGGTGGTAGGATAGAAAAATTATAGTGTCAAAGACTGAATATCTAGTAAATTAATATAAGATAAAGTCACTTTAAATCAGTGGATATAGGATACATTAAAATTGTGTCGCAAAGAATAAATATTAAGTTCATATGTCTATCTCTGTACAATGAAGAGATAAGAGAAAAGAAAGTATCAAAATATGTTGCCTTTGATTTTTAATATTTTATGAAAAAAGCAACATATGGAGAATTGCTCTAAATGCATAAGTATGTAATAGATATATGTACATCTAGTAGACATATAATATTCATATCATTACATAAATTGTTACTCATTAATTATCACATTAAAAAACTTAACAAAGTATAATGAGTATAAGGTCCACCACATAAGGTTGTCTAGGTTTTACTCTGCAAAAAATTGCTTACTGAGCATTGAGTGCTAATTTGTACTGTGTTCATAAAACCCTGCCAGAATGGAACTCCATGCAACATAAATTTTGACCTATTTTCAAGTGCTGTTTTACATTGGCCTGGATGAAAGAAAAGATCATGCATAAATAACAATTTTCATAATAAATGCAAAAATTATTCAATTAGCATGTACAATGAAACTTACTGTACTTTTTTTTTTTTTTTTTTTTTTTGCTTTTTAGGTCACACCCGGCAATGCTCAGACTTATTCCCAGCTTTGCATTCAGGAATTACTCCTGACAGTGCTCAGGGGACCATATGGGATGCACGGAATCAAACCCAGGTCAGCCTCGAACAAGACTAACGCCGTACCCGCCATGCTATCGCTCCAGCCCTAGCTTACTGTACTTTTAATCAAATAGTAATAAAACTATGTGAGTTGTAAAAGGTAGAGTAAGTTAAATAATTTTAATATACAAACTTGCTATAAATAAATAAAAGAAAATAAATAAAAGTATGTATTCTCTTTACAATGTTTGGAAGTATACAAATAACAGGTATAAGGTATTTGGTTGTAGTAGAGGTTTCAATATTAAATAGAAACAACATTTTTTCAATTTTGTAAGATCATTAATTTTTAATAAATTTTATAGCGATGCTCATAAAAGTATAAATGAGTAAATGAATTAATTTCTAGGTAAATTCTCAATAATATATGTAGCATTAAATAATCTGTGTTTATTCTGGTTTGTTAATTTTTTTAAATTTGTCAAATAAATCATTCATCAATCATATACTATGTATTTACAAGATGCCATCTACCAAACATCATCAACAGTAATTTTTGCCTTTGTAATTTGAATTTTATTGGAAGAGGAATAAATACCATAAATAAATAATGTAATAAGGTGATAAGTGCTATGGAAATAGAAAAAAAAAATCCATGATATGTAAGAGGCGATGCTAGAAATGTCTTTGGTTGAAAATTAAATGAGGTGTGTGGAATAGAGTTCATGAAAAATTTGGCATTTGAGCAAATATTTGAAGAACAATGGAATAAACCATATGAGTCTCTGTGGTTGGGAGGGATGCATGGCATTGAAGTATGAAAGTGCATGAAATGGAAGAAAGAAGTATATGGCATTGAAGTATAAAAGATGGAAAGATCAGAGGTAGTGGAGATAGGGGATTTAAGAGATAAAGTCAGACTGGAATTAAATTATGGTGCCCTAAAGCATCATAGTCTGTGGAGCAATTGACAGCATATTTTTTTTTTTTTTTGCTTTTTGGGTCACACCCAGCGATGCTCAGGGGTTACTCCTGGCTTTGCACTCAGGAATTACTCCTGGCGGTGCTCGGGGGACCATATGGGATGCTGGGGATCGAACCCGGGTCGGCCGCGCCGCGTGCAAGGCAAACGCCCTACCTGCTGTGCTATCGCTCCGGCCCCGACAGCATAATTTATTGTCAGAAATTAGAATATTCACAAAATGAACTGTAACCCCAAAATAATAAAAATCAAATATATGAAATTTTTACTTAGGTACCACCAATTTTATTTGAGTATGAAATGTTTGATTAAAAAGATAGATATATTTTATACATGCATACTGAAAATTACATTCATTTTACATAAAATTTAAATATATATTGAATGGGCAGTCTTAATTGGAGACTGTTATCAAGGAATATAATTAATTAATTAACCTTGACGTGATTATTTCTGTACTGAGTTGAACCTAGACACAAAGCAAGGGTAAAAATTAGATCAGCTAGGAGACCAAGGCAGTCTTGGAGAGAAGAGATCTTGGAGTTTGTGCAAGATTAATTATGATTATATTTTTTAGAAAATGATTTTAGGAATTAAAATAAAGTGAAAGTAAAAGTTTATTTGTAGGATTGAGACATTAATATGTTGGGGAAAGAGTTTGGGCCACACCTGGAATTGCTCAGTGCTTAGTCCTGGCTTTGCCCTCAAGAGATCATTTCGGGCAGTGCTTTAGAGACCATATATGTTGCCAAGGATTGAATCAGGGTCTGCTTCATGCTAGGCAAGCAGCTAAGTACTATTTCTTCAGCCCTGATTACAAATTCTTAAGTAAACTAAGGAAGAGTTGTAAACTTATGAACAAAATTTACTTGTGAAGAAAAAATACAATCAACTCATACTTAGAATTAAAGATTTTTTTATTTAACTGAGGGGGAGGTTTGGACTATACCCAGTTATACTCAGAGGTAACTCCTGTCTCTGCACTCAGCAATCACTTCTGGAGATACTCAGGGTACCTATGGGATGCCACGGATTCAACTCAGGTCTGCCATGTGCAAGGCAAGCACCCTGCCTGCTATACTATCTCTCCAGACCAGAACTGAGAGGAAGAAAAGCATTAGAATAAGTCCTGAAGTGGGTAAATTTTAGGATTTCTAACTTTGTTCTTCAACATTATGTTGGCTATTCTGTTTCCTTTACCTCTAAATATAAGCTTACAATCGCTATTAATATGCACAAAAGGACATATAAAATTATTATGTATGCTTGAAGAAGATTTTTATTACAATGAATTTAAATTTTCATATATGGATAAACATGACATATTTTAGAAGTTCTCTTTCTCTCAAGTGTGGGCCTTTTATCACCTCTTTTTATTTTAGTGCATTAGTAATGAAATTTCAAATACAGCATTGAAAATTAGTGGTGAGCAGACACATTGATTTATTCCTAATCTTTATGGGATGCTTCTAGTGTCTTTATTATAAATGATGCTAAAATTATGTTTTTTGCTGATAACCTTTTTTTATGTTGAAAAAGTGTCCCTCTATTACTTGCTAAAAGGTTTTATATTGACTGTGTGTTCTATAGGATTTCATAAAGAAGAAGCTAAGAAGTTAGCACATGTAACCAGGACTTTGTGGTAAATTGTATTTGAAGTCATTAATTTGCTTCCCACTCCTTGTGATTCTCCGTGTAGGAGGGATACACTTCTTCACTTCATTGCCTTATTAATATTTTTTTTTTTTGGTTTTTGGGTCACACCCAGCGATGCACAGGGGTTACTCCTGGCTCTTCACTCAGGAATTACCCCTGGCGGTGCTCAGGGGACCATATGTGATGCTGGGATTAGAACCCGGGTCGGCCGCGTGCAAGGCAAACGCCCTACCCGCTGTGCTATCGCTCCAGCCCAGCCTTATTAATATTTTTTGATATTTTTTCTGGGTCATTTTATCTTCCTTCCTTCCTTCTTTCTTTCTTTCCTTCTTTCTTTCTTTCTTTCTTTCTTTCTTTCTTTCTTTCTTTCTTTCTTTCTTTCTTTCTTTCTTTCTTTCTTTCTTTCTTTCTTTCTTTCTTTCTTTCTTTCTTTCTCTCTCTCTTTCTCTCTCTCTTTCTTTCTTTCTTTCTTTCTTTCTTTCTTTCTTTCTTTCTTTCTTTCTTTCTTTCTTTCTTTCTTTCTTTCTTTCTTTCTTTCTTTCTTTCTTTCTTTCTTTCTTTCTTTCTTTCTTTCTTTCCTCACACTCACAGTCCCCTGGGCTCATGGTCAAATTCTTGGAGGATTGGGTAACTATATATAGTGCTTGGAGGATTGGGGAACTATATACAGTGCTAGGCATTTGGATTTGGGTCAGTTATCATCATTATCATCATCATCATCCTGTTGATCATCGAATTTCTTGAGCAGTCTCAGTAATGTCTTCATTTGTCCTAGCCCTGAGATTTTAGAAGCTTCTCTTTATTCATCCTTCCCAACGATGCCACATTGGAGGCTCTTTCAAGGTCAGGGGAATGAGACCTGTTAGTGTTACTGGTTTTGGCATATGAATATACCATGTGGAGTTTGCGTGGCTCTCCCATGTGGGCAGGAAACTCTCATAGCTTACAAGTTTCTCCCAGAGGGAGAAGTAGGCTATAAGATGTCGTGTGGCTGCTTCGAGGGCCTTGAGCTTCCAGGATCTTGGTTTTATAGTCTCTGGGTGTTGGCCGTTGGTGGGATTACACAGTGCCGGGGCAGTCCCTAGGTGTGATTGTCTAGCTACTGGAAAATGGGAAATCTGGGTGGAAGAGGCCCAATCCCGATCCAAGGAGGCTTGGAGGTCTCAGCTCCAGGTCCCACACACCTGGGTTCCTCTGCTGGTACCTTCATGCCTGAGGCTCTTACCCGGGGCCCCTTGGATAGGGTGGGCTCCAGCTTCCCTAGGCCAAAGTCCTCCAAAGCCTAGCCACAGCCATGTTCAAGGCCCCTCTCCACATGTTCAAACGAGCCTCATGCATGAAGGTACCAGCAGTGGAAACCAGATGTGTGGGACCCGGCGTTGAGAACTCCAAGCCTCCCCGGATCGGGACTGGGCCTATTCCACCCATATTTCCCATTTTCCAGTAGCTAGGCGGTCACACCCAGCGACTGCCCCTGGTGCCATGTAATCCCACCAACAGGTCAGTTGTATGCAAGAAAAATACCTTACAATTTATTCTGTCTCTCCAGTCCCTAGGACATTGTCAAATGAAAATTTGAACACTCTATATGTTAAAACTAAATTCAAGAGTTTGAAATTTTGTGATGTGAGCTATTTTAGTTTATTATTCATTCATCCCATGACCATAGTGTGTCTCAGATATGAGTGTAATCTTTTAGGCTGAGTTGTACAACTAGTACATCTGATAAGAAAACCCATTGTGATACACACAATTTGAAGCAAAGTTCCTTCCAAGAAGATGATGTCTTTATAAAAACATTAAAAGAAAATTAAATTTGTTATGTCTAGAAAATTTAGAAACATTTCTAAAATTTTAAAGATTACAACCAATGGAAATATATGAAAATGTTTGCTCTTCAATTACTTTAAATATACATATTTTCATAAATTAAATTTACTTTTTAAAGGTCATCATCTCAGTTTTTAATTAAATTGGCTTTCCTGATTTGTTCTGTCCTTTGCAGGTAATTAAACACACACACACACACACACACACACAAACACACACACCCCTAGCTACTATTTGATATACATCAGCTGTCCTTCAAGGAAGAAAGGTGAATTATTTATTTTCCTTGAGAATAGAGCAAGTTATTTCTTTTACCAAATTGTATAATTACACAAATTATATGATTGATTTATGGTCTTTTGTCAAATTATTATTTGAAAGTATTTAATTTACTTAGATGAGCTCATTACAGGAAATCTGAAAAAAATACTTCCATATCAAAATATCAGTAAAACAAAGCTCAATTGGAGAAATACTCTCATTAAAAAAAAAAATTGGACTTGAATGTGAGACATAAACTCTAAAGCAAATTAAATTCTCAAGAGCAGCCCATCAGCCAGCCACAACAGGTTTGAAGGTCATTGTTGATGGCTATTTGGCCAAATTTCAACTCAATATGAGCCAGAGTAGTGATTCAAAACTGACCCACACAGATGGGTAACCATGTGTTGGCCTGGTGCATATTAATTAGAAGATTCCCCTACTCCTAAAAGGAATAGATCAGATGTTTTAAAAGAAAATGTGAGAGGATAAAATGTGGAAGGCTTGAGTGATGTGCCAAATAATTCTGAGACATTTTGCATATTGTCTCATCACTCTGTGTAGGCTTCTTGCCTGCAGGGATTCTAGATTTCCTGTATTTTTTTTTTCTTCCTTCACATGTAAAAGGGAGCAGTCAAGGAATAAACATTTGATTCAAATGATTTATAGGCAGTTTAGCTTTTAAGAATATAACTCAACCATTTCTATTTTCTTATTTATATGCAGTGAAATATAATTTTAGTTCACTTATTTTGGTCTTAATCTTTAGAGTTTTTGGTGCCTTAGAGGCAGGACTGAACTGAGAGTGTGAAACAATCAAAATATGCATGGCTTAAGGGTTTATTTTATTTTTAATACAAATTTAAATAATATCTACATTTTTAAAAATAATACCCCTTCTGTTATTTTGTTGTTGTTAATTTCAGGGTAACTAGAATGTTTTCTATTTCTCATTATGCTCAGGTGAAAACAACTATCACTGTCACTGTCACTGTCATCCTGTTGCTCATCGATTTGTTCGAGCGGGCATCAGTAATGTCTCTCATTGAGAGACTTATTGTTACTGTTTTTGGCATATCCAATATCCAATACGCATGGAAATAAATGAGATATGTACCCAGTAACATACATCAGTTAAGGTTATTCGAATGTTTCTTTCTTAATATATTTTCTGACTCCTCAGTAGATTGTTTAGGAGAAATAATTAGAATATTTTTGTGGTTAACCACAATAACCAATTTTAAAATATCAAGTATCATGATTTTGCAATATAAACTTAAAAATACAAAAGATAGACTGGTTTAGAAACTCATTTAACAATAATTATGAATTTTTCAGAATTTTACAATCCCTTTTGATACTCTTTAATTAAATTACCTTATTTGGATATATATACAGAGGTTAAGTCACATCCCTTGTGTATGACTCACCTTGACATGATAGCTGGCATCACATGGTCCCAAGTGCATCTGCAGATAAAACCTTGTCGTTCCCTGAATACCATCAGGTGGTCCAGGTATCCTAGAGCATTACAGGGTCTAACAGCTCTGGGGCCTTTGCATTGAACCAACAGTCTGTTTGACTAAGCATCACTGATAGGGGTCTGATCCCCTAAGCACTGCTCTGGAGTCAACCTCCTGCAAAAATCTTATTTTGATTATATAAGTGACTCTACTCATTAAAAAAATAAATGAACCTTAAAGAATCCCTGTATCCTTTCAGTCTTTGCTTTGTAATAAAAAGGAAGGCAGGGATCCTCTGCTCCTTAACACTATGATCCGAGAGGTCTCCTAACCCATTTTGGCACCCAGAGCGGCCTCTTACAGAAATGCATCTAGACTGTGAACTGAACTAAAATATCAGAAATCCAAAACCGCGCGGCCTCGACAGCTCATAGAGATGAAAGGCTCATAGTCTTCATTCTCAGCAATGGAAAGAAATTATTAAATGATGCCTTTCAGCAGGCCTGATTGTTGGGGGAAAATTCCAAACAATAATAGTGAGTTCTCTATTGAAATATTGAATGTATTCAAAGTATAGAGAGAATAAAGTGAAGATCATTAGCTACTTAGGTGGGGGGTGGGTAGGAGGGGGGTATATTGGAGTTCTTGGTGGTGGAACATGTGCACTGGTCAAGGGATGGGGGTTTAATCATTATATGACTGACACTTAAACCTGAAAGCTTTGCATTTTTTTCACGATGATTCAATAAAATAATTTTTTTTTAAAAAGGCGAGGCAGTGTCATTTAACACTTAAAATAAATGGAAATGTTATATCACTTCAATAAACCTAAATTTTAAGCTTAACATTGTATTCTGGACTTTTATCATGTCACATCATACTTTTATTAATAGTATTATGCCTATTCAAAAAGAAAAATCAACCACCTATATAATGAATATGACTTATATATTCACTGAGAAACAAATTCTCTGTCATTTTCTACTTCTCATTTGTAAAGTATGATTCTTTAAAAATCATATTCTCAAATCACAGATGAAAAATCAAAAGACATTTTATCCTTTGAGTGCTTTCCTAGTATATCCACTTAATTGGTGTACTGTGGTTTCATGCAAATCAGGATTACTTAAATATTTTTATATTCTATGCCATTTATCCCCAACTACAAACAATAAACATTGAAAGTTATTAATGGTCCTAAAATTGCACTTTAAAATGTACCTGTATTATGTCTCATATTAATTCTCAAAATGATCCTACATAATATTACATGACATGACAGGACATGACATTACATGACACTATCTTAGTGAGACTGTCTTCCTAAAATTTATTATGTGTCAAATCTTGGTGTCTCTCCAGGTGAGTAGGTAATGTGGAAACTTCATTTGAGGCAGCTGGACTGGGAAAGGGAGGTACTTCTAATATCAGGTCAGACTTTGAATGTTTCTTTTTCTTCTTGAAGGAATGAAATAAGTGCATTAGAATCTCAAACATTTTCAAGTATAATTACAAAAGACGCATGACAGAGACTGGCAAGCTACCTCTGGTGCCAGAAACAGTAACAATTATGGGTCTCATTCCCTGACCCTGAAACAGCCTCCAATACAGCAGCATTACTCGTGTAAGGAGAGGCTGCTAAAATCTCAGGGCTTGGACGAATGGAGGCGTTACTGGCTCCCGTTCGAATAATTCGATGAACAACGGGATGATGGTGATACAGTGCCTTGTGGATTATCATAACCATTACATTTAAAAATTATCTGACTTGTCCTCAATTTGTAGTCTCGAAGTAAGACCTGTTTTGGCATGCATCTTCTTTTTCTGCAGGAAAATTCATATTAATACACCTGTCACATTTAATCAATAACTGCATAAGCAAATCACATTGGATAAAAAAGATGTTTCTGCTGTTTTAAGTGCAGTTTTAGGCTAATTAGATTTAAGTAACTTATTCAGCCTCATATAATGAATGCAGATAGCACAGCAGGTAGGGCATTTGCCTTACATGCAGCTGACCAGTGTTCAATTCCTCCACCCCTCTCTGAGAGCCCGGCACACCACCAAGAGTATCTCGCCCACACAGCAGAGTCTGGCAAGCAACCCATGGTGTATCTAATATGCCAAACAAATCTCACAATGGAAATGTTGCTGGTGCCCGCTCAAGCAAATGGATGAGCAGTGGGATGACAGTGACATAGAGTGAATTATTAGAAAATGTGAAAGCTATTATACATATATATGCATAAAATATAATGTGTATATAATTTAATATGTACATATTTATAATCTACGTGAAACAGATCTTCCTCAAAAGTCTTTAATTTTACCTTAATCATAGCATATGAAGGCACAAATCTTTGTCATGATTACACCAGGCAGTGCTCTTGGATACCCTCTGTCTGTTGATTACTGTATGTGTTTCTGTTGCATTACCCAGTGCCAGGAGATCAAAATCTCGAGTTCCTGCACGCTAAATATTAATTCCAGGGCGCTTAAGAAATGAGCTCTTTTTTTTTTTTAGAATGATACAACCTCTACAAATGAATCCAAAAGAAAAATAAAACTTTTGTGTTTGCTTATTTGGGGGACAGGGGGATGTGTCACATTTGGCACTTTTCAGGGCTGGCCCTGCTGGCCCTTCTCTCAGCGATCATTGTGGGTATGGTCTGAGGAACATACAGTGCCAGGGATTTCACCTAGGTCAGTCACACAAGCCACCTACCCACTGTTCTATCTCTCTAGCTCAACAACTTCCTTACCCACTGTGGAATCTGAACAGCCCCTTATCCCAGGGCTATGAACATTCTCCTTAGCACCACTTTTTAAGTTGGTTTCTGTCTTCTCCTTTTATATCCATTTGTCAAATATACACTTTACCTTGAGTGTTTTATGTGCATTATCATAATATAAATAAAAACAAAAGCACTCATTTAAATTTCTTAGATATATTAATGCTCATTTCACAACATAATGTATGAAATCAAAGGTCATTATGGAGAATTTCCAGTCTGTATTGGATACCTAATAGGATTTCCTGGAACAAGGGATTTTCCGGGAAACAATTCTGTAATGCACACACACACACACACACACACACACACACACACACACACACACACTATCTTTTAAAGAAGATACATATGCTTGCCTAAGGTTTCTTTTTTATTTAATTATTTTATGGAATCACAATGAATTACAGTTACAAAGTTATCCATGACTGAGATCCAGGCATACAAACTTCAGGACCAATACCTTCCTCAGTGTCCACTTCCCTCTTCCAATGTCTCTAGTTTCTCCCATGCCCCCCTGCCCCCAGCCTGCTTCTATGGCAGATACTTTTCTTTCTTTTACATTTTCCTTTTTGGCCCGAATACCCTCACAGGAACAGTAAACCACGGTGCCTAAAAGGAGAAAAAAATGAAAAAATATCTTTTATATATTGGTTTTTCCTATATATTTTCAGTTGAAGAGAAGATTCTCATTGTGTCTTAGTAACAGCAGCAGTGTAGTTGCTGCTGAAGCAGTAGGGATAAAAGAAATTAAAAATGTGTACCTTAGTTACTCCAGTATGTTTCAATGAAAACTTTGAAGCAGAAGCAACAGATTAACCACCTTAATCTCAATGAATTTCTCTTTTAAACATTTTACTTTAGTCTGTATGTCTATTCTGTTATATAAACCAGATTTTTACTAAGTCCAAAAATGTATTTTTAAAGATAGATGAGTATTTTAGAGATATACAGGAGGAACAGAGAGAAGGAGGGGTTAAGTTGCTGACCTTCGATGAGGCTGGCCTAGGTTCAATCCTGGAACCGTATATGGTTCCCTGAGCACTTGCAGGAATGATCTCTGAGCACAGAGTGAGTAGTAAGCCTGAGCTTCCCTCCTTCCCCTTTTTTTTCTTTTTGCTTTTTGGGTCACACCCAGCGATGCTCAGGGGTTACTCCTGGCTTTGCACTCAAGAATTACTCCTGACGGTGCTTGGGGGAACATATGGGATGCCGGGGATCAAACCCGGGTCGGCCGTGTGCAAGGCAAACGCCCTACCCGCTGTGCTATCGCTCCAGCCCCTCCTCCCCTTTGTGTTTGATAGATGTGGCACAAAATAGCACTGTATACCTTTGTAGTATAGCACCTTTGTCCCACTGTTCCTCAATTTGATCGAGCAGGCACCAGTAACATCTCCACTGTGAAACCTGTTGCTACTGTTTTTGGCATATTGAATATACCACGGGTAACTTGCCAGTCTCTGCCATGCAGGCAGGATACTCACGGTAGCTTGCCGGGCTCTCAGAGAGGGACAGAGGAATCAAACCTGGGTAGGCTACATGCAAGACAAACTCCCTACCCGCTGTGCTATCTCTCCAGTCCTGGAGTGTGGCACAAAATACAAACCAAAAGGATATTCAGGGGCATGAGGATGCCAAAGACAGTCCACACTTAAAATCATTTACACTTCAAGACTATTGTATCATTTAGTCATAAAAACCTACTACTTAGCATACCACAAGTACAAGAATCTCAATCAACTCATTCTCACTCTATTCGTTTAACTTGCATTCTTCCTGAACTCAGGGTTACGAGCCCTTGGTACTCCATGTCTGTAAGTAAAAGAGAAAAGTTTGAAGTATTTTTTTTCCTTCATTATTTAACCTTTGAAGTGCGTTGTAAAGAAAAATAAATATTGATTTTCTAGGCTAGGATTGTAGTTTATTTTGTTTCTTAACAATTTAAAAGTCTTCTTAAGAGCTAGAGTCTTATTTACTCCAGTTCAGAGGTTAAGGCATATGACTTACATGCAGCTGTCTTGGTTTGATCTCAGGAAGTACATGACAGCATCATCACTACAAAATAATGCCCTAAAGCCTCTCAACCCCTTGGCCCCACCACTAACCCCATAGCTCTGCTCAGAGTCTCCCTGGAGTCCTGGTACATCCCAGCTAAGCACTGCAGACCTTCCATTGAACTCTAAGTCTGGTTGGCTAAGAATCATTCAGAGAACACACTGGACTGTCTTAGCAGCTCTTGGGGCCCCTCCCCTCCCTCATAAGATCTTCTTAAGAAACTTTGAGTAAATTTATGTATTTTAATGTTATTTAGGTTGTCTCTGGACTTGTGGTATTTAAAAATAGTCATTATGTAACTTGAGTGTAACATTGTCAGTAACTTACAGTCCTTACACATTAGATAAGTTTACCTGACTTATGTTTTAATGTTATTGGCAATTTGTTTTATAATAACTAATATGTACTATTGCTGAAATGTTAAACAACCAAAATGACACGGACGAAATTGTACCACCCTGAATTTCCTACTTTTCATAGATCAAATATCCTAAGTTATAAATCTCTTAAAAAACAATATTTAACTGGAGCGATAGCACAGCAGGTAGGGCGTTTGCCTTGCACGTGGCTGACCTGGGTTCGATTTTCCATCCCTCTCGGAGAGCCTGGCAATGTACCAAGAATATTCCACCCGCCCGGCAAAGCCTGGCCAGCTACTCATGGCATATTTGATATGCCAAAAACAGTAACAACAAGTCTCACATGGAGAAGTTACTGGTGCCCGTTCAAGCAAATTGATGAGCAACACGATGACAGTGATGACAGTGATTATAACCATATTAAGCACTCTAAAACTCATTTTCTTTTAATTCACTAATCAGTCTGAAACTCCTTTCCAAATATGCATCAGGAATCACAAATTAAAATATTTGTCCCATTTTCTCAGTTTTTAACACTGCCTCTAAAGAAAAATATATTTTTAGAATGATTCTGATAAGAGAGTACCCATAGCATATATTTGGCTTAAATAAATTAATTTGTCATTATTTGTGATTGAAAATCTAATTGTGAATAATTACTCATCTAATAAATTTTGTGGAGAAAACTAAGCATTGTCTTGGAGCTCGGTGATTAAAACAGGGCTTCCTGGAAAATTGGGCTTAATGTTTGTTTGTTTGGTTTTTTTTGCTTTTTGGGTCACACCCAGCTATGCTCAGGGGTTACTCCTGGCTCTGCACTCTGCACTCAGGAATTGCTCCTGGAAGTGCTTGGGTGACCTACTCTTGCTGGAGCTTGGGCAACCACATGGGATGCTGGGAATCAAACCCGGGTCTTCCACACACTATCCACTGTGCTATCGCTCTAGCCTGAAGGGCTTAAATTTCTTATCAGCTTAAAAATCAAAGTAGTGAAACAAATCCTGTTTCATGGATCTAATGAAGGAGTTAATTATATATATATACATATATATATATATATCACTGTATCACTGACATCCCATTGCTCATAGATTTGTTTGAGCGGGTACCAGTAACATCTCCATTTTGAAACTTGTTGTTACTGTTTTTGACATATTGAATACGCCACGGTTAGCTTGCCAGGCTCTTCCATGAGGGTGAGATACTCTCAGTAGCTTGCCGGGCTCTTTGAGAGGAGTGGAGGAATCGAACCCAGGTCGGCCATGTGCAAAGCAAATGCCCTAGCACTGTGCTATCGCTCCAGCATCAAGGGCTTAAATTTCTTATCAGCTTAAAAATCAGAGTAGTGAAACAAATCCTGTCTCATGCATCTAACGGAGGAGCTAATAAACATATATATATACATATATATACCAAGATTAGCTATTAATAAGTATTAAAATGTCATGGATGGAAGTGACTTGGTTTAGACTTTGGAAGTAGTGCTATCATGTTTACCCCACAAGACTAATTTTTGTGAAACCTCCTAATACAATTCACTTCAGTCCATAAATTGTGGATACAAGAGCTGCTATTTTTTTCTCTAAGAAATATTTATCATACTTGATAATAATTTAGATCTTACTTTGGGGCTCAACATTCTTGGAATTGTTTGGACATCAGAGATATCTTGTCTGCATTTTTATCTGTTCATTGCCTTTCCCAACCCTTAATATTGAAGTTACCCAGAGTTAAGTCATATCTCTTCACGACTCTATTTTCAAATGTCTGCTAATATCATTGAGTCACATGATTATATTAATATGTAGATGATGAAATTTAAATTTGTTATCCAGATCTTGCCAAACCATAGAATTTATCAACTGATTACTTACTTTCTTACTTACACGATTAATCAGCATGTTACCCTGAGGGAAATTTATTCCTTGAAGTTCAGTAGCACACAATTTTTCAGAAGATGTTTGATAGTTTTTTTTCTACTGTCTGCCTTTCTCTGTCATCTTCAGTGTCATAGTCTTTCTTCCTAGTCAGTTATTATTTATCAGCAAACAATTTGGGGGTACAAAATATGCTTTCCGCTTTGTCGTCTTCAGAATATTTTGAGATGATGAACAGATTTTTTTTCTCAATGATTCTGGCTAAACATGAATGTACCTGTCTTGTAAATGTTTAGCCATTATATAAATTAAGGTTTTTGTATCCATCAGGGAGATTATGTCTGTTCAATACAAACAATACCCTGTTTTTAATATTCAAGATCAACTAATCATAGCAATTCATAAAAGGTTGGCTATCAGTACATATTGTCAATTCTTTTAAATTTCATATCTGGTAATAATTTTCTTTTACTTTCTATTTTTTCCAGTCTTACTTAGTGGTTCTCAGGGTTTACTCTAGACTGTGCTCAAGGATCACTTGTGGTAGCTACCCAGGGTTCCATATAGAGTGCCGGGAAATGAACTGGGTTTGGCACAAGGGAAAAGTTTATCAACGCCTGCAGTATCACTCTGGCCTCTAGGTTAAATATTTTTTTTAAGAAATAATTATAGATTCATAAGAAGTTTAGAAGAAATCTGTGAGGTGGTTGGATTTACATTAACTTGCAGAAATATAATACACATTAAAACTAGAAAACTGACACTAGTATAAAAATCTAGAGGATGTTCAGATTTCAAAACTATATATAACATTATGGACATTGAGTACAAAACTCTAGGTAACATATTTTACAAGTACAATTTCATGTAGCCAACACTATTCATATTCTTAGCTGCACAGTCTTCACAGGCTTTTACACATTTTTTGCAATACCTTACCTTCCAACTCATTGTTGGCTTTGTTGATTTATTCTCTATATTTACAGTTATGTTTTTTCATGAACATTTGATAAATTGATACATATAATATACTACAAAAGAATATAGGCCCTTTAATCTCATGAAAACCTCCGGAACCCAGCCCCAGCCATGCTCAAGGCCACTCTCCACATGTTCAGACGAGTCTCATACATGAAGAGACTCACATGAAGGTTTCACACCTGAGGAACTCAGGTGTGCAGGACCCGGGGCTGAGATCTCCAAGCCTGCTCGGATTGGGACTAGGCCTTCTGCACCCAGACCCCCCATTTTCCAGTAGCTTGGCAGCCATACCCACAAACTGACCCTGGCGCCAAGTAATACCAACAACGGCCAACATCCAGAGACTATTAGACCAAGCTCCTGGAAGCGCACATCTAATAGCCTTGTTCTCCCTCTTGGAGAACCTGACAAGCTACCAAGAGTCTATTACCTGAACAAGAGAGCCTTGCAAGCTCCCCATGGTGTATTCATATTCCAAACACAGTAAAAGATATGTACATACCTCTCGGAGAATGTGGAAGCTACTGAGAGTATCCCACCCACACAGCAGATCCTGGCAAGCTACTCGTGGCGTATTTGATATGCCAAAAAGAGTAACAATAGGTCTCATTCCCCTGACCCTGAAAGAGCCTCCAATTGTTGGGAAAGACGAGTAAGGAGAAGCTGCTAAAATCTCAGGGCTGAGTGTAATAGAGACATTACTGGTGCCTGCTCGAGTAGATTGACGAGCAACAGGATGACAGTGAAACAGTGAATCTCATGAAACATATAATGTTTTGAAGGTTTACATGTAGAACTCAGTATCAACAGCCTATACTAAAAAAAATTATACTAAAGTAAATGTTCTCATGAAGAAAAATGCTATATGGAAATGGTTCTCAAAACTGAATTATACATTACTCACTTAAGATAATGTGTTTATGTTTTAAGCTAATTGTTTCATTAAATTAAACTTTCTGAGTCATTCAGGTAAGTTATGGATATAATTTTTAATAAATATATACAACCTCCCAAATTTTTACTGAATTTGCAGCACTTATATATCTCGTTTCTTTACAAATTGCCATTTCCATGAAAGAGAAAGTTGACATAGTCAAAGAAACAAATTGATTTTGAAGGCAGACTGGCCATGATGCCTTTACAATGAGAGTTGAGCAATTTTATTATGGCCCAATGCCAGAATTCCAAAACATTTTAGAAACTATGAAAATCTTCTTAATCTCTTCCCACAAATCCCCCAAATATTATTTTATTGTTCATTATAAAAAATAAAGATTTTTATTCCTACTTAATAGTAATGTTAATAAATGTTTAGAATATATGAAAACAGTTTTCTTTATTATTCTTTCACAATATACTTTGCAAGTCGGTCTTAATTATACTATCTGAATTCTCTTGATTTAAGATGCTAAAGATGCTATGATTGAATAAAAATACTAAATTTGTTTGTGGAAATTGACAGTCTCAAGCTAAAATATTTGATATGGAAAATATGTGATCATCATGAAATAGAAAAAAAATATTTAAACCAACTTAATCATCCTATATATCTACATGCTTTTTCTGTTTATTTATTATAAAAAATGAATACTTAGGGAAATATAAAACAATGTCTGTACGACATGATACTATATCTAGAGAAGCCTAAAACCTCTACTAAGAAACTCTTAGAAACAATAGACTTATACAGTAAAGTTGCAGGCTACAAAATCAATACCCAAAAATCCATGGCCTTCATATATGCAAACAATGAGGCAGAGGAAAGGGACATGAAAAAAGCAATCCCATTCACAATCGTGCCCCAGAAAATCAGGTACCTCGGAATCAGCTTAACCAAGGAAGTAAAAGACCTTTACAAAGAAAACTACATAACGCTACTCCATGAAATCAAAGAGGACATGAGGAAATGGAAACATATACCCTGCTCGTGGATAGGGAGAATCAATGTTGTCAAAATGGCAATACTCCCTAAAGCATTATACAGATTCAATGCGATCCCTATAAATATACCCATGACATTCTTCAAAGAAATGGATCAAGCAATCCTAAAATTCATATGGAATAACAAACGTCCAAGGATAGCTAAAACAATTCTTGGGAAAAAGATGATGGGAGGCATCACCATCCCCAACCTCAAACTTTACTACAAAGCAGTAACAATTAAAACAGCATGGTACTGGAACAAAGGCAGAGCCGTAGACCAATGGAACAGGGTGGAATATCCCTACACACAACCCCAAATGTATGACCATCTAATCTTTGATAAGGGAGCAAAAGAAGTGAAGTGGAGCAAGGAAAGCCTCTTTAACAAATGGTGCTGGCACAACTGGACAACCACATGCAAAAAAATGGGTTTAGACCTTGACCTGACACCATGCACAAAAGTCAGATCAAAATGGATTAAAGACCTCAACATTAGACCACAAACCATAAGGTACATTGAAGACAAGGTCGGCGAAACCCTCCACGATATTGAAGATAAGGGTATCTTCAAAGGTGACACGGAACTAAGCAATCTAGTAAAAACAGAGATCAACAAATGGGACTACATTAAACTAAAAAGCTTCTGCACCGCAAGAGATACAGTGACCAGAGTACAAAGACTATCCACAGAATGGGAAAGGATATTTACACAATACCCATCAGATAAGGGGTTGATATCAATGGTATATAAAGCACTGGTTGAGCTCTACAAGAAGAAAACATCCAACCCCATCAAAAAATGGGGCAAAGAAATGAACAGAAACTTTACCAAGGAAGAAATACGAATGGCCAAAAGGCACATGAAAAAGTGCTCTACATCACTAATCATCAGAGAGATGCAGATCAAAACAACCATGAGATACCACCTCACACCACAGAGACTAGCACACATCCAAAAGAACAAAAGCAACCGCTGTTGGAGAGGATGTGGGGAGAAAGGGACCCTTCTTCACTGCTGGTGGGAATGCCGACTGGTTCAGCCCTTCTGGAAAACAATTTGGACGACTCTCAAAAAATTAGATATTGAATTCCCATTTGACCCAGCAATACCACTGCTGGGAATATATCCCAGAGAATCAAAAAAGTACAATCGAAACAACATCTGCACATGTATGTTCATCGCAGCACTGTTTACAATAGCCAGAATCTGGAAAAAACCCGAATGCCCCAGAACGGATGACTGGTTGAGGAAACTTTGGTACATCTATACAATGGAATACTATGCAGCTGTTAGAAAAAAGGAGGTCAAGAACTTTGTAGTTAAGTGGATGGGCATGAAAAGTTTCATGCTGAGTGAAATGAGTCAGAAAGAGAGAGACAGACATAGAAAGATTGCACTCATCTATGGTATATAGAATAACAGAGTGGGAGACTAACACCCAAGAACTGTAGAAATAAGTACCAGAAGGTTGACTCCATGGCTTCGAGGCTGGCCTCACGTTCCGGGGAAAGGTCAACTCAGAGAAGCGATCATCAACTACATTGCAGTCGAAGGCCATGTGGGGGAAGGGAGTTGCGGGCTGAATGAGGGCTAGAGACTGAGCACAGCGGCCACTCAACACCTTTGTTGCAAACCACAACAGCTAATTAGAGAGAGAAAGCAGAAGGGAATGCCTTGCCACAGTGGCAGGGTGGGGTGGGGGGGAGATGGGATTGGGGAGGGTGGGAGGGACACTGGGTTTACGGGTGGTGGAGAATGGGCACTGGTGAAGGGATGGGTTCCCAAACTTTGTATGAGGGAAGTGTGAGCACAGAAGTGTATAAATCTGTAACTGTACCCTCACGGTGATTCTCTAATTAAAAATAAATAAATTAAAAAAAAAAAAAAAAAAAAAAAAACAATGTCTGTAAATATAATGGTTATAATAAATAAACTAATTATATTTGTAAGAAAAACATTAAAAATGCATTATCTTATTTTTATCCAGGGATAATATTTAATTTTCATATTATTGAGATAACTTCAGCTTATGCCTATTGTTAATACACTATATCTTTTGAGAATCCAGTTTCACATGGTTTCAAGTGTATGGTACCACTCCATGTACAGTATTAGAATACCAGTATCCATAGATCACAGATCATGCAATCCGTTCCACTCCCGAAGTTCACTTGTTCTTCCTAAACTAGCAAACTTTGTTCTGCAGACAGAATCCATAGTTTTGGAATTGATTTTCTGTTTCCCTTTATTTTATTTATCTCATATTGCTTTGACTATTTTGAAATTTTTGCTTATCCCTACAATTTTTTTTTCTTTTTGGGTCACACCGGGCGATGCACAGGGGTTATTCCTGGCTCTGCACTCAGGAATTAGTCCTGGCAGTTCTCAGACATGCTGGGAATCAAACCCCGGTCAGCCCCATGCAAGGCAACACCTTACCTGCTGTGCTATCATTCCAGCCCCAATCCCTACAAGGTTTTACAGCATTTGTTCAATTTTTTTGAAAATGCTATTGGGATTTTAATAAGAATTGCATGAAATCAATATAATACTCTGATATAGGCTCATGTTTGCTATGTCAATGTTTCGAAACCTTGACCACAAAATACCTTTATGTCTTTATAATTTTGCAGCTATAAAGGTGACAGTATTTCATGCACAAATTATTAATATATATTATGATATATTTATTCATATGTGCTTAATTATTTTAAATATGTTTCATGTTTATAGGTGTGTTTCTAGGTTCTGAATGCAGATATCCAGTTTCAAGGCAATGTTCTACCACGGAACCACATCTGTAGCACCGTATGTTTGTATATGGGACATTGTTTACAATATTTCCTTTTCTTTGAGATCAATGCTTGACAAGGCAAATGGGATATATTTTATATTGATTTCATAGTCTGCTGCTTTAGTCTATTGGTTCATTATTTCTGATTGTTATTTAATGGTGTCTAATATTTTCTATGTACAGTATCATTTGCAAGTAGTGATGATTTTAATTCTTTTTCAATTTGAATAATATTTATTTCCATATTTTTTGTCTAATGACTGGCACTAAGACTTTTATCACTATGTTGACTAATTAGAGAGATTTTTGTCTTATGCCTTGTATTAGAAGGAAACTTTCAAATTGTCACCATTGATTATTATGTTAGCTCTGGGCTTTACTTATGTTCTTTATACCCTTGAACTTTGTCCCTTCAATCTCTATTTTGTTGATCACTGTATCACTGTCATCCCTTTGCTCATCAATTTGCTCTAGTGGGCACCATCAACGTCTCCATTGTGAGACTTATTGTTACCGTCTTGGCATATCAAGTATGCCATGGGTAGCTTGCCAGGCTCTGCCATGTGGGCGAGATACTCTCAATAGCTTGCCAGACTCTCTGAGAGGGGTGGAGGAATCAAACCTGGGTTGGCTGCATGCAAGACAAACGCCCTACTGATGTGCTATTATTTTAAAATTATAAGCACATGTAATTTTCAAAAATTATTTTCTGTAATTATTGATAGGATCTTTACCTTTTCTTTTTTTATGTAGTATGTTATATAAATTGCTTATACTGAACCATCCTTATTTCTTTGGGATAATCCACATTTTTTTTCTTTGCTCTTTTGGGTCACACTCAGCATTGCACGGGGGTTACTTCTGGCTCATGCACTCAGGAATTACTCCTGGTGGTGCTCCGGGGACCATATGGGATGTTGGGAATCAAACCCGGGCTGGCCACATGTAAGGCAAATGCCCTACCCACTGTGCTATCACTCCAGCCCCTAATCCACATTTTGAACTTTATCTATTATCCTCATTAAAAATGCTGAATTCAACTCACAAGATCTTGTTAACAATTTCTATTTATTTTTTTTATTCTATAGCATAGCAGGTAGAGTGTTTGCCTTCCACACAGCTGACCTAGTTTTGATTCTTCTGCCCCTATGGAAGAGCCTAGCAAACTACCAAGAGTATCCTGCCCGCACGACAGAGCCTGACAAGCTACTCCTGGAATATTTGATATGCCGAAAAGAGTAACAACAAGTCTCACAGTAGAGATGTTACTGGTTCCTCTCGAGAAAAATCGATGAACAACGGGATGACAGTGTTACATATTATGTGTCATGTTTATTTAGGATTGCACATTTTGTTGCAGTGTTATTTGTTTTCCTTTTCATACACATTTGGCTGTGGTGTCCACTATTGTCATACACAAGAGAGTATGACATTTCTCATTTGATGAGAAACTGGGATCATCACACAAAGGTTTGAATTTATGACCTCACAAATGAAAAGGACTTAACAGCAAGTTATAGCCATAAGGCCATGATGTTTTGCACCTATGTCCATCAGAAATATTGATTTGCCTACCTCCCTCTCTTCCTTCCTTCCTTCCTTCCTTCCTTCCTTCCTTCCTTCCTTCCTTCCTTCCTTCCTTCCTTCCTTCCTTTCTTCCTTCCTCCCTCCTTTCCTTCTTCCCTTTCTTCCCCCCTCCCCAGCATGAGATAATGCTGGCAGCAATAACAGTATTTGAGAAAATTTTCTTCTCTTAAATTGTTTTTGAAAAAGTTTTAGAATAATAGGTAATTTGTCATTTGTAATGGTTTGGCAGATAATGAGTAAAACTATCTAGAATTCCATTTGAGATTTTTTTTTTCCAGCCTCTCCTTGCTCATCT
Source organism: Sorex araneus (assembly GCF_027595985.1). Classification (NCBI taxonomy): domain Eukaryota; kingdom Metazoa; phylum Chordata; class Mammalia; order Eulipotyphla; family Soricidae; genus Sorex; species Sorex araneus. The sequence goes on along the minus strand of NC_073313.1, from coordinate 218,739,498 downwards.
TTCAAAACGCTGCCATATTGGGGGCTCTTTCGGTGACAGGGGAGTGAGGCCAATTGCTGTTACTGTTGTTGGCATATTGAATACGCCATGGGTAGCTTGCTAGGCTCTGCCATGTGGGCGGGATACTCTCGGTAGCTTGCTGAGCTCTCAGAGAGGGACAAAGGCTTTTATCGCGGCCTCCAATCACCCTTAGAGTTATTACCATGGTTCACACCAATTTTAAACCTATCAAATATGGTGTGGGAATAATGGGTATTTAGTGTCTTATGGTGTGTCATGTGGCCACTTTGTGGCCGCGCAGTCTGAAGAGTGGCCTAAAGTGTGGTGGTGGCTGGGTAGTGGACGAAAAAAAATCTCATGGATGAACTAGACTGCCAAAATGAAGAAAGTCTGAAATGATTGTCTGTACTTTCAACGCACGTACGCTGGCATCAGAAGCATCCATCAAGGACCTGATGGGGCAAGTGCAGAAGATCAAGTATGACATCATTGGTCTGTCTGAAAAGAGGAGACATCAATCACATCACTCCATTTTCTACACTGGAGAAAAATTGTTCCTCGGAACATGCAAAAACAGTGGCGTTGGTGGCGGTAGTGCCCTTGTCAACACGAACTTGGCCATGAGCATCGATTCATTCGAATGCCCAACAACCAGAATTAGACAATTACGCTTGAATAGATGTGGCTCAATGCCTGCAGTTTCTATTTTCGTTGGCTATGCACCAACTTCCAACTATGATGAAGAAGAAATTGAGAGGTTCTACATGGAATTGGAGAAGTTCTATAAAGAAAGCCATACCTTCTACAAGATCATTGTTGGTGATTTTAATGCCAAGATAGGTCCGAGAAGGTTGCCAGAAGAATTCCACATTGGGACACATGGCCTAGAATGGAACGATCAGGGTGAGATACTGTCTGAATTCATCATGTTAACCAAGAGCATCCATGGTAACTCACAATTCCAGAAGGCCAAATCTAAATGCTGGACATGGGAGTCTCCTGGAGGACAGTTCCACAATGAAATTGACCACATCATATTCAATTGAAGGTTTTGGCTGATCAATGTCGCTGTTGTTCCAAAATTCCAAATGGGATTGGACCACCGTCTCCTTCATACAAAATTCTACTTCACAAAGCGGGGAGAAAAGTCTTCAAAATTTAAGTCTAAGGAGGCAACTCCCAGAATGACCACCAACGGGAGTTCTTTGGCACTATTACAGCAACATGGGAAGATGCCGTCCTTGACAACATTGAAGAGGAATACGATAGACTGCTTCAGCACCTCCATGACTGTTCGAAGAATGCCAAGAGTGAGAAAGCCACAAACAGATGCCTGTCTTCGGAAACTCTCAAGCTCATTCATCAACGTGGTTTGGCGCGAGCCTCAGGCTAACGTCTGAGCTTAAAGAGCTGTGTAGAGATGTGATAAAGGAAGACCTCAAAAAGAGAATAGCAGCAGTGTTGGCCAATGCAGCAGAAGCTGGGAAAAGTTTTCACAAAGCTTGTAGTTGGCCTCAAAATCCTCGGCGAGCTATATTGTGGATTCACCACCAGATTCTCACCATTCTACAAGGAACTGATCATTGATGTAAAGAGAGGGGTGCGGCAGGGTGATACCATTTCACTGAAACTCATCAGTGCCAGCCTCGAGAACATCATGTGACGACTGGAATGGGAAGGAATGGGAGTGAAGATAGACAGTCAGCAATTACACCACCTCTGCTTCACTGATGACATCATTCTCATAACACCAAACATTAGCCAAGTGGCACAAATGCGGGCTGACTTCGACCACGAGTGTGGAAAGGTTGGATTGCAGCTGAATCTCAACAAGATGATGTTCATAAAAAATGAACTGTTCCCTGAAGCTCCATTTGCTCTCAATGGAATGAACATCTCCGAATGCAGCAGCTATGTGTACCTGGGTCAAGAAATCAACATGAAGAATGACTTGGTGCCAGAAATGCGCAGGAAGAAGAGAGCATCGTGGAATGTCTTCAAGAGTGTCAAAGAAGTGGTTAAAAGTATGAAGAACCTATGACTCTGGGCATATCTTTTCGATTCCTCCATTCTTCCTGCACTAGCATATGCCTCAGAGACCTGGGCCCTATGCAAACAGGTTGAGAATGCTATTAGGGTATCCCAAAGAGGAATCGAAAGACCTATGCTAGAAGTATCACGTCTCACTCAAGTGAGAGAAGGAATCTGGAGTTCTGATCTCTGTCTCGGTCAAGACTCAGGGACGCTGTGTCATTTGCCAAGGCATCAAAACTCAGATGGGCCAGTCATGTAATGCGATTCAGAAATGACCGCTGGACTAGAGCTGTTACCGACTGGATTCTACGGGATGTCAGAAGACCTCGTGGCCGCCCACCAACTAGATGGTCAGATTTCTTTGTCAAATCCCTTAGTGAACGATTTGAGGCTCTTCCTGATCCTGGAGCAAGCAGACATCATTGGGCTGCAATAGCTCAAGACAGGGGCAAATATAGATGTTACTGGCGCCCACTTGAGCAAATCAAAGATCAGCAGGATGACAAGTGACAAGTGAAAAAACTTCCATTTGAAGGAAAACTTTATATCTTTTGATTCACACTCATTTGTTGTATATATATTAATTTGTATGATATGCATTATATTATTTACAAATTGTTCTCTTAATAATTATATAATGTCCATTATTATCCCTTGCTCTTTTTCAATTTTAGACTGAAATTGATTTTTTGGTACATACAGGACTTCCAAAGCCTTTTCTATTTTACTATGTGTTGTACAATGGTTTTTCTACATTTTGCTTTGATTTTGTATTTATATTTGGGCTCAAATATATCTCATTGAGATATCCGAATGCTAAGTTTAATTTTCAAAATAGTTTAGTGACTTTAAGACGGTAGTTCCCTAAATTGACATTTGTAGCACTGTAGCACTGTCGTCCATTGTTCGTAGATTTGCTCCAGCAGGCACCAGTAACATCTCCATTGTGATACTTGTTACTGTTTTTTGGCATATCTAATATGCCATAGGTAGCTTGCCAGGCTCTGCCGTGTGGGCGGGATACTCTCAGTAGCTTGCCGGGCTCTCCAAGAGGGTTGGAGGAATTGAACCCTGGTTGGCCACGTACAAGGCAAATGCCTTACCCCCCTGTGCTTTCACTCCAGTCCCATTTAAAAATAAATATTATTAGAATTTTTCTGTATTATATATTTTTTCAGTAGTCTTCTTTAGTTTTTTTCTTATTCTACACACTTGCTTTTTGACATCTATCTTATTTTATTCTCTTGTTTTATCCTCTAAGTTAGTTGGTTTTGGGGTTGTCATGACATTTACACATCATATTCTAACGTGAACATCATATTCTAAATTATTTTCAATTGAATTATTAGTTTCCTCTACATTTTGTATTTTTAGTGTGAATTGCTGCTTCTAAATGGGATTACTTTTGATTTTCTTTTAAGTTCCTTTGTTATTTCTTTCAAAGACAGATTAGAAGGAAAAATTTTCCTCATTTTTTTTTGCACATCTCTATTTTTTTAAACATTTTTTATTAGCAAATCACTGTGGTGTACAGCTACAAACTTATTCTTATAATAGTTTTTTTTCTATTATGCCTTTAAATCTAAGTTAATAGCTTAGCTGGAAAGGGTATACTTCCTGATCAGTCTGTTTTATTCAGAATTTTGAATATATCCTCTTTGATACATAAGATTTTTGCTGAGATTAATATAAACATGGCAATTACATTATGGAAGCTTTCTTATACATAGCTGTTTTTTTCTTGCTGCTTTTAGTGATCTATATTTTCCAGTTAATTATGGTGTGTTTTTGTATTTATCTATTTAGCTTTATTTCTTCTGGAAATCTTACATTTTCTGGATCTGATATTTGTTTATATCTCTAAACTGTGAAAGTTCTCAGCTATCATTCTTTAGAATAATCCTATCCCTTACTCCCTCTCTTCTCTTTCTGGACACCCTATAATATGTATACTATTCTACTTGATGTAATACCATTTACTTCATGAACTATTTTTATTTCTTTCAAAATTTCCTTTTTCATTTGGCTGTTTTTTATGCGTTTTATACCTTTTCTTCCGCCTTGCTACTCAGTTATTATAATATTTATTCAAGCCTTTCTATCATACTTTCAGTTTCAGTACCACATTTTTTTTAAATGTTATTTTATTAAATCACCGTGTGGAAGATTACAATGCTTTCAGGCTTAGGTCTCAGTTATACAATGCTGAAACAACCATCCCTTCACCAGTGCCTATATACCATCACCAAAAAAAAAACCAAAAAAACCCACACAGTACACCTCCCATCCCGCCCCCCCCACCCCCTACCTTGTAACTGATAAGTTTCATTTTACATTCTGTTTACTTTGGTTATATTCAATATTTCAACACAAACCTCACTATCGTTGTTAGAAGTACCCCACTAGATTCAGACCTACTGTGAAGACAAATAAGGTTTTGAATTTCTGTACTTTAACAAGAAGTCCAGGGAGATTTCTTCCAGATATTAGATAATTGCAGGCTTGAAAACCCAATCTGTGGTCGTCTTAATATGGCGGACACCGCGCCCTTCATCCCCGGAGAGAAAGAGGGGAGAGAGAGAAATACATTTCCCCTCCTGGGCGGGCACGGGGCCGAGGCTTAGTTCTCAGGCTGGAGACATTCTGCGAGGAGTTGCCCATGCCGAAAGAGGTTTTGCTGGGTCTGGATTCACGCTTGTGCAGCTGTGGAGAGGCCACACATGTGTGTGGCCCCCGGGATCACATCTCAGCGGTGGGAGGAGCCGGTGCCTCCCACCTTCCGAAGAGCACCCTCGTGTCCTTTTGCTGCAGTTTTTGTCGTAAATCCCATCTGTGGTCGTCTTAATATGGCGGCCACCGCGCCCTTCATCCCCAGAGAGAAAGAGGTGAGAGAGAGAAATACCTTTCCCCTCCTGGGTGGGCACAGGGCCGAGGCTTAGTTCTCAGGCTGGAGACATTCTGCAGTACCACATTTTTAATCTCAAATATTTACATTTGAAACTGCCTCAAATTTTTTCCTGATCTTATAGAAATTATTCTTTTATTCATAAATGTACTCTCCATTTAAGCTAGTATAATGAAAATGGTTGAAGACTAAGTTACATTGGGAATATTTTCCAGGAGGCTTTTTTTTTGGGGGGGTGGAGGTCACACTCTGAGGTATTTGGGTCTTATTCTTGGTTGGACTTGGGGGGTTGTTTGTGGTGCCAAGGACGAACCCTTGTGTGCAATACGAGTACCTTACCCACCGCACTCTCTTTCAGACTCTAGGACTTAATACTGACCAATGAATTGGGTTGAATTATTCTGTCTCTTCATTAGGCTCAGTGTTCTGATTTTTTCTCAATTGATTGAGTTAAAGAACTTTGCTTCCAAATCCTGCTGCTATAGTAGTCTTGTATTAAAACATTAAAGTGGTAGGGAATTGACCTACAGTGTTGTCTGTGGATGTGGGTTTTCTGTTTTACAGGCCAAAAGTGCTAAGGATATACGTGAAGTTGACTGGAGCACACAAACCAGTGCAGGCGGTAGCCCTAGAATATTACTTAACATATGGGAAGGCTGCAGCAGGAGCTGAGGTGGTTGTGATAGTGTGCCACTAACACAAACTTAGTGTCATAGTTGCTTGAGCTGACTGAGAAATACACACTCTGTCAACACAATTTCCATTGGCATGCTTTTAAGAAACCTCCAACTACAACACAAAGCTCATCTGCATCCTGAATTCCTTCTCAGTAGATTTTGTAGGCAGAGATTTTCCAGGAAAGCAGGGAATTCAAAGGAGTATGTGTTCCGGTTATAGTTAGACTTAGCAAGTAGGTGCATACCTAGGAAGCCCATAGATATGAGGATAGTTCTTTTTAAGAGCCTGCAAGAACAAGCTGAAAGCGTATCCTGGGCTTGAACTATGGCTATCACCTACTCCTTGGAAATCTCACTGAATTTTCATCAGCAGTTCTGTTTCTTCTCTGTTGCTGCGGGTGACTGAGTTCTGGGAAGCCCCATGGTGAAGATGGAGTTGGTGGGTTGTAGGGCCACAAAAGCTGTGCTTAACTGTTTGAAGCAAATTTCATATTTGTCCACTGGAGACTTTATAGTCTATAGTGCTATACTGTTTCTGCTGTAAAAGGAAGTTTTACGGTGATCTGGCATGAAGCAATACCTTGTCAGGCACTCTTGACTTCTGTCCAGTTCCAGTTAGTTCTTCAAACTATTCATTATAAGCTTTAAAAGCTCATGACAATGAGTAGATACACATTCACCCTTAGGACACTGGCTCTGTTTTAGAATTTCAGCTAATATCCACCAGGGCTCTTCCTACACAGCCAAATGGCCGATCTGAAATTAGAGGGCTTTGATTTTTTGTTTTAGAGTGATGTGATTGATCTACTTAAAAATGTTATTGATACTAAAACTGAGGAGAGAGCTTAAGGGTTTGGAGTGCATCTTTTGTATACAGGATCTCCCTGATTGATTCCTAGTATGGCATGTAACTCCAAACACTGCCAGGTGTGTTTCCCTGCCCCAAAATAAATTCATACGAAATTCAAAAATGATCTTTCTTACTTCTTTCTATTCAATATTGAAGCATACAGCATGTCACCTAATCTAAAATGTCCTGTGTTCTTCTCCTTTTGGGAAGGGTTCCTATTTAAGGTAAATAAGATAGCATCATTATTTGTAGCAATAATGTAGTAGTAGATGTGGTTTCTTTCATATAGAAGTAGCAGCAGTTGGTGAAATATATAATCTGCTCTTTTGTAGTTATTATTCCTTGGCATTTTTGTCCTAATGAAATGGTCCAACTAATTTATGAATAGGCAGTTCGCCACTCAGACAGATGGCTCTGACTGCAGCCTAGAGACCATGTATAGTAAAAATGTGCCAATGTTGACAGGATTTTCAGACATAAAAAATCAAACGTCTGTCAGACTCTTCTTAAGATGTGTCATTACTAATCCACTACTGATTGGCTTATATTTGAATATATTTTTAAACTTATGTAGGAATTTTTTCTTATAAAATATTTTAGTGGAAAATTGAATTGCACTTTCTGTTCCAAACAACACTCACTTTCATGTCAAAGGATAAGAAACATAGAGTATAATTTTATTCTATGACTCTTATACTATTGGACAAACCTGACTTTGTCAACAATATAACAGGGTTTTAATAACAACAGTTTTAAAAAAAGCTCAATAGTTATTTGTTCTGATATCTATAATTTGTAAATATAAATACAAATCCATCAAATTATTATATCTTAGTAATATTACTCTCATAATATATAGCAATCACGAAATACTCTGAAGTAGGTTGCTTTCTTTAGTTATTTGAAAGACGAGCTGTAATGTCCCAGGAAAGGAAATAACAGCATAATTCACAATATTATTTTCTGATTGATATCCACCTTTGGTAACAGCTAGATCATATCATTACATTCTATTACTTAATAGTGTTTATAGAATGTATGTCATTTTTTGTGTCTACACATATGTTTGTTATGCTTAAATACTGACACATGCAGAAAGTAAATAATGGACCAAACATGATGACCTCTGAGTGTCTGTGTTGCAAGCCATAATGCCCAAAAGTAGAGAGACAGTAGGGGGAATATTGTCTGCCATGAAGGCAGGGGGAGGGTGGAAAAGGCGGAGTATACCGGGGATATTGGTGGGGGGGATGTGCACTGGTGGAGGGATGGGTGTTTGATCATTGTGTGATTGTAACCCAAACATGAAAGCTTGTAACTATCTCACAGTGATTCAATAAAATTTATAAATAAATAAATAAATACTGACCTTATGTAAATTGTTTTCTTGATGTGAAGGGCAAATTTCTTTTACCAAAAAGTATCTTTGTTGCAATATTTGGGATAGTGGCAGCATTGGATAAAAACCATTTTGTCATAAAATTATTTTTTCAGTTTTTTGTAATAGTCCTCTGTAATTTTTTTCATGAGATGGAGCTAGTGATTTTATAGGTAATAATATGTTACTGAATCAGAAGACTATTTACTCCAAGCAAAATTTTTTCTACCTCATTACCAAATGACTTGCAAAGACATTGATCATTTTAAATTTAGGACAAGCATTTCATTATGATACTAATATTAAATTAGTACTTACAATTAATAATGCTATATTATACACTAAAGCAAACAGCAATGGGAACAAAAAGAAAGCATGTGTTTTTGGTGGTAGCACCCAAAATCCTATCAACAGTGATCTCTAAGCTCAGAGGTAAATCCTAAAAAATACTGGATTTGGTCCAAACACAAATTATACAAGAATGAAGGGGAATGTTGTGTTTATATATATATATAATATATATAAATAATGGTACAAGGAGATAAGTCTTTTGAGATGACCGATGTGTTTATGGCTTTGTGATGTTGTTCTTCAAAATAAATATTTGTCCCCAAATTTAGAAAAAAAATTCACATCAAGAAAGCATTTTAGATAAGGTCAGCATTTATGCATAACAACAACATGTGTAGACACAAAAATTGACATACATTCTATAAACACTATTAACTAATAAAACATAATGATATGTTCTAGCATTTACCAAAGGTGGATATCAATCAGAAAATATTACAATTAAATATTACTTTCTGCATGGCAGTGCTACATCAATGAAGTGTTTAAAAGAAAAAAACATACACGTATGAAAATAAATGCATTTAGTTTACTTAACAACGTTATTTAAAGAGTAGTGTTCATTTATATACGCTACTTTTTATTTGATGTATTTATGCATCAAATATGAAAAATTATATGTAGCTCTGCCCTTTTAATGCAAAGAAAAAAGTAAAAATGGAGATACTAGAGTGAATGTTTTTATATATATTCAATTCATAATAAACTACAAAAATGTATTCTAAATCAAAACAAATGCACATTTAAAAATAAAATAAACTCAAGTTTTATAATCAAACTGAAATTGAAACCACTGCTGACTGCGGTTTGATTTTTCAATATTGATATTTTTCTTATGACATATTTCATAAGTCAAGTACTTTTAGCATACTTTTTTAAAGAAATAAAGTCAAGTTTAGCTATAGCCTGAATCTCAAAGAAGAAAACAATATTTGACATCTTCATCTCAGATTTGATTTCCTTCCTAATCAACATATGCATTCCCCCAAAGTGTGATCATAAAGTGAGAAAAGTCTGACCTGTCTCTCCATGTAAACTTTGCAACTTTCTTCATTTTCTCTAAGAAAATGAGACATCTATATTCTATCATTTTATTTCAAGTCAGACTTTTTTGTTTATCTTGGTCTACACAAACTTTGAACTTGTCCTACAACAATTTTCCACAATTCAAAAACTTACTGAAATGCAGTAAAACTGAGAAAACCAAGGTTGGGATACACATTTCTCATAGATGTATCACTTCATTTCAAATTACTTTACTTAGATGGCTATTAGACACTATATTTGCATTTCATTAATCTTTTTGTTGTTTTGGGGTCACAGGATTACTCCTCAGGGTTTGGGACACCATCCAGGGTTTTGAAATAGAACTTGAGTCTGGATGTGCAAGGCTTTCATGAATATATTTAAGAATCCTTAAGTATATGTGAGGAAGTGATATGTAATTAATTTCTGTCCATTTTCCTCTTCACGATAATTCAGAAATTCTAATCAGAAAATTCAAACTCTTTCAATGTGAAGTCCAATCTTGCAGAGAAATTAGGCAATTTAATAGGTTAGTTTAAGTAGTGACATAAATGTTGAAGAATATTCAGGCACACAATATTATATTAACTTAGTTGTGCTGTTAGACATGAAAAATCTTTTGGACTTTAGAAGTTAATTTTACTCTAATTAATGCTGACTTCTTTCATGCCAGTTTTAAATCTCTTAAATTCTTCAATTATGATACTCATATTCCTATATTCAAAATTATGTCAAGAAAACAAAAAGATTGATTATCACCAGAGTATAATCAGAGTCTTCCTGTTCAATCTGAATGCTTAGAACATAATTTTGAATTTATTTAAAATCCCTAGACCAATTTCATATTGTTTGGGTAATTAAACTCTCAATAGCTGTGAAATAGCAAAAGCCTGAGACTAGAGCGATTTGTGTTCTAAATATGGATTATAGGCTCTTTTATTATATACACACCAGCAAAGTTTCACATCATAAAAATAAATGCATGCTTGCATCATTGTTTTAATTACTTTGAAAACTCTACTTAAAATTCATTGGGTAGTATCTAGGTCAACTAACCAAAGTTTCTAGAGATCTTAACAAAGTTAGATATCTTACAAGATTTCATAGTAAAAAGAACATATTACATACAAATCTCAAAATGTCTTAGTACAGCATTTTTCATAATATTTTTTGTTTATATATTTGTTTAAAATATAGATTTTGAGGGGCCACAGTGATAGTACAGAAGGTAGGGTACTTTCCTTGAATATGGTTGTCCTGAGTTTGATCCTTGGCCCACTATATGGTCCCCTGAGCCTTCCAGGAGTGGTCTCTGAGCACAGACATAAAGGTAAGGCCTGAGCACTGCCTGTTGTAGCCCAGAACCAAAGCAAATTAAGGAATAAAATTTTAAAAATAAAATTATAGATTTTTGTAAAAAATATCTATTTTATTGATTTATTATTGATTTATAGTTTTGTAAAATTCCAGGAAATTAACTCTATTCACCTAAATGTGTGGTTGTGACATCAAATCCACAGTAAAGGAAAACAAAAAGTAGGGAGGAAAAATAAAAGAGAAAAATAAAAGAGAAAGAGCATGGAAGAAAGGAAGAGGAAAAATACAGAAAGAAGAAAGTAGAGGAAGACGGAAAGAGAGGAAGGAAGGAAGGAAGGAAGGAAGGAAGGAAGGAAGGAAGGAAGGAAGGAAGGAAGGAAGGAAGGAAGGAAGGAAGGAAGGAAGGAAGGAGGGAGGGAGGGAGGGAGGGAGGGAGGGAGGGAGGGAAGGAAGGAAGGAAGGAAGGAAGGAAGGAAGGAAGGAAGGAAGGAAGGAAGGAAGGAAGGAAGGAAGGAAGGGTTTACAGTGAAGGGTATGGTATTAGAATGATGTGTCTAGGAATAGTATAATTAACAGTATTATAAATCTTGGCACCTTAATAAGTCATTTTAAAATTAAAAATGGGAGTTTTCTTAGTTTTATACTTATCTCACTTGTTGCATATAGGTTTGGAACAGATATCCGTATATTGGTTTTGCAATTTGCCAGTTTACTATATTAATTTGTTGTTGTTAATAGTATTTTTTGTAGATTCTTTTGTATTTTCTCTCTCCATTGGGCATATATTATTAAATCATACATATAAAAATACTGTCAGTTTCATATTTTTCTTTTTCAATAGGAGCTCATTTAATTTCTTTATTTTTTCTGGTTAAAACTTGAAATCAAATTAAATAGAAGTGATAAGTGTGAACATTTTTCATTTTTCCTGATCATAAATTAAAAAATGTAACTTATTCACCATTGAACATAAGCTTTGGGTTGATATGACCTTTTAAAACATATTCAAATTTATTCTGTCCTTTTTTTAATAAATCATCTTTAGCACATATTGCTATCTCTTCATGTAAAGTTCTGTCTTTGAATTTATTAACACTATTTTGTGATATTTATTCTTCCTTTTGTTGATATATTACAAAAGTGATTTGTATAAATCACTGCATTGGTTTCTACATTATATTAATTATTTGTATATGATAAAACATCCTTATATTCCTATGGTAAAACCTACCTGTCACAGTGTATAGCACTTTTCATTTATTGTTAAGTCTAATTTAGATTGAGCTGAAAAATTTATATTTAAATCATGAAATATTTGAAATTTTCTTAAATTGTGTCATTATATGATTTTCAGTTTAGGATAATGTTTGCTCATAAAGTGTTTATAATCAGTTTTCTCTTCTGTTTAGATTTTTAGTATTGAAAAAAGGGATAAATTCTTTGATGTTTTGGTTTAATTTATTGGTATAAACATCTAGTTCTGACTTTTTGTTAGGGGGATTCGTGTGTGACCATTTTGCATTATAAAATTCTGATGTTAATTCAGATTTTTAGTTTCCAGTTCAATATTAATAGGCTGTGTTTTTCTAAAAATGTATTTCTTCCAAGTTATCAAAATAATTGTTTACAGTTGTTCATAGAAATGTCATGAGCAATCCTCTAAATTTATTTTTATTCTGTTTGTATTTATTATGTGTTAAGGTACCTATTTTACAATGTTATTCTTAGTTGACTCTCAGGAATACAATGTTTTAAAACTAATCCCATCATCAAGTCAACTTCCCTCCTTCAGTGTCCCCAAAGTGCCTTTCAGCCCCCAGCCTGCCACCTTGCCAGGCACACTCTTTATTAAGTTCATCCTTCAACTTTCTGTGTTATGTGTAGCGATTTCACCTCTTTAATTTCTAGTCATAGTCATTGCAGTCTCCTTTTCAAAAAATTGAACACTGTGATATAGACCCTGACAAAACTGTTCATAATTAGGTTTCAGTCATACAATATTTCAATAACCATCACTGTGATTTGCAATACAGATACTGAAACATTGTCATGTATACCCCTTTACCTATATTTAACAATCAGTTCTTATGCAACGTGATCATTTCCAACTATTATTGTCATTCTGGTTGCTTTTCTATCTTAACTACCCTCTACCACATACACACTTGTGGTAGATTCCAACTACTTACCAGTCCTTTTTTCCCTGGCCTTGGGTATTAATCTTTATATATTTACATATTCATTCATTAATTTTAAAATGAATACAGTCATTCTATAACTGTCCCTCTCATATTCATTTCACTCAGCATGATACTCTCCATGTCCATTCATTTATAAGCAAATTTCATGGTAGTCTCCTTTTTTATGAGCATAGATTATGTTTTACCACCAAATTTAATTACGCGTTTAAAGAAACATCTCTTCCTTTCATTGGTCTTTCGTTTCTATTTTACTTTCATTTATTTTCACTCTGATTTTTATTAGATCTTTCTACTTAATAACTTGGGTCTTGTTTTTTCTACAGATTGCTTCAGGTATGCTATTTATTTGAGATTTTTCTTTTTTCTTGACATAGGACTATATTGCTCTCAACTTCTTCACAACCATTTTTTGCTTCATTCCAATGGTTTGGTAACATTTTTATTGCTTCCTCCAGGCTTTAAATTTTGTGTTTTCTAACTTAGTTTCTTTTTTTAATAATAAAGTTTTAAACCCAGGTTCTCACATGTACTCTTTAACTAAACCCAATCCCAGACATTACAGGAAGTTTAAAATTTCTTCATTCTTTTACTCAGTGGTACATTGGTAATTGAATAACACACCTTTACTCTAAAAATCTGAGGTTTTTCAGAGTGTTTTAATTTAGATTAATTTCTAATTTTTTAAAATTGAAACCATCAAAAATAAAAAGTAACAAGTTTCACAATGGAGACATTACTGGTGCCGGCTTGAGCAAATCAATGAACAACTGGACAACAGTGCTACAGTGCTACTATTTCATCTTCATAAGTTTATTGGAAATTGCTTTATGCTTAATATAAAAGTCTTCCTCTGAGAATGTGTGGTGTACACTTTAAAAAATATAGATTTTTGTTTTTTATGTATAAAATGTTCAAATAAATATCCCCTATATCTATACTTTGTCATTTAGGGTTTTTTATCTTTTAAATCTATTCTCTAACTGATGTGTCTGAGGTGTTGAAATCAGTCTATTCTTGTATTGTTGCAATATATTTACTTAGTTCTGTTGAATATTACTTTATGTATTTAGTTGTCCATGTTATATATATTCATATATGTGTAAAATATTCTTACTGTATAAATATTCTAATTATACAATGTATATATTTGCCTGTTAATATTTTAATGACTGGAATTAATTTTATTTGATATAATTACACCTATCTTTTTTTTTAGGCAACACTTAATAAATTATGTGCCCACTTTAAGCCTATGTTTGTCTTGGCAGATAAAATTTTCCTGCACACAGCAAAAAGTTGAATTTTGTTCTTAGGTGATGAGGCTCCCAGAAGTTTTCATTGGACCTAAGATCCTTCCCTAAAAAATACAGCTTGACTGGGTGGGCCAGGAGTTTGGTACCCAGGCCAGGTGGTGCTGTTCACACCAAGCATTGCAGTGGTTCACCAGAGGAAGACAATACGTGAAGAATTTATTCATTCTCTTGCTTTGATTTTCTATATCACACATTTGGTTGGGATTATCTGAAATTTGTCTTTGTCCTTCAGAATGAATGGACTCCCCTTCAGTTCCGTATGTGCTATAGCAAAAAGGAAAAAGTTTGCCTATTTTTTGTTATAATAGCATAGTATTTTATTATATATTTTATGCCACACCTACTTTAATGACTTAAGTATTTGGCGCCTGGCTTGTATGAGACTTGGTTATAGCAAAAGGTGCTGTGATGAACACAGCAATGAGTTTATTTTTAGGATGATGTTTTTTATACTCTATGGAAAAGATTAGTAGGCATGGAAATGCTGGATAATACGGTAGTTCTGTTTTCGGTTTTGGTTTTGTTTGGTTTACTTTTGGGACACACATATCCATGCTTAAGACTTACTCCTAGATTTGTGCTCACTCCTGGCAGGGTCAGGGGATCATAAGGAACACCAAGGATTGAACCTGGCCTTCTTTGTGCAAAACAAACAAATGATCTACCCACTGTACTATCACTCTGGCTCCAACACTTGTGAACTTTTTATTTTTGTTTTTTGAGAAATCATACTCTTTTCCTTAAAGCTGGAACCAGTTTATATTGCTATCAACAGTTTCAACAGTTAATAAACATTACTTTTTTTGTTTGCAAAAACCTGAGTTAAATTAATCGCATCTTGAGTTTAACTAAGGTTTTTGCAAATACTAGGCATGTGTTTTACCTTTTGAGTTATAACTCATATTCCTTGACATTTCTTTATTTCTTATTTTTTTAGTAACTGGATTACAGTCTATGATATTAGCAAATTGCTTTTGATGATGTCAGAGCAAATAGTCTCAATATTCTGTGATGAGTTTGCATGACTTGCTATTCTCAGAATCATAAATTCAAATAATTTCCCTAAATGTGAAATCAATCAAAATTTGATTTGTCTCACCCCTACTCACTTTTGAGTAATAATGACACTGTATGCCTATTTTTGTATATTTTTTCATGACTTCATAGAAACACTGAATTTTCTCTTATTCCTCTTGAGTATTCACCCCTTTAATTGGATTATTGTAACCAATTCTTAAATATGATTAATTTATTCCTGAATTAAACAAAATATCTAACTTGATCAAACCCCTATCAACTTTATTAAATAATCTACCACGTTTTTTATTTCAATTAAAATATCTCTTACAATTTTAGCAAGGAGGTATAACTTGTTCATCGGTTAATTTGTCTTTTTGTTAGTGGGCTATTCCTTATTTTTAGAACTAACTTCTAATTTCTGACTCTTTGTACCCAGTCTGTCTAGAGACAGAGAACTGCTTTAAGTTAAATTTAGTCCAATTTAATGATTAATGAATCAGTTTGAAAATGCACAAATTAGTCACAGTCTAGTTAAAAATGTCCATGTTATTTTCTTTCTAAAGTTCCGGGTTTTATTTTCAGGAGTGAGGGAAATGTGTGTGAAGCACAGTCATACTCTTCCTGCTGACAGCAGCACTATGTCCAGGAAGTACTTGGCCCATTCAAAAGCTCTAATCTAATATCCATGTCACCTAGTCTGAAAATAGGAAAGACTCTGAATTGTTTTGGAAATTGTCCAATACAAGTCCCGTGAACTCTTTCAATTGAGATCAGATCACAGATAAGTATAGCCGACTGTGAACTTAACTGTTACATGACCTTTTGACAAATAAGACCCAAGAACCTTCTCAAAAAAATTGTTCTCTTAGAACCAGAGCTCTCTTCTCACTAGTATATTAAAATAGTTAACATATGTCTACTACTTCCTACATTTCTAGATCTGGAAAGCACATAAAGGATGCCTTCTCCTAACTGCAGTTCGTTGCAACATGAAAAATGCTGCTCATTTTCGGTTCCTTTTACTTCATATGATTTAAACTCTGGAAAGCAGCTGTATAAAAAAATAAAAATAAAATAAAGTTCATACTGCATTTTTCTTTTTTCTTTTTTTTAACCACAAGCCAGAATGTGAGAGCAGCAAGCAAAATTTTCTCTTCTGGCAAACCTAAGCAATTTAGTAATCCACTTTCTCATTTAAATCATTAATAATTGATTTTAATAATACTTAAAATAGCACTGCACTGTCCTCCCATTGTTCATCAATTTGCTCAAGTGGGTACTAGTAACATCTCTATTGTGAGACTTGTTACTGTTTTGGGTTTATCAAATACGCCACGGGTAGCTTGCTAGGTTCTACTATACGATTAAGATATTCTCGGTAGCTTGCCAGGTTCTCCGAGAGGGATGGAGGAACTGAATCCGGGCTCAGCCTCGTGCAAGGCAAACACCTTACTCTTTGTGTTATCATTCCAGTCCAATAATAAATAATTATTAGTTGTCAAAGAGATCCACATGTTGTCCTCATTTTTGTCTCTTATAATTAGAAATGTGACTTACCTCATGTACTCTAAATTAACATTCTCAGTTACTTGTGAATATTGGTCATTGTCGCTGTCACTGTCATCCCATTGCTCATCGATATGCTTGAGTGGGCACCAGTAATGTCTCCATTGTGAGACTTGTTGTTATTGTTTTTGGCATATCAAATATGCCATGGGTAGCTTGCCACAGAAATAAATATTTAAGATGCAACAAACCTAAATATATCATTTGTCTGCTTACTGTTTTATTTTTTATTATCTACCCTTCACATTTTACTAAGTTTAGTGTTACTATTTCTTTAATATACAGATTCATACAATGGCATGCAATATATTCCTAGTATATTTAATACAGCCCAGATAAGTTTCATTTAAAGTTTCATCACCATATTTTCATACTTCCTAGGATTTGTTATGAAAATTTTCCAATACATAAAAAAATACAAAAGCATAATAAATATTTGAACATCTGTTGCCTAGCTTCAATAATTATGAACCTATACTCAATTTTATTTCACAAATATCTGCACACATTCTCTCCCTCTACTGTCTTCTTTTAAAGCAAGTTATTGGCATGACATAATTTTATCAGTAAATATTTACAGGTATATTTTTAAAACAGAAGACACTTGTTTAGTACAACATCACTACAAAAGTATCTGATTATCTCATAAATATGTAATATTTTCTTTGAATCATAATTCAGAAAAGGGCATACATTTGAATGTATTATTTCAATTTCTCATATTTATTTTTCTATGCATTTTTTCTTATTATATTTTTATTACTCTTACAAAATATTTATTGAAGAAACTGATCACCTTTTCCATATCTTTGGGCAATGTCTTTTTTCCTTAATTTCCTGATAGATTATACATTAAGTTTTTATTTTTTAAATATTTTCTGAACTTTTTTTAAGCTGAAATCTTAATTATTTTTTTTCTTTTATGCCTATAGGCTTATAGGCTTCAAATGTTTTTATTTCTTATACTCTTATACTCTCCTATAGCAGTCTATCCCATCTTGGATTTGAGTGTGTATAGGCAGTAGAGTCTAATCATCCAAATTTAGGAGATTCAATTAATATAGCAGTAGAAAAAATAACATAATAAATGATACACTATTTTGTAATATGGACTGGAGTGATAACACAGCAGGTAGGGCATTTGTCTTGCTGACCGGGTTCGATTCCTCCATCCTTCTCGGAGAACCTGGCAAGCTACCGAGAGTATCCAGCCCTTATGGCAGAGCCTCGAAAGCTACCCGTGGCATATTCAAAATGCCAAATACAGTAGCAACAAGCCTCACAATGGAGACATTGCTGGTGCCCACTTGAGCAAATTGATGAACAACCAGATGACAGTGTTACAGTGCTAATATACATTTTGTAAAATATTATAAAATAATTATATAACTTCAATAATTTATCTTATCTAATTTATCTAGCAACTAATAACCTATTATAAAAATATAAATATAATATTAATATATTACAGTAATATATGAGGATTACCTCCATTAACCTATAAATCATGTATTAAGCACATATAGTACGTTAAGAGGAAACAAGAGCCTGTAGAGATAGCTCTTTAGGTAGAGTACCTACTAGACTTGAGACCCTAAGAGATTCTCAATACTACATATCCCCCCTACCGCCCCCTACCTCCACCTCTCCAAACACTGTCCTGCTTGGAATGCACACAACTGGGTATTGCCCCTTTAAGAATTTTTTGTTTTTAAGAATGTTTCCTATATTTAAAGGGTATGGAGCTCAGTGATAGTGACTGGAACAATAGTACTGGAACAATAGGTCGGACACTTGCTTTGCACATTGGCCAATGTGTGTTTGATACCCGACACCAAATATGGTTTCCTGGGTCCATCAAGAGTGATCCCTGAGCACAATGCCAGAAGTGAGCCTTGAGAACCACCGGATGTGCCACCAAGACAACAAAAATGTATATATGTTATGAGGAATTAAACGTTTATTTTAAAACTCGAAAGATAATGTTCTACTCGAATTTTACTTTCTTATTATTTCCTGTGACTTATAAATAACTGGCTCTACACAGCTACTGCCAGTAAAACATTTGTCATTGAAAATTATTGAGTTGAATGCCAAGAAAATAAATTTATAAGATTTATTACACTAATTTTAACATCAGAATGACAGGCATTGGAACATTTGTACTTTTAAAAGAAGTGTATTATCAGAAAAACATATGTGCATAGAAAAGAACAGGGGTATCAAAGAGGGAGAACAGCTCTAAATGAAGCTGAAAATTGATAAAGAACATAGTAACCACTATGAAATTTTCCTAATTTTGTAATTTTTTTAAAAAATCAACTTTAGTGAAAAATTGAACAAGGTGCTTATAAGAAAATAAGTTTTAATGTGGTACTTTTGTTCATTATTAGATTTGATGGTTATTACTGAGTCTTGATGGAGGCAATGATTATTTCCTGAATGATGGAACAAAAATGTTCAACACACTTTACACTCAATTATGTGCTCTTTTTAAAATTGTTGGAATTAATTTGTGATAGATTCTGCAAAAAAGAAGGCAAGAAGGATGCAATGGAAAGCAGAAAAATAAGGGCAATTTAACCTGTCCTGTGTCAACATCAAATGCATGTTCCTGCATGTGATGAGTATAGTAATCCTCTAGTTTTAAAATGCACATACATATATATAATTAGCAATAAGTGGAAATGCTGAGTATTTTATTAGGGTCTTACTAAAGTACTTATGCGTTCAAAGTGGCAACTTTATTGTAATGACTATTATTATAATTATCATTATTGCATTATTATTATTAACCACATCATTAAAATGTGGTTATAAGACAATGCATGCCCTTAGAACCAGGATGATTTTGGAGACAGAGCACGGTTTAGGATATAAACTGTTATATAGTTCAAAAAATCAAATTTTAGAAATAATCTGATAAGAGTTGCTGATGGAATAATGTACTGTGTTAGAGAATGTGAGTAATTCCAGTATTTTACACTCATTTAATGATAACTAATAATCAAACCTGCCTATAAGTTTTCAGTTTTCTGTGGTTGTTTGTTTTGTTTGAAGATTGCTTATGCTAACTTTTCAGCAATTTTAATGTCAGGTTGTAACTGAAAGTCTGTGCAAAGAATTTCATCAGGACTTTCAAAACACAAGAATTTGTCTTTAGAAAATCAATTTAAAGGTGTACAAAACTGAAAGTAATTTTAAATTGAGACATTATTTAAAATGAGAAATATCTAAAGACCAAGTAAAGGATGGGAAACAATTGAGGTAAGTATGTATCTGTCTGTAGAAAAAGATGAAAGAAGGAGAAGGAAGTGGAGGAGGAGAAGGAATAGGAGAAAAATAAAAGATACATTGTTTTCCTTACTTGAAAACAAGCAGATACTCAGACAAGAGCAGAATCTAGAAGCTAGAAATAAACTCTCAGATATATGAACAGTTAATTTACAACATATCACAGTAATTATTTTTTTCTTTTTTGCGTCACACCTGGGGATTCACAGGGGTTACTCTTGGCTTTGCACTCAGGAATTACACCTGGCAGTGCTCAGGGGACCATATGGGATGCTGGGAATCAAACCCGGGTCAGCTGCCTGCTAGGCAAATGCCCTACCCGCTGTGCTATTGCTCCAGCCCCAACACAATAATTTTGTATATGAGCTATAGAATATATATTTGTGCTGGAAAAAACACAAAATTGGGGTTTTTAATAAGGAGTACTTGAAAAACCACTTGAAAAACAATGAAATCAGACAACTTTCTCTCATTGTTGTCCAAAGTTAGCAGATTAAAGACTTAGTTGTGGGGCCACAACAATAATACAGTGGATAGGGCACTTGCTTTGCAAGCTGATTCAAAGTCAGGCATCACATATGGTCAAGGTTCTGTCCCTGTTATTTCATGTGGTCTTCTAAGCACCAACAGAAGTAATTTGTAAGTACAGAACCAGGAGTAACCCTGAGCACTCTAGGTGTGGCCCAAAAACCAAAAATATAAAAAATTAATAAAATTAAAAAAGACTTGTTAGATTCTACAAAATGTTTAAAAGAAAGGAGGCAAAATTCCCTATTGTATTGGATTCAGTGATATCTTTAGAGATTTAATGCCACTGATAGGAAAACCAAATAAAAATAAAACAAAGGAAACAATATCAAATGGAAAAGCTTCTACATAGATAAAGAAACCCACTAAAATTTAAAAAAAGGCACAACATTAAAGAAGAGAAAATATTTGCACATTACACACCTGACAAAAGTCTAATATTCGATATGTATATAAACAACACACATTTTGACAACAACTAAACAATATTCACATCAAAAACTAAGTGGAAGAGATGAACAGACTCATTTCCAAAAAAGACATAAAGATAATCTACTAGAACCTAAAAAAAGAAAAGTTCACCATTATTGGCTATCAGTGAAATGAAACAAACCAGCGGTCAGCGAAAGTTTAGTGATTAAATAAAGTGTAGTATTTATGCACAATGAAATACAGTGCAACTATAATAAAAGATGAAATATTACTTTTGTTGCAACAAAGATGAAACGGATGATACTATGGTCAGTGAGATAAGTCAGGGAAAGCCAAATATCAGATGGTTTCATTCATATGTGGCATACAAAGAATCAAAGCAAAGAATGAAAACACAGTCTATGAAAACAAGTTCTTAGACTCCACAAAAGAATTGAAGTTACCAAGGCAGTAAATGGTCTTAAAGGATTCAATGAGCTGTGCTACAGGGATGTCGGCTCTTCAGTTGCAGGTAAAGTGGTAATATTACATCCCCAGTACATGCTAACATTTGCAGCCTTGCAAATTAATGCTCCCTCAGTTAAATTAAATAAAAAGTAAATACCACCTAATGTATGTTTAACATGATGTAATTTGGCTTAAAAATACATGACTAGCAAAAATAGACATTTTAGAATAGTTACCAGAAGTGTATTAATTTACAACATAAAGCAATAATTTGAATTCAATTTGGTATATGAGTTTGAGAATACATATTTGTGCTGGAAAAAAAGCATAAAATGGTGGTTCTTAATAAAAAGTACTTGGAAAACAACTTGCAAAACAATGAAATTGGACGACTATCTCTCATTATGCTTTCTTTTATGCACTTCTATTCAATTAGTTTTTTCAATACTAAATTTTCTTTTTTATTGTCTTTTATGCTGTTCTATTCAATTCGTTTGTTCAGTACTAAATTTTCTTTGAGAGTTGGAAAATAGGATGATTACACATTAAATTAGTTTAAAATAAGGCAAATTGTATTAAAGTTAATTTATACCAGGTATTTATTATTCTTTCTAATCACATTCAATATAAGAATTCATTGTCAGTATCCTTTTATCTCATCTGATATAATTAGAAGACAAATGATTGGTATAATAAACTGAAGCAATATTTGTTATATGGAAATATTCAATGAATTGAAAACTTAGAAAGAATATTAAATCAGGTAAGCTGTTTTAAAAGAAAATGCCTTTGAATTTCTCAGTAAATCTAAATTTATGTGATTTATAGTATTAAAATTGTTTTTATAGAATTACTTTTTACTTTGTACATTATTGATTTTTATAGTTGTTAAAAGTTATATGAATGCTTCAATATCTTAGGGAAATCTTTTATAAATTTACATATCACTGTAACTGCTGTCATCTCGTTGCTCATCAATTTTCTAGAGCGGGCACCAGTAATGTCTCCATTGTGAGACTTGTTTGTTACTGTTTTTGGCATGTAAATATGCCACGGGTAGCTTGCCAGGCTCTGCCAATCAAATTATCATTATCATCATCTTAAATATTTATTCATATTCTCTACTTTCTACTATGAGCAAATAAAACTGAACGATCTTCCCATACAAAAAAGTCTAGTATAACACAAAATGCTGTTTTTGAAGATCAGAGAGCCTGGAAAGTTACTCGTGGTGTAGTCTATATGCCCAAAACAGTAACAAGTCTCACAAAGGAGACGTTACTGGTGCCTGATCAAGCAAATCAATGAACAAAGGGAGAACAGTGCTGCAGTGCTACAGTGCTTCCCCTTAAAATATACACTCACAGTGGGAACCAGAGTGTTTGTAGGATGAACTCCAGGTCCACATCAAAGAATTATATTACATTTTAAACTCAGATAACAATTTTTTTTTATTTACTCTGCATTTATAAATAACAGATAATGTATTGGATAATTCAATAGTATACAATTAGATATTTCAAAAATCAAGTTTTGTAGAAAATGTACTTGTTTTAATTAAAAAGTAAAAAAATACCTTTCCAATAAAAATAACGGTGTTATATACAATAAACACATTCATGCAAATACTCCAAAAGCTCAAATATTAAAAATAACAATGTTAGTAAATTTTTAATAAAGCATAAATATCACCTTTTTAATTTTTGAAGCATACAAAAATAGGAATTACACTAAGGAAGTTTTTCCTAGTGCCCTAAAGAAGTAGAAGGTTAATGACAAAATGATATCTTACAAAATAAACAGCTACATTTTTGCCATTTCTCAACCAGTAGGTGGTAAATTAACAGGTAATAATGTTTCTGTATAATATGCACTTATATTTCTATAAATTTTATTAGATCAATTTAGCTGACAGCATGTGTTAATGGAACTATATGGCTTTTATGCAACCATACGAGCATTAAAATTATGGTAGCACACTGTAATCCAGAGTTTAACTAGGTGTTTTTTGAAATATGTGCAGGGCCAGAAAAAAAAACTGAAAAAAACTGAAAAAAAATGCATGCTTATGCATTTTATTAATAGCCTTTCCAAACTTTCAAAGAAGCTTAATATGATCTCTCCTCAACACTACCAAATCTAGTATATTTCAACTTAGTTCCGTATCTAAGCTCAGTATTTAAGATCTAATCATTGCTGCATTCTGTAAAGTAAATATGATATTAAATATATTATTACATATTCTAACTCACTCATATTTGAACCTACAGTTTCATAAACATAGGATATAGATTTGCTTGTTTCAGGGACTGCACAAGAAAGTTCTCCTGGGATATTCTCTTCAACTCTGTACTTTGGGATTGTACACAGTAGTATTTGGAGACCCTGCAGCAATAGGGATTAAACCTAAGAAGCGTGTAAGCAAGTCATGAGCTCCAACCATTGGTCACTTTCTTTCTGACTCATTTCACTCAACATGATACTTTCCATGTTGATCCACTTATATGCAAATTTCATGACTTCATGTTTTCTGACAGCTACGTAGTATTCCATTGTGTAAATATACCAGAGTTTCTTTAGCCAATCATCTGTTTTATTGAATCACCATGTGGAAAATTACAGTGCTTTCAGGTTTGAGTCTCAGTTAGACAATGCTGAAACAACCATCCCTTCACCAGTGCCCATATTCCAGCACCAAAAAAAAAATTAAACACTAAAAACCCATTATACCTCCCATCCCGCCCCCACCCCAACTGATAAATTTCACTTTACTTTCCCTTTACTTTGGTTGCATTCAATATTTTTTTGGTTTTGTTTTTGTTTTTTATTTATTTATTTATTTATTTATTTATTTATTTATTTTTTATTGAATCACCATGTGGAAAGTTATAGAAGTTTCAGGTTTAAGTCTCAGTTATACAATGCTCAAACACCCATCCCTTCACCAGTGCACATATTCCACCACCAAGAATCACGGCATACCTCCCCCCTTCCCCCCACCTCCCCAGCCCCCCACGCCGCATGTGTAACTGGTAAATTTCAATTTACTTTCACTTTACTTTGATTACATTTAATATCTCAACAAAAAATTCACTATCATTGATTTGGAGTTCCTCCCCCCTAAAGTCGACCTGCTGAAAAGAAAGCATTTGGTGATTTGTTTTCCATTGCTGAGAATGAAGAGATATGAGGTCAGGAGGCCGCACTAGCAGCCGCACAGTTTTGCATTTCTGTATTTCAGTATTTCACTAACAAAGTCCAGAGAAATATCTGCCAGAAATCACAACATTGTGAGTTTGTATCTCTCAGCTACTTTATA
The DNA here is from genome assembly GCF_027595985.1 of Sorex araneus. Taxonomy (NCBI): domain Eukaryota; kingdom Metazoa; phylum Chordata; class Mammalia; order Eulipotyphla; family Soricidae; genus Sorex; species Sorex araneus. The sequence continues at coordinate 218,714,840 of NC_073313.1, read as the reverse complement.
TTCCACATATTATGCGATCTTTCTATGTCTGTCTCTTTCTTTCTGACTCATTTCACTCAACATGATACTTTCCATGTTGATCCACTTATATGCAAATTTCATGACTTCATGTTTTCTGACAGCTACGTAGTATTCCATTGTGTAAATATACCAGAGTTTCTTTAGCCAATCATCTGTTTTCGGGCACTCTGGTTTTTTCCATATTGTGGCTATTATAAACAGAGCAGCAATGAACATGGAAATGCAGATGTCATCTCTACTATACCTTTTTGCCTCTCTGGGATATATTCCCAGCAGTCGTATTGCTGGGTCAAATGGGAGCTCAATTTCTAACTTTTTGAGAATCGTCCATATTGTTTTCCAAAAGGGTTGAATGAGTTGGCATTCCCACCAGCAGTGAAGAAGAGTCCCTTTCTCCCCACATCCACACCAACACCGGTTGCTTTTGTTATTTTGGATGTGGGCCAGTCTCTGTGGTGTGAGATGATATCTCATTGTTGTTTTGATCTGCATCTCCCTGATGATTAGTGATGTTGAACATTTTCTCATATGCCTCTTAGCCATTCGGATTTCTTCTTTGGGAAAGCTTCTGTTCATTTCATCACCCCATTTTTTGATCGGGTTGGCAGTTTTCTTCCTGTGGAGTTCAACCAGTTCATTGTATATCCTTGTTATCAACCCTTTCTCGGATGGGTACTGCATAAATATCCTTTCCCATTCTGTAGATTGTCTTTGTATTTTGGTCACTGTTTCTTTTGAGGTGCAAAAGCTTCTTAGTTTGAGATAGTCCCATTTATTTATCTTTGTTTTCACTTGCTTGGCCAGTGGCATGTCAGCTTTGAAGATACCTTTGGCTTCAATATCGTGGAGGGTTTTGCCCACCTTATCTTCAATGTACCTTAGGGATTCTGGTCTGATGTTGAGGTCTTTAATCCATTTTGATCTGATTTTTGTACATGGTGATAGATGGAGGTCTAAGCCCATTTTTTTGCATGTAGCCATCCAGTTTTGCCAGCACAGTTTGTTAAACATGCTTTCCTTGCTCCACTTCACATTTCTTGCTACCTTATCAAAGATTAGATGATCATATATTTGGGGGGGGGGGTGTTAGAGTATGCAACCCTGTTCCATTGGTCTGCAGCTCTTCCTTTGTTCCAGTACCATGCTGTTTTAATGACTACCGCTTTGTAGTAGAGTTGGAAGTTGGGGAGGTTGATTCCTCCCATTTTCTTTTTCCCAAGAATTGTTTTAGCTATTCGTGGGGGCTTATTGTTCCATATGAATTTCAGGAGTGCTTGCTCCATTTCTTTGAAGAATGTCAGGGGTATCCCTATAGGGATCGCATTGAATTTGTACATGCATTCAATATTTCAACAAAAACCTCACTATTATTGTTAGGAGTTCCCCACTAGAGTCAGACCTGTTGTGAAAAGATATGAGGTCGGTTTTGGATTTCTGTATTTTAGTAAGTTCAGGGAAATTTCTTCCAGATATTGGATAATTGAAAGCTTGTAACTATCATCTGTGGTCGTGATCATATGGTGGTCGCCACGCCCTTCACCCCCGGCAAGGAAAAAGGCTAGAGAGAGAAATACCTTTCCCCTCCTGGGCAGGCATGGGGCCAAGGCTTAGTTCTCAGCCTGGAGACATTCTGCAAGGAGTTGCCCATACTGAACGTAGTTTAGCTGGCCTCTGGAGTCATGCACATGCAGCTTCGGGGAAGCCACACACGCGCGGCCCCCAGGATCACCAAGCATGCCTTTTTTTAATGCAGTTTTGTGAAGTATATTTAAATAATTGTAATATTAGAAGAGTTTCAATCTAAAACATACCTAGTAGCTAAGAATTAGATAGCTACAAGGTTACTGCTAAACTTTGTTTTAAATTAGAATCATAGAGACCGAAATTTGATAAGAGTAGATGAGGTGATGATATGTGGTGGGATTTATTTGTAAATTCAAGAGTATTAGTACTTTGACTTGCTCTTGAAGTTCGTGTTCTCCCTTGAAACTATCTTGCTTGCTTGCTTGTCTTTGCATTTCTTTCCTTGCTTTTTCCAAGTGCTTTTGAGCACGTACTTTCTTTTCTTCTCTCCCCTTCATCTTATTAAGTTTCATTCAATAAAAGCTATCTTGCTTAGCACGCGCACAAAGCTCACACACACACAAACACACACACACACAGAATTAATACTTTATCTAGGAGTTTCATGTCACCAGGGATCAATTCCCAAAATAAACAAAAGTATTTATACAACACTGAAAACAATCAATTTGAAAAATGTCATAATAATTTCTAGAGGAGAAGTTCTATCATAAAAATACTAGCTTATTGTCTTGTTATGTTTATGTTTCAGATTCTTATAAAGATAATATGATTAACATCAAATAGGAAAAAATAAGAATATACAAGAATTTTGCAAATATTTAGGAATACAAGGCAGTGTTTTAATCACTATAAAAAGTGTTACCTATGAGAAGGATCTTTTTTTAAGTTTAAATTTTATTAGATTGTGATTTTAGCAAGAGGAAATATTATAGAAATTAGAAAAAATTCTTCTGCTTCGAATGAACAATTTAAATATAAGCAAATCAACTAAAAATTAATAATAATAATGATGAACACTCAATGATAAAAACCTTAATTTGCAATGATATAGAGAGAACATTATGCTGTTCTAACTACAACTGCATGAGTTGGTGAACAACATGCTTTGACATGCAATGCTTTCTAAATGGTTTCAGCTCATTTCATAGTTTATCTTCATATTTCACTTTCACAAAAAATACAGATGCAGTGTAGGCATAACTGCACACAGTTATGCAGAAGTGGATACCAGGTACAAGAATATTTCAGAACCATGAAATATAGATTAGATGAAGAATATGATTGCTGACTTTATATTGCCCTTTATGCTGTGATCTCAGTATATTCAACTCTATGTAAAATTCCTACAGAACTACTTCTACCTAAACTATAAAGTGGCCATCCATGCATTAATAATATTTAATCCTCCAGATATATGATAAGGTAAGCACAAACACTATTTAGTTAAGGGCACTGAGGACTAAGGAAGTTAAGTAACATTCTCATGTTTTCTCTACAAAAAAAAAAAAAATCTGTGCTTTAAATTTGGTCATGTTCGTCAATGCCATTTTTTGTTCATATTTTGGTGCCATACTCAGTCACATTTAAAAGCCATACTCAGTTACTTGCAGATCAAGTGGTGCCTGGGATCAAACTTGTGCTCTCACGTGCAAAGCGTGCACATCAGTTCTTTGAGTTAGCTCTTTGTTAGCTTGATTGTCCATGTATTAATTCATTCACTCACTTATGAAATCACATGAAACACTGACAAAAATAACTCATAAAGTTTTTTTTCAAAACACAAAAGTGGAACTAAAAATAAATAGATTTTTAAAAATAAATAGCAAATCAGAATTATCAAGTGGCATTGGAGGGGAAAAAAAGAAAAGCGAAAGAAAACCATGGTGTTCTTTTTTTTTTTGTTGCAGAAAGCAGATTTAGAATTGGTTAATAAATATTCAGAAAATTTATTAATTGAAGGAGGTTGTAAATTATTTTTAAAAGATCAATATTTTTTGATTTCTAAAGATGTTTTTTGAAATATGTTGTCTTTAGGAATATAAAATGATCATACTTTTTAATAATATAAATGAATATAAGAATATATATCATAAGCACCTTTTAATAAATATTGCTTACCAACATGTCTAAAAATGTGGTAATCTAACATTTGTAAAATAGAGTATTTTTAAGATGTCTTAAAATATTTTTAAGGTGTCTTCATAGTTAGTGTCTGACACAATACAGGAGTAACGTGAAGGTGGAGTTGGCAAGGGAACTTCCATGTCATCTGGTTCTTTATAACAAAAAGTTGACTGCTTCAATGAAAACTAGCTGCAATCTCACCATAAAAGGGAAGAAAATTCTGTCTCATGATGAACAACCAAAAAAAGCATTTTTTTTGTAGTTTATATGCATTGGCCCTAATTCTGTCGTTCTAAGTTTAAAAAATTAATAAAATTTCTCTTTCTTACGGCCCTAATAAAAGTATCCATTAAAGTGTAAGATTTTTTTCTTACACTATGAGGGAAAACAGAGAACCCAAGGGAATTCTTTTGTGCTGTTTGCCTGCATGCTGGCACAAACTGCTTTAAAGCACAGTGCTATAACATGGTCAGGGATCAGCGTAATGAATACTACTACTATAAAAATGACTAGTACACAGGAAATACAAAATAAAGTGCAGGGGAAATTATCTGGGGAATTGAAACTGAAAGAAATTCTGGCTACTAAACTAAACAGAATTTCTTCAGCGGCTTTATACAAAATTCCTCTTTCCTTTTTCAGAGACAGAAAGCCAGGAAAAGTTTATGACAAAAGTTTATCAGAGTATATTTTTTAAAAAAGTCACTAAAAAAATCTAGAATGTTTGTTCAAAATTGTTAGCATTGATATATATTATCTAGGTTTCAGACAATGCTTTTAATATTTTATCTTAAGACACATACATACAGAAGGTATAGAAAGCTAGACATAAGGCTATAATATACTTGCCTGAAATAACAGCTATAATTAACATTAGCATGCTGCCATTTTGTTCATATAAGTTTTGAAGAGGAGGGCAGGTTAAGAGTCAAGAACTGAAGGGCAGGTTAAGGGTTAACCGCTGAAGTTGCCCTTTGTAACTACTTGACTGCTTTGAAAGATGTCTTCAGGACCTACAGCTGGGCAGGACTCTGTCACCAAATGGGCCAACAAACTGCCCCTAGGAACTGTAAACAAACATCTGCTCAGAACGGTCAACAAATGTTGAAATTAGCATATTAAGTGAAATAGGTGTGGTTTTCCCTTTTGTATGGTTTTCCTATTGATCCAATACCTGTGATTTTCTTTGATATGTATGATTCTCCTTTGATTCAATACATGTAATTTTCCCGCAATATGTGAGATTTTCATTTGTCAACAAATGTTTAGATATGCAAATTAAGTGACTTATGTGATTCCCTTTGATATGTGAGATTTTCATTTCTCCCCCAAAAGGGTATAAAAACAGCTAGCTTTTTGAGTTCGGGGCCTTCAGTTATGCCACACTATTGAGGCACAATTGAAGGTCCCAATATAGCTATATTGGCTTAAATAAACCCCATGCATTTGCAGAAAGAGTTGTCTTGGTTTTGTTCTTTTATCTCTCCGAGCCTCCCCCGGGCAGAGATCTGCCGCCCCTAACAGTTTATATTAAGATGTAAAATATTATGAAAATGACATAATTCCAAAGAAGTATCATTCTGCTGTATTTTCTTCTTCCAAAGGTGACCAACACCAAATAAATATTTAGAATTCAGTTGCATATTATTACCAAGCATATTATGACATATAATATTTGTATTTAGATAGCCATAATAATTTTGGTATTTTGAAACTTTGAGTAATGTATCACTATTCTTGTTCAAGTACTCTGAATTACTTATGAATATGGAAACATTTTGCTCTGATTCATTTACTTTAGCTATTACAGATACATTTCTTTATCCATTTTCTTATTAGTAGATAATTTCAAAAATATTCTGGCAATGTATAAGACAAGAAAAAAATTGTTCTGTTGGATGAATCTTTAATAATATTCTTTAGAATTATTCTCTTGGTTTGTAGTTACAACATTTTAGTATATTATTAATTCTATATCTTCTACATAAAAATTTCTATTTTCATTTCATATATCATCAATTTTATTTTATCTACAGAGTTACTCAAGACCTTGGGCAGAGAATTGAATGGGCTTAATATAATTAGGGAAAAAGCTAAATTACTTGAGTAAAGTTTCAGTTTTGCTTGGTTTCTTGCATCAGGCACAATGTGGAACATGACTCAGGCAAATCTACTGTCAACAGTTTGTAGGTAGGGTTGAACAGGTTTACTGAATCGATATTAATAGCTTGAGTTGAACTGAAAGGAAGAAAGTTCATATAGTTAATGTTACCTTTTGTGATCCCTTAATTTAAATCTTTAGTTTTCTTATCCATTATAGGAGGATAATAATTTTAAGTATAATCTTTTTGTAAAAGATAATGATGTTCAAGGATATACAAGGTAATGGTTGAAATCTACAAGAAGAAAACTCCCAATCCCATCAAAATATGGGGGATGGAAATGAACAGAAATTTGTTCAAAGAAGAAATCCAAATGGCTAAAAGACACATGAGAAAATGCTCTACATCACTAATCATCAGGGAGATACAGATTAAAACAACAATGAGATATCATTTCACACCACAGAGACTGGCTCATATCCAAAAGAACAAAAGCAACTGGTGTTGGCTTGGATGTGGGGAGATGTAGGATAACATAGCCTCAGGTAGTTTAGGTTTATTGGGTTACTCCTGTTACAGTGCTCCTATTCCTCTTTGTTTATTTGTAGCTTCTTTCTTAGTGTTCTGTTGATTTGTAAATAATGTTTTCCTCTTCTCCTTGAGTCCTTTGCATAGTTTATTCAGAGCAAGTCCTTTTTGTATGGACACAGGAAGACTTAACAAATGTTATGCTTTTGTAACCTGGGAGTCATTTGACTCTACATGATATTTTCCTCCAGGGCATCTGTTCTCTTGACCTAAGCCTCAGCTGCCCTTACTTCCTAGCATCCCCAAAGCAGGGTCCCGACGACATGGGACGAGAAGGACCCAGGGCAAGCGGTGAGTTGTGTGCTACCCTGGCATCGAGATGGGCCTGGCCAAAGTGCCTAATGCTTAACTATAAGTTAAGAGCTTGATCATGGACAAGTGCTGTCATGATCCAAACAGTGATAACTAGATTTGGACCCTGCTAGGGTGAGGAATGATTAATCTGGCCTGAGTGCTGTGGTCTGAGCCTGTGGCAAGATGTTGCCAAGAGAGCTGCCTTGCAAACCTCAATGTATCTCTTGCTATGTCCATGCAAAAATAACTAGTATTAAGATGTTAATGAGTGTTTGGAATGGGGAAAGGAGAAAAAACCCATAAGAGGTATTTTGCCTACTGGCAGTCAGGAAGGGCTTTAAAATGCCCCTAGGTTATGTTCCCTTTAAACCTGACAGCCCTCAGGAAGGGCTTATTATGTTGATTTTGCTACCTGACTGGGTGTAACCTAGGGGCAAGGGCAAGAGAGGAAAAAGGGAGGAGATAGAGGGAAAGAGGAGGGAGTTGATCCAGAGAGAGGCCTGAGCTGGGAGTGTGGGAGATGAGAAAGATGGAAGATTGAATAAATGGTAACTAATCAGCAACCAGCTTGGTCCTCGTTCTTCCTTCACCTGTCCTTGACCGCCGACCGTCCTGATCCAGTCCACACGCTGCGGTTCCAGAGCACTGAACATGGGTGGTGAGACAGAGCCGCCCAGAGAGCCCACGAGTGCACTCACCCCTCGGCGAGCCTTAGTTTTTTACAGGGAGAAAGGGACTCTCCTTCACTGCTGCTGGGAATGCCAACTGCTTCGGCCGTTTTGGAAAACAATATGGATGATTCTCAAAAAATGAGAAATTGAGCTCCCATTTGACCCAACAATACCACTCCTGGCCGTATATCTTGGAGAAGCAAAGAGGTATAATAGAAATGACATCTGAATTTGTATATTCATTGCAGTACTGTTGAAAAAACCAGAGTGCCCCAAAACAGATGACTGGTTAAAGAAACTTTGGTACATCTACACAATGGAATACTATGCAGCTGTTAGAAAAGATGAAGTCACAAAATTTGCATATAAGTGGATCAACATGGAAAGTATCATATTAAGTGAAATGAGTCAGAAAGAGAGCGACAGACATAGAAAGATTGCACTCATCTGTGGAATATAAAATAACAGAGTGGGAGACTAACACCCAAGAGTTGTAGAGATAAGGACCAGGAGGTCTGCCCCACAGCCTGGAAACTGGCCTCACATGCTGGGGGAAAAGGCAGCTCAGATAGAGAAGGGAACACCAAGTAGAGGATGTTGGGAGGACCCATTCAGGTTGGAAGATTCGTACTAAAAGTAGACTATAGACGGAACATCAAGGCCTCTCAATACCTCTATTGCAAACTACAACACCCAAAAGGAGAGAGAACAAAAGGGAATTCCCTGCCACAGAGGCAGGGTGGGGTGGTGGGGGATAGGGTGGGGGTGGTGAGAGGGATATAGGGATCATTGGCAGAGGTGAATGGGCACTGGTGGAGGGATGGGTAAAGGATCACTGTATGAGTGAAATGCAAACACAAAAGTTCATAAGTTTGTAACTGTACATTACAGTGATTCTCTAATAAAAAATTTTAAAAAATTAAAAAGATGATGGTGTTTAATATATACTGAATGTCTCCTTTTTCCAGACACTGGTGTATATGCTTTAAATGTATATGTTCATTTCACATTTTCATCATCATTTGATGAGGCAGTTGTTTAAACTGATAAGAAAATGTAAGCACATACAAATAAAATAATTTGTGGACCATTATAACACAGTTAGAGCAGATGTGATATAACACATCTTTTGTATCTACTGTCATCAATCTTAATTCTTTGAAAGAATGTGCCACTTATATGTATTTAATTCTCTATATTGAAATATATATTTTTTCCAACTCAAACTAAGTAGAAACATTGAAACAAGTGGTCCATAAAGTACTATATTTGTCATTTATAGTATATTGTGAAAATGTTAGTTTGGAAGTTCTACATCAGATGTGAGCCATAAGATAACTCTAACTCTTGGAATTTCTTGAGAAACTTCTTAGTCTTTGTAAAGCTAACACATTTTTATTTATTAAAACTGAACTTTAATAGTTTTACTTCAATAGTCATTTGTACTTTCATAAAAATGATATTCTCAATATATTATCTTTCTACAGTAACTTAAAAATAAAATTGATAGTTCAAAATGCATACTATATACACAATAAAAATAAACATACCATCATTTGCTGAATTTCTTCAATTCTACTGTTTAATAAATTGTATATGATGCATAAAGAATAATGTTCAATTTATTTCTCAACACAATAAGTGTTCTTATACAAAAAAATCTCCACTTATAAAATCTTTGTTACCAAATGTTTCAAAAAAATTAAGTACTATGCATAAAGAACATGACATCAGTGGCAGATTTTCCATGAAATGTTGATAATTAGGAAAGATATTGTTCACCTCTTACTGTTATTGATTTCATAAATTCATTGATTCTGAGGTGGAGATATTCACAATATATAGCATTTACCATTCTTGCTCTGCTCTTTTGTTTTCATATATGCATACTTAATTAGTTGCTAGATCAACCCTAGCCTCATACATATAATGCCTGTGCTCCAACCCACTGAATTATCTCCCCATCTCAGTTTCCTTTTTTTTTTTTTGGTTTTTGGGTCACACCTGGCGATGCACAGGGGTTACTCCTGGCTCTACACTCAGGAATTACCCCTGGCCGTGCTCAGGGGACCATATGGGATGCTGGGATTTGAACCCAGGTCGGCCGCGTGCAAGGCAAACGCCCTACCTGCTATGCTATCACTCCAGCCCCTCAGTTTCCATTTTTTAAATTCACTTACCCTATCTTTGACATTTGACATCTTGTTCAAATTTTACAGTTTTAGGAATAACTATTATCTATTTTCTAGTAACCAAATCATCTTTAAAAAATATTTTAAAATGATTTTTCTACTTTGATATATCATTTTATTTATAATTGAGATCATAAATTTTTTAAATGCTTATTATCATAACACTTAATTCTTGTGTGTCTTAATATTACTCCTAGTGCCATGTAAATTACCAGTATACAAAGTCTTCTTGTTTAATTTGTTAACCAACTTAAGAATCATAGGTGGAAATCCAATAGACCATAAATGAGTATCAAGTTTGTAATTCTGAGAGTAGAAGATCACACTCAAATGTGATATAGAATTAAACCAAAAAAAAGGAGGCTGGGCAGCAACCAATAAAAGTAAACCCTGGATGTTAAAATACTAAGGTAATAATGTGGAGAGGGGGAAAGGGGTTTGGGAATGAGGAGGAATGGGAAGGGTCTAGAAGTGATATAAGGTCACTTATGGAGTGTCTTTAGTCAGTCGGCAGTGATCATAACGCAGTAACTTTGTATACAAAAAACACAAACATTATATCAATTATGAACCATATTATTACCATATGTAAATAGAAAATTAAAAGATAGTTTAACATATAAAATTAAACTAAAATAATATAAATCATTGATCATTTTAACAGATGGATAAAAATCATTTGAAAAAATTAGACATTCCTGCATGATAAAACTAAGAAAATTTTTTGTAGATGGAACGTAACAAAACCATAATCAAGTTTTATATGACAAATCAACAGCTGAAATTTAAAATTTTCAAGTTTTAATAGCTTTCATATCTCTGGGCTGTCTGAAACAAGGCAAGAATGCCAACTTTTGCCACTTCTATTAAACATATCACCAGAAATCCAAGAAATCCAAGACTAAAAAACAAATTTTTTTTTACAAAAAGTATTACAGTCAGAAAGAAAACAGTAAGATGATCTCTTTTAATATAATTTTATAAGATACATATTTAGAATAGCCTGGTGTCACCAAATACTGTAAAACAAGTAAATGGATTTAAAAAAAGCTCAGGTATTGAAAAATCAATATATGAAAATTGTTTTATTTCATAAACTAACATGGTCTATAGGAAAAGAAATATTAAATTCAATTAAGTTATAATAGATTAAAAATAGTTAAGTACTTAGGGATAAATTTAATCAGATGGTCAAAGACAAATACAATTACTCATGTCATAGAAAACAGCTAACCCCAGGGTTCTATCAGGGCTTTCCATATGGTTCTGGAGCCCCGATAGGAATGATCAGTGAGAGAAGAGCTAGGAGTCAGCTCTGAGCACAGCTGGGTGTCCCCCTCCCTACTTCCCTCAAAAAAGACTGACACTGAACTTTAAAACATGGCTAAAATTAATTGAAGAAAACAAATAAAAATATTCTATATTTATAAATTGGAAGAATTAATATTTTTAAATGCCTATTTTAAAAAAGTGATCTACAGATTTATTGCAGTCTCTATCAACATTCCAATTTCATTTCCACGTGAATAGAGATACAAAAATCACCCCTTAAAACTCAACCAGAGGAGCCAGAGCAATAATACAGCAAATAGGGCATGTGCTTTGCAGGCAGAGATTCTTGGCTGAATCCCCAATATCCTAAATAACCCTCCACTCCTCATGTCTCCAGGAGTGATCCCCAAGCACAGAGCCAGGAATAAGCCCTAATAACCACTGGGTGTGACTCAAAAAAAGAAAAAAATACTTCATTTGGAATCTTGGAATCTCAAAATATTCAACTTAGCAAATTAGCAAAAAAAATACTTTTGAATATACTTTGGAATACATTATTTCAAACAAGTCCTGAGAAATTTTAGATAGCTGATAGAAAGATACAATTTTACATCATTCCTTAGTGCTTTTTATTAATATTGCATCCAACTATGTGAGCATTGACATGTAATTATGTAATGTAATACATATGTAATCAGCACTGTAGCACTGTTGTCCCATTGTTCTTCAATTTGCAAAAACAGGCACCAGTAATGTCTCCATTGTGAGACTTGTTACTATTTTTGGCATATTGAATATGCCATGGTTAGCTTGTCAGGCTCTGCCCTGCAGGTGGGATAATCAGAGTCAGCTATAATACTTGTATCATGACTATAGGTCTCAAATTGTGGTCTTCATACTAGGACAATAATCATCTCTTGAGAACCAATTAGAAATGTAAATGTTTGTGACCCTGACCATTTTAACCAGAATACCTTGGAATGTACTCCACAAGTTTTATTTTAATGAGTACTATGTTTCTTATATAAGTTAGGTTTAAGAACTGTTGGGCTATGCCACTTTCTCACTGGGACTCCTGAAAATTAAAAATGTTTTCAGGAGTCCCAGCTATTTTGATACAGAAATATATAAATGGAAAATGTATGCTAATATTTAATTGGCCCACTAATTTGCATGGAAAGAAAATAATTTGCCTTGGCATCTATTTTTTTTATTTATTTTATTTTTATTTTTTATTATATTTTGCTTTTTGGGTCACACCCAGCGATGCTCAGGGGTTACTCCTGGCTTTGCACTCAGGAATTACTCCTGGCGGTGCTTGGGGGACCATATGGGATGTCGGGGATCGAACCTGGGTCGGCCGCGTGCAAGGCAAACACCTACCCGCTGTGCTATGGCTCCGGCCCCTTGGCATCTATTTTTTAACTCACTTTGGGATCTATGTGTTAAAACAATTTTAGCTCTTTGCTTTCACATTTTATTTCTTTCTGAGTATAGTTTCTTTGTAGTGGTAGTATCATTTGTATCACTTGTCATCCCAGTTGCTCACTGATTTCTTGAGTGGGCAGCAGTAACATCTCTATTTGACCCTGTCACTTGCTAGTGTAGCCAAATGGCGTCTGCTCAATCCTGGAACACAAAGAGCTTCAAACAGTTTGTTCAGTTCCTCCATTTCGTAGGTGGGCAGTCAGGCGTTCTTTTGACGACCCATGGAATCCAGGCAGTAACAGCTTTAATCCAGCGGTCTTCTCCAAATCACATTATGTGTCCAGCCCATCTGATTTTTGATGCCTTGGCAAACGAGGCAGCATCCCTGATCCTCAATCGCCGACTGAAGCTGGAACTCCGGATTCCTTCTCTCACTTGAGGGAAATGTGATATTCCAACATAGCTCTTTCGATTCTTCTTTGGCAGGCCTGAATAGCCTCCTCATTCTGTTTTCGTAGGACTCAGGTCTCTGAGACATATGTCAGTGCAGGAAGAACGGCGGAGTCGAAAAGATGTGTCCCAAGCCGGAGGTTCTTCATCCTCTTAAAAACTTGTTCTATGCTCTTGCATGCCACTCTCTTCCTCCTGAGCAGTTCAGGTGCCTGGTCGTTTGTCATGTTGAGTTCTCAACCCAGGTACACATAACTGCTGCATTCAGAGATGTTTGTTCCATTGAGAGCAAATGGAATATCAGGAACTAGTCTGCTTCTCATGAACATTGTCTAAATGAGATTCAGCTGCAATCCGAAATTTCCAGATTCATGGTTGAAGTCAGCCAGCATTTGTGCCACTTGGCTAATGTTTGGTGTTTTTAGAACGATATTATCAGCGATGCAGAGGTGGTGTAGTTGCTGACCGTCTTTTCTCACTCCCATTCCTTCCCATTCCTGTCATCACAGGACATTCTTGAGGGTCCTATGAAGAGTTTCAGTGATATGATATCACCCTGCTGATCCCCTGTCTTTACATTGATGATCACTTCCTTGTAGAATGGTGAGATCCTGATGGTGAATCCGTAATACAGTTCATGGAGGATCCCGATGTACTGAGTTTGAAAGCCCTGGCTAGAGCTTCAATGACTGCTTCAGTCTCAACAGTATCAAAGACCTTCTTTAAATAAATGAACGTTAGAGAGAGTGGCATCTTGAACTTTCTCAAGACCTCAATGAGCTTGGTCACAGTGTGAATATGGTCGATCATGCTGAATCCTTTTTGGAACCCAGCTTCCTCGCATCGTTGTCCTTCGTCTAGTGTTCTGCCAATCCTGTTCAGGATGACTCGAGTGAATAACTTGTAGACGACAGACAACAATGGATTGAATGATAGTTGCTTATGTTGTGTCTGTCTCCCTTCTTGTACAACAGAACAGTCCTGCTGGTTTTCCATTGGGATATAATCTTGCATTCAGACAGGTAGCATGTGAAGAGAGGAGCCAGTATATTGATGAGTTCTGGCGGCAGATTCTCATGTGTTTGGTCTGACCTTGTCTGGACCAGGTGCTATACACTTCTTTACCCATGAATTGGCTTGTCAGATTTCAGAAGGGAGAACACTGGGAATGACATATCCATCCTGTGGAATTTGGTACATGGGCAGGTTGACATGGCTATCAAAGAGATCCGAGTAGGAGTCGTGGATAACCTTTTCCATTGCCCTTCTGGAAGATGTGATAGATCCATCACAACATCAGAGGGCAGTCATCTTGGTCTTGTACCAAGTTGGTGAAGGACAGACGGGTATTGCGAATATTTTTCCCAGCTTCTGCCAATCGGCCAACAATGCTGTTCTTCTCTCTTTGAGATCTTCCTTTATCACTTCTCTGCACAGTTTTTTGAGCTTGAACGTTAGCTTGCAATTGCCTGAGGCTTGGGCCAAACCACATTGGTGAGTGAGCTTGAAAGTTTCCGAAGACAGACAACTTTTTCTGGCTTTCTCAGTCTCAGCATTCCTCACACAGTAATGGAGGTGCTGAACCAGTCATATTCCTGGTTGATGTTGTCAGTGACAGCATCTTCCCATATTGCCACAATAGTGCCAAAGAGCTCCCAGTTGGTGATCGTTTTGGGAGTTCTTTTCTTAAACTTTGCAGCCCTTTCTCCCCACTCTGTGAAGTAGAATTTTGCACAAAGGAGATGGTGATCTGATCCCATTTGGAATTTTGGGACAACAGCGACATCAGTCAGGCAAAACCGTCAATTGAATATGATGTGACCAATTTCTTTGTGGTACTGTCCACCGGGAAACTCCCATGTCCAACATTTAGATTCAGCCTTCTAGAACTGCGAGTTACCATGGATGGTCTTGGTCGACATGTTTGGAGATATGGCTCATTGCCGGCAGTTTCTATCTTCATCGTCTACGCACCAATATCCAAGTACAATGAAGAAGAAATTGAGACATTCTGCATAGAGCTAGAGAAGTTCTATGAAGAAGACCACACCTTCTGTGAAGTCATTGTTAGTGATTTAATGACAAAACAGAACCGAGAAGGTTGCTTGAAGAACTCCACATTGGGACCCACAGCCTAGAGTGGAACAAACAGAGTGAGAGACAGTCTGAGTTTAGTGGTAGTATAACCATGAATACTAGTTCTAAAATTTCCCAATTTTTGATGCACTGTAGCATGTCTTCCCATTATCATCAATTTGCTCGAGTGAGCACTGGTAATGTCTCCATTATGAGACTTCTTGTTACTGTTTTTGGCATATCTAATATGCCACGAGTAGCTTGCCAGACTCTGCTGTGTGGGCTGGATACTGAGTAGCTTGCCAGGCTCTCTGAAGGTGACAGACGAATTGAACCCGGGTCGGCCACATGCAAGGCAAATGCCCTAACTCTGTCCTATCTTGTGGTATTTAGGTAAATTGCTGAAAACTCAATATAAGACAATTTTACTTAGGAGATTTTAAAGATGTATTTGAGAAAAAATGTAAACCTGCTACAAGTAGAATATTACTCAGTATAATTATTCCATCTTCTTTTCCCATATTTCACTTCATGTCAACTTAAAAAAAATCCTGAAGTAGCCTGTCCAGCTAATTTCTTATTTTCCATAGATAAAGGTAAAGAATATCTTTTTAAGCCACTATAACCAGTCCTAGAGATGATGTTATGTGCTCATATTAGATAAAATGGAAATGGTCACAAAAGGGTTAATTTTATTAGTCATTTGTATAATAAATAATCATATTCTGGGTACAACAACAAAATTTTGATAATATAGATTAATTGCAAGTATAGATTTTCAACAAAGAGAAATTTGTTTTATAAATTTGAAAGATCTGATGATCTGAACATGAATATATCTTATATAACTGGTGTTTTATTTATTTGGGGGATGGGTTGGCCACAACCAGAAGTGATCAGGCTTACTCATGGCTCTGCAAAACCTGGGTTAGCATTGCACAAGGCAAATGCCTTACCCACTGTACTATTGCTCCAGCCACATGCTTGATTTAAATTATTATAATGACTTTAATTTTTATTTATGTATTTATTTATTGTTTTCTGGTCACACCTGGAAATGCACAGGGGTTACTCATGTCTCATGCACTCGGGAATTACTCCTGGAGGTGCTTGGTAATCATATGAATGCTGGAAATTGAACCCTGCTTGGCTGCATGCAAGGCAAACACACTATCCACTGTGCTATCACTCAGTCCCGACTCTAATTTTTAAAATTGAGTTAGAGTATCTAATATTGTTTTGAAAGTCATTTTCTTTGGACCTGTCTCAATAGTGAAAGTAGCACCTTGTTTTTGTACATACACAGGATGAATGCAAATTTAAGTGTTCATAAAACACTTGCACGTTATTCATATTTTTGTTCACAGGAGAAAGTACCTTAGAGGAAAGTGAATACAAATTTTATTGCCCCAGTCATCCATTCTCATCAGTTGCATGCTCAGCTACTAAATGTTGCCATGGCAGTAAACCATGGAAACACGTTCTTTCAAGGTAATTCATTTCACCACAGGTGAAGTGAGTAAGAAGCAAACTCTCCAGATGCCACAAAGTGACTTAAATCCATAATTCAGAAAAATGTGATCTTATTGATGTGACATATATTAGTCTATGAAGTAATAATGGTCAAAAAGAATTTTTTAACTTTTATATCTTTAAAAATATTAAATTGGGAGTGCAGAGTAAAGGAAAAGAAGGCAAAACAATTACTTTTATTACCCTTATTAGAGAGAAAAAAAGTCCCCTCCACCTACTTAGGATAAATAGTTGATGAATGCCTGTGAGTTACACTAATCAAGTACATATTTTTAAAAAGTACTGAAAATGACACATAAAAATTACTAAAATTTAGATTCTATATACCAATTTAATGGGTCATATTAAATTGAATGAAATAGTAGATATTTTTTTTACTCTGGTAAATATAAATGACTTTTAAGAAGGAAAAGTGGAATTCTAGAAACTTTTTTGAGAAGCATCAAAATGTTGTGGCAGTGATTTTTAATAAAATTTCTTATCAAGATATTAATTTATCCTTTCTAGGAATAGAAGACAAATTCCATTGAAGAGAGATTCATGGGAGTTAAATTTACATTGAATATTTTTTTAAAAGCCTCTGATATTAGACTGATGATATTTGCTTGCTTAGTCTTTTCTACATGTTGATTCTCCATTGTATTCAGCTTGAAGTAACTTTTGCTTCAGATGCATACAGATAGATTGGTTTTGAGGACATACTTGATTGTTCTAAGGGGCTAGCAATAGCTCCCTGCTTAGGAATCTCTTGACTCCTTGTTCAAGGGTAGTTCCTGTCATTGCTCAGTGGATCCTGTGGTGCCAGGAATCAAATCTAAGACTACTGCATGTAAAACGTGTTCTCAATCTCTTGGGGTATCTCTTCAAATCAATGATACACTTTACAAAATAATTCTTATTAATATATCATTATTTACAATACTTTTGATAGTTTAATGAATATGTAGTTCTGACACAAGACACTCACCAGCCGAGAACCCGTTTTCCTCCACCAGGGTCCCCAAAACTCTTCCCATCCCCCTCCCCTCCCTAGTCCCCAATCCCTGCCCTCAGGCAGCTCAGTTCTATAAACTAACTCTCCAGTTCTGTTATCCTTGTGCATTTGCTATTCCACTGCTGTGTTTCTTTATATCTCACATATGAGATTATTTTGTATCCTTCTCCTTTAGATTAATTTCAGTCAGGATGATACCATCAAATTTTCATAGTGGCAAATTAAATTTCTTTTTTCTTTCAGTTGAATAGTATTCTTTTGTATATATGTATATATATATATGTATATATACATATACATACAACTTTTTTTAATCTAGTCATTTAGACTGGTGCACTTGAATTGATTCTATATCTTAATTATTGTGAATAGTTTTGAAAGTAATAAAAGGGCATACATGTCTTTTCAAAATGCTGTTTGCTGATTCTGGGAGAAGATGCTGATAAGAGGGGTTGTTGGGTTAAAGTGATATGTTACTTATGCCTGCTTTATTTTATCTTTCTGGTAATAATATCAACTAGTACCAGAAATATTAATCATCCTTCTTGCTATAATCAATCTAGGATAAATTTGTATTCAAATGTGATATATTATTGAGAGAACTTATAATCATTCTCATTAATATTATCAAGAACATTTTACATCTATTTCTTTTTAATCATCATTTATTTTACCATCAAAAATATACCCAGAAACAAAAACAAAAAATATTTTTACAGTTTATAACCCTGAAAGTTTGCTTATAATAATAGTTGACTGTCTGATATCAACAGTTTTGTGAAGGTGGAGTTCTAATCAATAAAAGAAAGTAACGACAATGTTCTATTGGATAAAATATATATGCTTGATGAAATGGAATATATTTTAATTAAGAATGTTTAATGCCAAAATAACTGAGTACCTTTGTAAGAATTAGAGATTTTAAGTCTCTGCAGATACCTTAACCATGCACACAGACTTGGACACCCACACACACATTCACACACACATACACATGCATACATACACACACATGCACACACACACACACCCTAGAAACATACAGTAAGTACAGAGGTACAGTGGGGAACTGATTTTCATAATCCCTACCATTCTTCTGGCAATCTCTATATGAAAACAGAATTATTGCATCAATATGTTACTTATTCATTTAATAATTTCTTGACATATGGAAACAAATCCCAGGTGGAAGCCCATTTCAGTCATGTGGATATAAATATATGAGCTATTTGGATAGTATGCCAGCAAAAATATTCTATAATATCCAGAAAAGTTGCTTAGTTCTAAATCACAGTCTAATTTGAAGAGCATTTTAAATTCAATGTGAAAGAGGCTTTTTTTTCTTTGTCTCAAATGTTTCTGAACACAATCAACTTGACAAGTGTCCCAGGAGTTACCCCTAGAGCAGATGCTCTGTGTACTGTCTTGATATATCCAGAGCAACAGAAAATGAAGATGAAACAGTATTATGCTTTTTTAAAAAGTGAATTCCAAGCACAGTGTTATATCAAATTAGTTTCAAATGTGGGTCATTATTTTCTGGAGATGGTATTCTAATAAAATATACATATTCAGAATAACAATTGCATTAAATATTTCAAAGATTATAGAGTTACTCTTTCAAAGTTTTAAAAAATTTGCATGCTGGGTTTTATCTTTCCCTTATCTATTGTTAATAAAAACCTTTTCTAAGCAAATACAAAAATACTAATCTATTGAACAAACTAAATTCCTCTAAAATTAAATTTTATTTATTTAAAATAATTTTTAAGCAAATTGTAATATAAAAAGACAAATACAGAGAAATTGTTACATTTTACTGGAGATTATTTAATAATCTTGAACATGCTCTATTTTAATACTCTTACCTTAGTCATAATGTCTTAGTTTTACTTTATTAGATACAATAATAACAGTAAAATTAAAAAGATATCTTGAATGTTTTATAATACTTCATAGCAATAAATTGCATTTTATAAAACTCATATAATAGAGTTGAGGATAATTTTCAGAGATGATAGAATAAAACTAAGTTTAAGAAAGCAAAGTTTTTATGACACAACAAAATATCTGACAATTAACCATGATTTTAGTCAAGTTTTTATTATTAAGTTTATATTAAGTTAATATTAGGAATAAAATTATTATTAAATTTATATTAAGTTTATATTAGGAATCAAAATTGCATGTTGAAAGAACAGCAATATAAACAGGTATTTGCAAGTTTTTAGAGAAATTCCCTACTAAATGGGAAATTAAATCAATTTTTACTAGAGATTCAAATCAAATTTATTAACCTTTATTATTCCTACTCTTACTCTGAAATCAAATGAAAAATGTAAGTAGAGATGGCAGAATATTTGAACTGAAGTACCTACATAGATAAGACAATGTGTTGACAATAAAAATAAAACTACTTAATCTTCAAATTCTCTCTTACTCATAGTTATATTTACACTCTTCAAAACCCAGGACATATTGGGAGTGTAAGAGTTTGAAAATAAACAAGGTGTCTAACATATGCATAACAACATCATTATATCATCATGGAAAGACAAGGAATGAAGCATAAATCTTTGCAATAGAACTTTATATTATCATTCAAAATATGTCAGGTGTGGAAAGATAGTACAGCAGGTAGGCACTTGCCTTGCATGTAACCAACAAGAGATCAAGTTCTATCAAGTAATCTAGTCCCACAGGAACTGACAGGTGTGATCTGAGAAGCCCTCATCATCACAGGATGTGGTTCAAAGCAACAACAAAATCCAAACACACACACAAATAATATAATATTTTCTGCCTCTATATTAGAAGTTATATTTTTATCTAAGACCAGCACCAAAAATTAAGTATAATTTTATAGAAAGTTAAAATAAACAGCAAGTTTTGACTATTCAATAGTAACAATCTATTTTTGTTTCTTTTTGGACTTCCTTCTGTGTAGTTGGATATGTTTTCTAGTAAAAATAACTTCTTTAGAAAAAGATTATGGGAGACCAGGTAGAGGTGTGAACAGGAAAGGAAAGGTGTCAGTAAAGAGTTTCTCAAATTTTTATATGTTCAGGCAACTAGAAGTTAGTCCCACTCAGAATGCAAAGAATTTGTGGTTTCAGTCTATGTATGTGTAAGGTGCTGATTACCTTTCACTATTGTTCAATCATTATTGGCTGAGGATTATTTACATTGGAGTCAATAAATTCCTTAACTCTATCAATCTGGTCCATAAGTGGGCAGAATGCACATATTTCTGGGATGTTCCTCTGTAATGTCAGTTTTGAGGTCAATTTTAGTCAACAACAATTCTCAGGTATTTAGCACACATTAATCTAAGTGCTGCTGATATGGAATTAATGTGCCTCTCAGTATAATTTTGAATTAAAATTATCCTGGATAATTTGACTTGTCCTGACTTAATATGGTGAAAATGTTTGCATCTAGAGCTAAGGCAGAGAGAGAGAGAGAGAGACAGAGACAGAGACAGAGACAGACAGACAGACAGACAGAAACAGGGAGGCAGAGAAAGAGACAGAGACAGAGAGACAAAGAAAGACAGACAGGGATATGGAAACAATAACTTCTCTCTTTGGGTACTATTCCTGACTTCCTGCCCTGTGTATTTCAATTATGCTTTGCTAACTTCTGTAATAATTCTGCTGTGTAATTTCTGATGTAAGATTGACTGATAAACCGTGGGCATTTAGTTTTAGTTGCTGATCAGTGAAAATTGAGCTCATATGCATGGAAATGAGGTGTCAAACTGATATAGGTAGGTCACTTATAGAAGGAAATACTCATACCAGTCCTACTCTGTTCCTTTCTATATAACAGTAAGGGATTTCCAAATCACAAGTCCCTTGCTGGTAAACAACCTTTCTAGAGGATTGATAGCTTACCATGTAGGCTGGATTTTAGATTCATAAATCCATTAAAATAAAAAGTAGAAATCTAGTTCAGTAATACTTGTGAAATAAATGTAGATTTTTCTCTTTAATTTAAAAAGATTCAAATGAATGTATATTATTAAAATGTTATCAAAACATCATTTTATTATCAAAAATGGAACCAGATACTACAGAGGGGAGAGCACTTGCCTTGCACATCGTTGACTCAGGTTCAATCTCTTGCACCATACCTGGTCTCCCAGCCACATGGGAAGCTATTCCAAACAGAGTCAGGAGTTAAGCACTGAACATAGGTGAACCCTAAAAACAAACAAGCAAAAATAATTATGAAAATAAGCAGGATAATGTTTTATTAGTTTTAATTAATAATATAATGACTTTTTTTCAGTGCTAATTATTGAACCTAGGGCCTCACACATGTGAAACAGACCAAATTAAATGCAAGGATTGAAATATAAAATTAAAACATTAACTTAAGTGCTGATCTGAGTTCAGGGCTGTTTCCCTGCCTGGTCTAATAATTAAACTTGGGGACAGTAAGACAATTTCCAAGAAGGTATGTCTCTATACATTTCCTTCTCAGTCTACTAAAAATATATATGTATATATATACACATACACAAACATATATGTATATATAATTATATATTATTTACATATAATTATATATATTATTATATGCGCCCCTCCCCCCTCGGCACCGTGTAATCCCATCAAAAGCCAACATCCAGAGACTATAAAACCAAACTCCCAGAGGAGAGTGAGTCTCTTGTCCCCACGCCTGGCTGTGTTCACCAGGACCCCTTGGAGGAGGTGGGTTGAGTCTCCCTGTCCACCCCAAGCAGAACCCCGGCAGCCGAGGACCTCCAGAACCCAGCCACAGTCATGCTCAAGAACATTCTCCACATACTTGGACGAGCCTCACACATGAAGGAACCGGCAGAGGAACCCAGGTATGTGAGACTCAGAGCTGAGATCCCCAAGCCTGCTCAGATCGGGACTGGGCCTCTTTCATGCAGATCTCCATCCAGTAACTAGACAGTCACACTCACAAACTGTGTAATCCCATCCACAGCCAAGATGCAGAGAATATACAACCAAGCTCTGGGAAGCAACATCTTATAGCTTAGTTCTCCCTCTCTGAGAACCTGGCAAGCTACTGAGAGCTTCCTGCCCACATGGGAGAATCTGGCAAGCTCCTCATGGCATATTTATATACCAAATACTGTAATAATGATGGGTCTCATTCTCTTGACCCTGAAAGAGCCTCTAATGCAGCACTGTAGGGAAGGACAAGTAAAGAGAGGCTTCTTAAATCTCAGGGCCTAGAGAAAGAAGACATTACTGGGCCTGCTCGAGCAAATTGATGATCAACAGGATGATAGTGATAGTGATAGTGATATATATGTACACACATATACTACACCTATTGCCGCAGCCTGCACGGCCAACTTGAACCTCGGCCGGAGAGAGGGAATGAGAGTTGAGTGGGCTAGGGAGGACTGCATGCAATATGCGGCATACAGCAAGTTTATTGAAATCCAAGCAGGTTTATATAGTCTTAGCTTAGCAATGATCATCATGTTACATAAGTGGCATAAACATTATTAAGTGGTGAGAGCATCTTTATTTTTGCCAATCTTACTTGTTTTTCGGTTCCTTCTCTCAGCCTTGAGAAACATGGGAAAGCAGATGTGGCCTTGAGCATGGCCATGGCAGACACGAGCCAATCCTCCCTTCAGCCTCCTCTCGAGTCCAGCTGCCAGAGCATGGTGGCCCTTCAACTTTCCTCTCGAGGCAGGTCGCCAGAGCATGGTGGCCCTTCGACCCCCTTTCCAGGCTGGCCGCCAGAGCATGGTGGCCCTTCGGCCGCCTGTCAAGGTTGGCTGTCAGGGGATGACTCGCCCTCATGCCACGTTTCTCCATACTCATTCCTGTTTACAGGAACTAAGGCAGGGGGTGCCTGGGCCCGTCCCCACCAACCTATACATATATATGTACATATATACATACATACACATATACATATATATGTAAATGTATATACACATATATTTTTATCTTTATATGCTACTAGGTTACATCCATTTTTCTGGTGGAACTAAATCTTTGACTCATTCCAAATGATAGGCATGTTAAGAGGTGTGAGATTAATGGTAAGATTAGTGAAAATCAGTTGGTTCAAAACTTTAAAAATATAAAACGCATCATTCTATAAAGTATTGTTATAAATGAAAGCATTCAACTTATCTAAAATACTTTAGTGTTGCTTAACTTATATTTAAGTATGGATATATTATGGTTTTCAGTTATTATACTCAAGAATTATCGTAAAGAGCTTACATTTCATATAATGTCTATTCTTCATTTTTATTATAAAATTTTATAGATTAATAGTTTAGGTATTTTTACTGTTTTCATTTTCTTTCATATTACAAATTCTCAGGTGGATTAATGCAGTTCTAATCTTTGTAGCAGTCCAACCATCACAGTTATGCTAATTCTACATAAATCTCACCTTCTAGTCACATACTTACCAGTCAGCTATTTACTTGTCCTAAAATTCCCATTTTTGGATTTAATTTTTCACCACCATTTTAGTGATATTCATGTACTGTTCTCAAGAGACATTAAGTTTTCCCTTTAACTAGATCAATGGGATGTATGGAGCAAATATATACTGATTTAATGGTATGATTCTATTACTATATCATATATAAAACTATATGCTATTCTATTATCAGAGAGATAGTACAACAGTTAAAGTTTACACCTTGCACGTGGCAGAACAAGGTTGATTCCCAGCACTTCATATGGTTCCCTAAGCCAACTAGGAATGATCCTTAAGCAGATCCAGGAGTAAGCCCTGAGTATATCCAGATATGGCCCAACCACATCATCCACTCTCATTTTTTTCCACTCATATTAACATCTTGAAAGAGAAATGCTGGTAAGATAAAATGGTTTTAGAACGAGTGTGATTAAAAAAATGTACCCATGTATTAGTCATGGTTTTCTGGGAACATGAAACTACAAGAAATATATACATAAATCTAACTTTCGATCATTCAGATCTTGGAAGAAAGGGAGTGGGTCGAGAAAGAGAGAGGGGGAGGAGAGAGAGAGAAAGAGAGAGAGATTTCTATTACAGGGCTATAAGACCTTCAATGTAACACTGGCAGTGGCATCTTTAATAACCAAGAATGAATTGTAATCTGACTCTCATTCAATCTACTCACAGAATTCATTCTTTCATAGGAGGTCACTCTTACTCAAACTAGATGTAGATGAGGCCCACCCACATTATTGAGTAATAGTCTGCTTAACTCAAAATTCACCTATTAAAATATTTTCATTGAAAAATAATTATGCTGTGGTGGGAACGTGCAATGTGACTCTCACCCACCCAAAGAAGTCAAAGTCTCTGGGTGGTTGTTGTGAAGTGGGAGAGGAAGGTAGCACCCTTGAGAAGGAGTAGAACTGCCTCCTTTTCTACCCACCTCAGCGACACAGGGAAGTGGCCCTGGAAGTCGAGGACTGAGTCAGCACTGACTACCACCCTCACCCCTCCCAGAGCAGACCTTACTTCTCACCAACACCATGGAGTGGTCATCCAACAGTACCAGCATTCTACTTAATCTTCTAGGTATGGTAAATGATGCCGACCGCTGAGTTCTCAGGGAACCATGAAACTCAGACTGGAGTGAGAAATTGTTTTTTGCAGGAAAAGAACATTAGTCTTAAACTTTACACAGATTCGTTTCCTTCCCTCATAGGAAAATAATGTCAGAGGAGACGAATAGTGCAATAAGTTTATTTGGGAAATGAGGGGATGAAATAACAGCACTAGTGTTCAAAAGAGAACATAGGCTTCTCCAGAGCAGTTAAAAGCAAATACACAACCCATGAAGAGGAGCAGTGAAAGCACCAAGATAGGGGATATAATCCTTAAAGAAGTACACATCACATCCCCAGTGCAGGCAACTTGCCAGAATAGGGAAATGAGGGTCATGTCCTCTGCCAAGTTAATTTATAGACAGTTTTCTCAAAAAACTGTCTATAAAAAAACTGTTTATAAAAAAAAATTGGCTAGAGCAATAGAGCATTTGCCTTGCATGCAGCTGACCCAGGTTCAATTCCTCTGTCCCTATCAGAGAGCCTGGCAAGCTACCAAGAGTATCCCACCTGCTGGGCAGAGCCTGGCAAGCTACCCGTGGCATATTTGATATGCCAAAACCAGTAACAATAAGTCTCACAATGGAGATGTTACTGGTGCCTGCTACAGCAAATCAATGAACAACATGAAGACAGTACCACAGTACTTTCCAAAAATATCCGCCAAACTCTGTTGCTATGGTTGTTGACATGGGGAAGAGACTGGAGCTGTTGACAGAGGTGTTTTTGTTGTTGTTATTGTTGTTTTAGTATTATTCTGGTTTCTTTCTTTGTGGCTGAGGCAGAGGTGGCTCAGGGAGGCGAGGGGGAAGGTTTTCTGCTCAAGGAATGGGGTAAGTTTTTATTGATCTAATGTCAGTCTTTGAGGTTGAAATGTCTAGAATCTGAAATTCTGAAAATAGGAAGTCTTAAGTTTTTCTTTTTCTTTTTTGTTTTTTTATTTCTTGACCAGAAAGATCTCTAGACTATTTAGTAAGATGTATAGACTACATATGGAAGAGCTTGGCAAGCTCCCCATGGTGTATTTGATATGCCAAATAAAGTAACAATAACAGTCTTATTACCCTGACCCTAAAAAGATCCTCCAATTATTGGGAAAGATGAGTAAAGAGAGGCTACTAAAATCTCAGGGCTGAGAAGAATGGAGATGTTACTGGTGCCTGCAAGAGTAAATGGATGAACAAGGGGATGACAGTGATAGAGTGATACAGTGATTTTTTTATTGAATCACCATGAGATACAGTTGCAAAGCTTTCATGTTTGAGCTTCAGTTATACAATGATTGAACACACATCCCTCCACCAGTGCACATTTTCCACCACCATTTTCCCAATATCCCTTTCCCACCAACACATCCCTTCCCCTGCCTCTATGGCAGACAATTTCCCTCTTAGTCTCTACTTTTGGACATTACAATTTTCAGTACAGATACTGAGAGGCCATCATGTTTGGTTCTTTACCTACTTTTAGTACACATCTCCCATCCTGAGTGATCCCTCCAAACATCATTGGCTTATCTTCTATCCCTTCTCTATCCCAGCTGCCTTATGCCACAGCTCAGAAGGCAGGCTTCCTGGGCTAGAGCAATAACACAGCAGGTAGGGCGTTTGCCTTTCAAGTGGCCAACCTGGATTCGATTCTCAGCATCCCATATGGTCCCCCGAGCACCGCCAGGAGTAATTACTGAGTATAGAACCAGGAGTGACCACTGAGTATTGCTGGGTGTGACCCAAAAAGAAAAAAAAAAAAGAAGGCAGACTTCCAAGAATAGAGCAATACTCCTTGCCTTTTGTCCCTACTGTTCTTGAGTGTTAGTCTCATATTATTTTATTTTATATTCCAGAAATGAGTGCAATCATTTATCTGTCCTTCTCTTTCTAGCTCATTTCACATAGCATGATGCACTCCAGGTCCATACACTTATAAGCAAATTTCCTGACTTCATCTTTCCTAACAGCTGCATAGTATTCCATTGTGTAGATGTACCAAAGTTTCTTTAACCAGTCGTCTGTTTCTGGGTACTCAGGTTGTTTCCAAACTCTGGCTACTGTGAACAGAGCTGCAGTAACAGGTGCAGATGTTATTTCTACTGTCCTTTTTTCCATTCCAAGAAGTGGTATTGATGGATCATATGGAAGCTCAATTTCTACTTTTTTTCAGCAATGCCCATATTGTTTTCCGGAAAGGCTGGACCAGTCAGCAATAACACCAACAATAAAAAAGAGTCCCTTTCTCCCCACATTTGAACCTGGACTGGTTGTTCTTGTTCTTTTTGATCTGTGCCAGTCTCTGTGGTGTGAGATTATATCTCATTATTGTTTTGATTTTCATCTCCCTGATGATTATAATATAGCGCATTTTTTCATGTGCCTTGTGGACATTTGTATTTCTTTTTGAGGAAGTCTTTATTCATTTCTTCTCCCCATTTATTGATGGGGTTGGAGGTTTTTATCTTATCTACTAATGTCCTATATATCGTGAGTATTAACCCCTGATTTGATGAGTATTGGGTAAATAGTTTTTCCTATTCCATGGACTCTCTCTGTATTTAGGTCATCTTTCTTCTGAGGTGTAGGAACTTTTTAATTTAATGTAGTCTCATTTGTTTATGTTTGTTTCCACTTGCTGGGTCAGTGATGTTTCATCCTTAAAGATGCCATTAGCTTCGATGTCATGGACAGTTCTACCTACATTCTCCTCCATATACCTTATGGATTCAGGTTTGATATTAAGGTCTTTAATCCACCTTGATCTGACTTGTGCCTGGCATTAGACAGAGGTGAGAGTTCATCTCTTTTGCAGGTAGCTTTCCAGTTTTCCCAGAACAAGTTGTTGAACAGGCTTTCCTTGTTCTACTTCACATTTCTTGCTCCTTTATCAAATAGTAAGTTGTAGGATAACATAACCTCAGGTAGTTTAGATTAATTGGGTTGTTCCCAGCACAGTGGTCCCACTCCTCTGTGTTTATTTGTAACTTCTTTCTTTGTGCTCTGTTGACTTGTAAACATTGTTTTTCTCTTTTCTTTGAGTCCTTCGCATAGTTTATTCAGAGCAATGTCCTTTTAGTATGGGCACAGGAAGATAGTAGTAAATGTTATGCTTTTGTAACCTGGGAGTTATTTGACTCTACGTGATATTTTCTTCCTGGGCATCTGTTCTCTCAAGCTAAGCCTCAGCTGCCCTTACTTCCTAGCACCCCCCAAAAGCAGGGTCCTGACAAGGGACTGGATGGAATCAGGGCAAGCGTTAAGTTATGTGCTACCCTCGCATCGAGATGGACCTGGCCAAAATGCCTAATGCTTAACTATAAGTTAAGAGTTTGGTTGTGACAAATACTGTCTTGATCCAAAAATTAATAACTAGATTCAGACCCTGCTAGTGTTAGGAATGATTAATCTGGCCTGAGCACTGTAGTTTGAGTCTGTGGCAAGAGGTTCCCTGGAGAGCTGTTCCACAAGCCTCAATGTATCTTTTACTGTGTCCATATACAAATATAACTAGTATTAAGATGTTGATTGTGCTTTTTGACTGAGGAAAGGAGGAAAAACACCTTAATACGTATTTTGTCAGGGAACTGTCAGGAAGGGCTTTGGAATTCCTCTAGGTGGTGTTTCCTTTGAACCTGGTGGGCCCTCAGGAAGGGCTTTCCTACCTTGATTTTGCTACCAGACTGTGTGTAGCCTAGAGGGCTAGGTGGAGAGAGACAAGAAGGGGTGGAGAGACTAGTGATAAAAGAGGGAGAATCCAGACAGCTGGGATGGAAGAATGAGGGGCTAGGAAAGAAAAGTGCTGGGGCAGAGAGATGAGAGAAGAGTTAGAGGCAAAATCCTGAGAGCAGGGATTGACAAATGAGGAACTAGGAAAAAAGAGTGCTGGGGGAGAGAGATGAGAGAGAAGAAATGGGGAGCTCAGAGAGACTGGAACAGGCGCGTCAAGAGAATGGAATGAATGGCAACTGATCAATCAACTGGCTTGGCCCTCATTTCCTCATTCATCTGCCCTATGGCCTGGGTCCCCCTGTCTGGGTGAGCAGACTGGAACTGACCCCCCAAACCAGTTGTGGCCAATGGGGAGAGCCACGGGGGCTCTCACCCAGCCGCTCCTGGCAGATATTTTTTACAGTAAGTGATCATACATTTGAGAGTCTGTGACAGAATATTTAACTGTTTCATTGGTCCGCGGGTCTATTTCTAGTCCAATACCACATTGTTTTAATTACTACTTCTTTGTAGTACAGTTTGAAGTTGGGGAAGGTGATGCCACCTATCTTTATTTCCCCAAGGATTGCTTTAATTATTCATCAGGGTTTTATTATTCCATATGAATTACAGTAGTGTTTTGTCTATTTATTTGAATGATTCCAGGGACCACATTAAACCTCTATAATGCTTTGGGTAGTATTGTCATTTTGACAACGTTAATTTTTCTGATCCATGTGCAGGGTATGTGTCTCCATTTCCTAATATCCTCTTTAATTTCTTGAAGTAGTGTTCTGTAATTTTCTTAGTATAGGTCCTTCACCTTTTTAGTAAAGCTGAGTCTGAGGTACTTGTTTTTTCTGGGACACCATTTTGAACAGGATTTTTTAAAATATCTCTTTCTTCTCTTTCATTATTTATATAGAAGTAAGCCATGGGCTTTTTTTTTTTTTATTTTTGGGGTCACACCCAGCAATGCTCAGGTTTTGCTCCTGGCTTTGCATCTCTGCACTCAGGAATTACTCCTGGCGGTACTTGGGGACAATATGGGATGTTGGGAATTGGACCCGGGTTGGCTCCATGCAAGGCAAATGTCCTACCCACTGTGCTATCTCTCCAGCCCCAAGCCATGGACTTTTGGGTGTTGATTTTGTAGCCTGCCACTTTACTATACAAACCTATTGCTTCTAAGAGCTTTTTGGTAGAATCTCTAGGACTTTCTAAGTACAGTATCTTGTCATTTGCAAATAGCAATTGCTTGAGCTCTTCCTTTCCTAACTGGAAGCTTTTGTTATCTTTTTCTTGCCTAACTGCTATGGCAAGAACTAAAATATCAGAAATCCAAAATCGTGCTATCATGACAGTGGCCACACAACATCATATGTTCTTATTATCAGCAATAGAAAACAAATAGGCAAATGATGACTTTCAGGAGGTCTGATTGTTGGAGAAAATTCCAAATAATAATAGTGGGTTTTCTGTCAAAAAATTGAATATAATCCAAGTAAGAGAGATTATAGTGAAAATAATCTGCCACACAGGCAGGGTGTTGGTGGGATGGGGGGGTATACTGGGGTCCTTGGTGGTAGAACATGTGCATTAGTGAAGGGATGGGTGTTTGAACATTGTATGACTGAGACTTAAACCTGAGAGCTTTGTAACTGTTCTCATGGTGATTCAGTTAAGAAAAAAAAAAGAACTATTATTTTATTGAATAGTAATGGCAAGAGTGGGTAGCCTTGTCTTGTTCCCGATCTTAGAGGGAAGGCTTTTAGTTTCTCCCCATTGAGAATGATACTTGCTGTGGGCTTGTGGTAGATGGCTTTGACTAAAATGAGGACAGATCTTCCAATTCCCATTTTGTTGAGTTTTTTTTTTTTTTATCATGAACAGGTGTTGGATCTTGTCAAATGCTGATTCTGCACCTATTGTTATGATTATATGGTTTTTATCTTTTCTATTACTGATATGTTGTATTATGCTAATTGACTTGCAAGTTTTAAAACATTTTTGCATCCCTGAGATGAATCCTACTTGGCTTTTGTTCTAGAGGTGGAGCCTCTCCTTCCAAGGGGTTGAGCAATGCTTTGGACCTGGAATTCTGCATCTTTGAGCCTGGAATCTGCATTTCAGGGCTGGACTCCTCAGATAAAACGTGCATCTCATAGCCTTCATTCTTGTGTATATATATTCCTTCAATATATAATATCAGCCTCACTCCTCTATGCTCACATCCTCTCCCAACTGCAACATACTATTTCTCTGCCTGCAACAGCAGGAACATCCGGGATATTGTTTGATCAATTGCTCAAGCAATAAGTTACAGCTAAGTTGGCATAAAAATTAATACTCATACATTCTGAAATTCCTTATATCTCAAATATGGTCCTTGTACATTACATTATAAAGTATATATCTATGCATATATACACAGTTCTTGTGAAATAGTGAAAAATACAAAATATTGTGAATTAATCCATATTTAAAGTATTAATAACGATTTAGTGCAAATATTAAAATAATAAAAAGCCCTTGATTCAAAGGCACATAACTCAAAGAGCACAAAGTTTCTCTGTAAACATATTTACATATTTTAGACTGCAAGCTACACTGCACATGCTATCCAGGTAAGTCTCAGATAAGAAATTTAGAGAATAAAACTGTTATCTTCTCTGTCTTTATACTCATAAAAATGTGTCCAACATCAGATTCAAATATCTACTAAATAGCAGTTTTCTTTAGTGGAAGTCTGTAAAAAATATCTGGCAGGGGGCGCTGGGGAAGAGCCCCCAGGGTTCAGGGGGTTAGTCCCAGGCTGCTCGCCCAGCGGGGTGGCCCAGGCCACAGGGCAGATGAAAGAGGAAATGAGGGCCAAGCCGGTTGATTGATCAATTGCCTGTAGGATAACATAGCCATAAGGAGCTTAGGTTTATCCAGGTCACACCCATCAAGGTGTTCCTGAGTCACTCCCATTCCTTTATCTGTAACCACTTCTCCATGCTCTCTCTCTTCCCCAAGCAGTTAATCAGCTTTTCCCCCTAATCAGACTATGTTAATTTTTAATGTCAGATCTTTCTAGGACACTGAACTTATATTGTAAGTTAATATTGCCTTTCTCCCTTTGGACCCTGCTGCGGAGCGAGCATGATGGAAGAGCCCAAGGAAGCGCTCTTGGACTCCAAACAGCCCACTGAACTAATTCCGGCATGGGACCAGAGACCCCACGGTGCGCTGAAACAGTGGGAGCCGGGCATCCCCCAATTCTTTTAACCTCTCTCTCTCTCCACACCTCCCCCCTGAGCACAGCGCAGGATCCGCGGTTTTCCTGAGCGCAAAATGGAGACGCCGAGCCTCTCTCTAGGCTTCTCCATCTTATGAGCACCATAAAAGGGTAAAAGTTTGTAGTGATGTTATTTCTGGTTGTACTTTCCCTGGACTTTATACAGAAACCCAAAACCTAATGTCATCTTAGCATTAGCAATATGTAATATGTCCCTTTTTAATGGGTCGGACTTTTGTGGGAGATCCTAACAAGAATAGTAAGTCTGTTGCTGAAATATTGAAGGCAATCAAAGTGGTAGCCATCTCTCTAGACTGAACTAAGCTATATCCCCACGCCGGCTGAGAAGAAATATCCTTCTTTCTCGGGAAGAAAGGCGGCGTGGTGTCAAACATAGTGTGATGTCCATTAAGCAAACAGACCTGGTGGCGTGGGAATGGGATATAAGGGGAAAAATTATGTACATGGAACAGTGGGACGCTGGTGGAATCTCGAGCCGGAGCCGATACCAGCGCAAGCCCTTCGGTTCCAGAAACTGCTTGCAGAAACTCTACTAGTCTATCAACTAAGCCAGAGCCCCACGCCTGCCGATGACGGGAAATAACCATCCTTTTCGGTTTTTTTTTCCCTTGTCAGGCAGCGTGGCGATTACCAAACAGGCGTGAACTCGGTGGCACGGGGCAAGGGGGAAAAAGAAAAGTTATGTAACAAACAGCGGGACTTAATATCTCTATATTCTTAGCAGTGGAGAACTATCAAATGCCTCCTTGGCAATGGGACTGCTTTCCTTTTTTGGGGGAAACCCCAACAACGGTAGTGAGTTGTGTGTTGAAACATGGAATGTAATCGAGATAAGGCATAAACGAAGTGGAACTTATCATGTACAAGGGTGGGGACTGGGGAGGTGGGAGGGGGTGGCAGGTATACTGGGGGGGTTGGTGATGGGAGATGGGCACTGGTAAAGGGAAGGGTGTTTGAGAATTGTATAACCGACATAATCCTGAGAACTATGTAACCCTCCACATGGTGATTCAATAAAATTATTTAAAAAAAAAAAAGTGGAAAAAAAAAATATTGCCTTTCTCCTCTCCTTAGTCGTTTGAATAGTTTACTTTAAAGCAATGTTCCTTTGGTATAGACACAAGAAGACAATATTATGCTGTTGTAACTTGGGATTTAATTAGCTTCGAATATTATTCATTCCCAGGCATCTGCTTTCTTGACTAAAGCCTCATTTACCCTCATGAGTTCCTAGCACCCCAAAAGCAGGGTACTGGCAATTGACAGGATGGGCCTGCCAAAGTGTCTAATTCTTAACTATAAGTTAAGGACTTGATCATGGACAAATGCTGTCATGATCCAAACGTAATGACGAGACCAAGACCCTGCTAGGGCTAGGAAAGACTAATCTGGCACAGTTTGGGGGCATAAGCATGGTTACAGAAGCAGAACAAAGCGAGGTTACAAAAGTCAGGAGTGGGCTGCCAACCATTTTAACTCAATATAATTTCTTTCAACTTAACACCCCAACCCCCTTATGTTTGGGGTATTTAATGAGGCTCTAAGAGTGGGCTGGGGGCCAGATCCAGAGCCAGGAGAGAAGCAGAGAGAGACAGGGGTGAACGGAATAAACGGCAACTGATCAATCAACTGGTTTGTCCCACATTTCCTCCTTCATCTGCCCTTGACCAATAGCCATCTCAATCCAGTCCACACACAGCGGCTCTAGAGCACCGAATTCGGCAGTGAGACAGAGCTGCCCGGAGAGCCCGTGAACACACACACTTCAGTGTGCATAGTTTTATACATTTGCCATTTATTCCCCAGCTCCATGTAATCCCACCAACGGCCAATATCTAGAGACTTAAAGTCAAGCTCCCGGAAGACAATTTATAGCCTTTTTCTCTCTTTGGGAGAACCTGGCAAGTTATCGAGAGTTTCCTGCCCACATAGGAGAGCCTCACAAACTCCCAATAGTATATGCCAAAACCAGTAACAATACTGGGTCTCATTCCCCTGACCCTGAAAGACTAAAGGCTAGGATGAATGAAGATGTTATTGAGACCACTCGAGAAATTTGACAATCAACAGGATGATGATGATGATGATGATGATGATTATAATAATGATGATGATGATAATGATGATTTATTCCATCCTCTCCACATGCCTGTTCCAGTGTTTCTGTGTTCCCCACTTCATCTCTCTCCTCTCTCTCCCCCAGCACTCTTCCTTTTTTAGCTCCTCATACCTTCATCCCAGCTCTCTGGATTCTCCTCTTTCTTCACTAGTCTCTCCACACCTACTTGTCTCTCTCCACCTCGCCCTCTGGCCCCATGCTGCACCCAGTCTGGTAGCAAAATCAACATAAGAAAGCCGTTCCAGAGGGCCAACCAGGCTCAAAGGAAACACCACCTAGAGGTATTCCAAAGCCCTTCCTGACTGCTTGCAGGCAAAATACCTCTTAAGGTGTTTTTCTCCTTTCTTCAGTCCAATAACTCCATCAACATCTTAATGCTAGTTATTTTTGTATGGACACAGTAAGAGATATATTGAGGCTTGTAGGGCAGCTCTCCTGGGAACTTCTTGCCACAGACTCAGACTACAGCGCTCAGGCCAGATTAATCATTCCTAACCCTAGCAGAGTCCAAATCTAATTATTAATTTTTGGATCATGACAGCATTTGTCCACGACCAAGCTCTTAACATAGTTAAGCATTAGGCATTTTGGCCAGGCCCATCTCGATGCCAGGGTACTACATAACTCACCGCTTGCCCTGGGTCTGTTCCATCCCTCCTTGGAACCTGCCTTTGAAGGTGCTAGGAAGTAAGGGCAGCTGAGGCTTAGGTTGAGAGAAAAGATGCCCAGGAAGAAAATATCATGTAGAGTCAAAGGATTCCCAGGTTACAAAACATAACATTTACTACTATCTTCCTGTGCCCATGCCAAAAAACATTGCTCTGAATAAACTATGCAAAGAACTTAAGAAAAAGAGTAAAACAATATTTACAAGTCAACAGAGCACAAAGAAAGAATTTACAAATAAACACAGAGGAATGGGAGCACTGTGATGGGAGTAACCCAAATAAACCTAAAGTACCTGAGGCTCTGTTATCCTACAGAAGTCTACCAATATTTTTCATGGATCTTTACATTATGATGCCATTTAATACATTTTTCTACTTTTTGATTTTGTATTTCTCCATTAGAGTTCAGCGTTGGTAAAGTAACTAGTTGTCATGTGATTTAAACAATAACAAGATTAGTGGTCAGAATGGTTTAGATAAAACAACAACTCAAAGTTTTAAAAGGAAATATAATGCAATACTAGAGTTACAATGCATATTTCATATATACTACCAGATAATCTTGTAGTCAAATTGAGATTAAAATTAATTTGTTTTTAATGCTGTTATCAGTAACTTCCAAATATTTTCAAACTTAGCTTTCAAGGTGTTGCAGAGTAGTTATCATAGAATATTACCTGTCTTGGAAAGCTGATTGGGGTAGGAAGAAATTATAGGTGCCGTATACAATCTTTTTGTTTTATACCTTTTGAAAAGAGAAAAATATTTTGGCATGGAATGTTTTTAGAATTTTACCACACAAAATTACAAAAACAAAGTGCCATGTTGTAATTCAGTTATATCTTAATAAAATTAGGGCATAAATATGATAAATATAGTAAGAATATTAGAAGAAATATAATACATTGTAAAAGTATGTCAGTTCATATTAGCCAAAAATAAATTAATTGATTCTAGTCAATGCTTTAGCATACATAGCTAAAAAATATTTTTTCATTGGTCCATTGATTTGAATTGGTTAATTGAACTGTATGGGATTTCTAAAATATCCATTAATAAAATACTTCATTTCCATCAAATTAACTCATGATTTTAGTTTTGTCCTCTTCATAATTCCTTTTTTGACAATTCAGGTTATTAAAAATATTTTTTTCCCTCAGAGTGCTCAGGATCCAGCAGTGCTCAGAGCTTACTCATAGCTCTGTACTCAGGGGTATCACTCTTGTGGGGATTAGAGTCCATATGGGTTACCAGGGATTAAATCTAGGTTGGCTGTATGCAAGGCAAGTATCATACCTGATGTACTATCTCTCCAACCCCAACTCAGGTAATTTGCTTTATAACTTCAAGTAACAAAGTAAACATATGTGGTTCTTAAATAGTTGGGTTCAGAGGCATATATGTGACTTTGGACTTCTTACAACTTTACCCATGTCTGCAATTTAAGAAAACCTACTCCTGAAAATATGCACACATAGTTTTTGTTCCTCTTGAACAAAAAATACACACAGAATATTGTCTATGTTCCTAGGCTCCACAGAATCCTGGAGCCAGAGGACCTGAGATCAGATTTCTGGTTCAAATATAACTCACAAATACTTAATTATCTTGTAGTCAAATATATTCAGATGGTTTTCTTCTGACTCACAAAAGAGGTGATGAGAAAATGCATGTGTGTCTCTGTGGTATCCCCTGACATACATTCCTGAGATCTGTCACATCAAATATACTAGCCAGGTTAAGCTTTTAATACCAGGGATAACAGTGCACATGAAGTAAATGGTTTGGATAGATTTTGTCACAGAGCAGCATTACAAGGGAGTGACTTTAAAACATTTAAATTTCAAATACATATTAGTTTTAGGCAGACAAGGGCTTTATACATGGGTTAACAGAGCTTTGCTTTCTGTGAAAAAGATTCTGGTAGGTGTTTGCTATTTAAATCTTTTCAGGTAATTAGTCCCTATGGTACCTTACATTTCAGGCTCCAGCTGTTCATGCTAATGAGTTGTTACATGGTGTTGGGATTTCCCATCCTCCAGCATTAAGCAGTTAACCAATAATGGGTGTTTGAGAAGCAGGCACACTTAAAGGGAGGTGATGAACAACTTAAATTTAATCATCACTGCTTTTATCTACAAAAAAGGACAAAGTATTACATAGTACATAGTATTACTATAAGTAGTAGCAAATTTCAAGAATAAGCCCTGGGCATGATGTTTGTGACCCCAAAACAAACAGAGAGGGAAAGAGAGATAAGGAGAGAAAGATATTTTTTCATATATTAACTAAAAAGTACTTTAATTCTACTGTTTTTCCTTTATTTCCATTTTAATAAAGATCATGAAATCTTGAAAAACTATAAAAAATTAAGTTTATGTATTTATATATGTATATTAGTAAAGCAAACTAGTTATATTGAAATACATATACTTAGAGAAGTGTGAGAGGAGAGAAAAAAAGAAATATATGTTTAAGAGAGAGCATAGGTTTCTCCAAAGTAGAAAAAAGCAGAGAATGTCAAAATCCAAAGGGAGAAACAGAATATTGAAAGCAACAAGATAAAAAAAGGAACTTATATATGAAGAAAAGTCCATAATATTCACAACAAATGTATCAAATGAGATTATATAAATTAGAAGAGAATGAAGAGCTATAAGACGGAACAGTCAATGAAATGAACACCTCACTAAGAATACTATATCCATCTAGATTCAGAGCCGGAAGAATGATACTGAGCTTTGTGGAAACAACTTAAAAAGTTCATAGTCTTAAAATCAGTTTTGCAAGAACCACTAAAGATGCTTCCTTAAGAGAACAACACAAACTTCTCAGCACTTTGCTATTAAGTATGGCTTTCACTCATGGCCATTATGTTGGCGCTAAACATAATTAAAAAAGAGCTGTTTATTCCTAGCCTGTATATTCTGTGTATACCTAGTATAAAAGCCTATACTTTTAAAATTATAAATTAGTGTTTCATTTATTCTTTATGTTTTTTGTCTATTCTAGTTCTTTTTTGTACCTAGAGAATTTTATTACAATCTTTTACTTATGAATGCAGATATATATATAAGAATTATCTAGATATATTTTATAAAATAAAGCTTATATTTTCTTTTTACAACAAAAAATGGAATAAAAGATTTTGTACTTTTATAGGCCTATTCATATTTTCCTTTAAACTTTTCTTCATTCTCCCTACAATCTTTCTAAAATATATATTTCTGGGGTTTATATATTTCATTCTAGTATTAAATGTATTAGCATATAATTATTCACATTTAGTGTTTAAATTATTTACCTACATAAAAGAAGAAAATCTTTTTTTAATGTGTTTTTCAAGTTATCATTGATTTTCAGTCTTGTAAAATTTTAGTTTAGCTTCAATCATCTCCACAATGTGTCCATCTCCACAATGGATTTTAAAAGATCTCTTTCATATGCGGGATATAAAAAATATACTAAAGGAATAACAAATCACCAAAGTCACTGGAACTGAGCTTACCTAGAGAAAGTTAGGGAATCTGGAAGGATTCTTGGGATACCCGTGTGTGACACAGTCATTCTGGTAATGAATGTGGTCTTGTATTGATCCATGTATGAAAAGTATAGTTGACAGTATTGCAAAATCTGGTGCTTCAATAAAAGTGTAGCACTGTAGCACAGTCGCCCTGTTGTTCAT
The DNA here is from genome assembly GCF_027595985.1 of Sorex araneus. Taxonomy (NCBI): domain Eukaryota; kingdom Metazoa; phylum Chordata; class Mammalia; order Eulipotyphla; family Soricidae; genus Sorex; species Sorex araneus. The sequence goes on along the minus strand of NC_073313.1, from coordinate 218,676,457 downwards.
CGATTTGCTCAAGTGGGCACCAGTAATGTCTCTATTGTGACACTTGTTGTTACTGTTTTTGGCATATCAAATATGCCACGGGCAGCTTGCCAGGCTCTGCTGTGCAGGTGGGACACTCTCAGTAGCTTGCTGGACTCTCGATAGGGACGGAGGAATCAAATCCGGGTCAGCTGCATGCAAGGCAAATGCCCTACCCACTGTGGTAACACTACAGGCCAATAAGAGTGTGAAAAAATAAAATTAAAAATAAAATATCTTCTAGGAGAAGTTATATACATTTTCTTCAAATTGACTTGGCCTGGAATTCTCATACATAAAAATTAATCTGGGTGTTGCTTTAGGGAAAGTCTTGGGCTCTTTCTGGTTCTTTAATAGTCTTATCAGTGTTATAGATTGTCCTTTTTTGTTGAGGTTCCATCCTTTCCTGGGTGGAGTTTTGCTTTCTGCATCTGGTTAGATTCTCAGTTTCTCCAGCTCAAAATAAATAAGAATTTGCATCTCAAAGGAAGGTTGTTCCTCATGTCTTTTGACTACTTTAAAGATGATCAATTTCTTTTTAACTTCATTATTTGTATATATGCATTGGGAAATATACTTGTAATATTTATATAATTAGTATTATTAATATGCAAATAGGAAAATAAGATAAAATAGGGCTAGAGCAACAGCTTAAGGGGCTAAATACAGACTCTGCATGAAGGAAAACTATGCTCAAGTCTTAGCAACTCATTGTCCTCTGTGTAACTTTAGAAGCAAACTCTTAGCACTGATTTTCATTAGAAGTAGCCAATGAAGACTACTAGATGTAGGGACAGTGTGTATGAGTGTTATGCTGTGGGGCGTGGAAAACTCTGAAAACAAATAGAAAATGCTTATAAATGCAATATGCAATAATATGCAATGACTTAATACTATATTATTGTTTAGGGAAAAAGTACACAGTAAAAAGTTATCATCTTATTTTCCTCCACTACTGACCTCCACTACTTCCACTACCCAACCACCGCCACACTCCAGGTCACTTTCCAGACACTTGGGTCAAGCCTCATGCATGAGTGAAGCCTCACAGAACCTGGTAATGCAGAACTTTGTGACCTTGGACTCTAGGCTTAACGGAACCAGGAAACAGAGATCCTCTGACTGTTTCCCCCAATCTTTGGTGCCCCAGGGATCACACCCAGAAGAACCACCCTACCACGCCAAATAAATATCTCCTCCACTACCCTACTACCCAGCCACCACCACCCTCCAGGACACTTTCCAGACACATCATAAGGCACTTAATATCCAATTTTCATAATTACCGCACCATATTTGATGGGGTTCAAATATGGTGTGAACCATGGGAATATCTGTAAGGGCAATTAGAGGCAATTAGAGGCAATTAGACTCTTTCATCCCTCTCAGAGAGCCTGGCAAGCTACCAAGAGTATCCCAGCAGCACGGCAGAGCATGGCAAGCTACCCGTGGTATATTCAATCTGCCAAAAACAGAAACAACAATGGGTCTCATTCCGCTGACACTGATGAGCAAGGAGAGGCAAATAAAATATCAGGGACGTACTAGACTGGCAAAATGAAGGAGTAAATGACTGTCTGTACTTTCAATGTATGTACGCTGGCATCAGAAGCATCCATCGAGGACTTGATGGTGCAAGTTCAGATGATCAAGTACAACATCATTGGTCTAACCGAGACAAGAAGGTTAAAACAAGATCACATCATACCATTTTTGACACTGGAGAAGAACTGATTCTCGAAACATGCGATAATAAAGGTGTCAGTCGTGCCATTGTCCTTATCAACACAAACTTAGCCATGAGCATTGATTCATTCGAATGCCTAATAACCCGAATTGTATGGTTATGCTTGAATAGATTTGGCCCACTGCCGGCAATTTCTATCTCCATTGTTTATGTACCAACATCCAACAACTATGAAGAAGAAATTGAAAAATTCTATATGGAGCTGGAGAAGTACTATAAAGGAGACCACACCTTCTACAAGATCATTATTGGTGACTTTAATGGCAAGATAGGACTGAGAAGTTCAGCTGAAGAACTCCACATGGCCTAGAATGGAATAAACAAAGTGAGAGACTGTCTGAGTTCATCAGGTTGACCAAGACCATTCATGGTAACTCACAGTTCCAGAAGGCCGAATCTAAACATTGGATATGGGAGTCTCCCGGTGGACAGTTCCACAACGAAATTGACCACAACATATTCAGTTGAAGGTTTTTGCCTGACTGATGTCACTGTTGTCCCAAAATTCCAAATGTGATCAGCCCACCGTATCCTTTGTGCAAAATTCTACTTCGCTGAGCGGGGAGAAAGGACTGCAAAGTTTAAGTTTAAGAAGAGAAGTCCCAGAATAACAACTAACTTTGATCTCTTTGGCACTATTGTGGCAACATGGGAAGATGCCGTCCTTGACAATATCTATGAGGATTATGATCAACTGGTTTAGCACTTCCATGGCTGTACAAGGAATGCCAAAATTGGGAAAGCAACAAACAGATGCCTGTCTTTGGAAACTAATGATCTCATCCACCAACATGGTTTGGCACAAGCCTCAGGCAATCACAAGCTAATATCTGAGATAGAAAAGCTGTGCATAGAAGCAATAAAGGAAGCCCTTAAAGAGAGTAGACCAGCAGTATTGGCTGACGTGGTGGAGGCCAGAAAAAGTATTCATTAAGACTCACCTGTCCTTCGCCAACTACGAGACCAAGATGACTGCCCTCTGATGTTGTGATGGATCTATCACATCTTTAAGAAGGGCAATGGAGAAGATTATTCACAACTTCTACTCGGATGTCTTTTATAGCCACATCCACCGACCTACATTACCAAATTCCTCAGGATGGATATGTCATTCCCAACGTTCTCCCTTCTGAAATAAAACACACCATTTTGTCGGTAAAGATAAGTACAGCACCTGGTCAAGACATGGTCAGACCCGAACACCTGAAGAATCTGCCGCCAGAACTCATCAATACACTGGCTCGGCTCTTTACATGCTACCTGTATGAATGGAAGGTTCTGCCCCAATGGAAAACCAGCAGGACCGTTCTGTTGTACAAGAAGAGAGATATCCACGACATTGGCAACTATCAACTGAACGGCCTATTGTTCATCTTCTATAAGATATTGACTTGAGTCATCTTAAATAGGATAGGCAGAACATTAAATGAAGGACAACTATGCGAGCAAGCCAAAATTCGACAACGTTTCAGCATGATCGACCATATCCACAGGGTGACCAAGCTCAGAGATTTGAGAGAGTTCAAGATGCTTCTCTGTCTAACATTCATCAATTTAAAGACCTTTGATTCTTTTGAGACTAAAGTGGTCATCAAAGGAAAAAAGGGCATTCAAACTCAGTACATCAGGATCGTCCATGAGCTGTATTACGGATTCACCACCAGGCTCTCACCATTCTACAAGGAAGTGATCATCAACGTAAAGAGAGGGGTTCGGCATGGTGATACCATTTCACCAAAACTCTTCAGTGCCACCCTCGAGAACCTCATGTGAGGACTGGAATGGGAAGGAATAGGATTGAAGATAGATGGTCGGTAACTACACCACCTCTGATTCACTGATGACTTCGCTCTAATAACACCAAACATTAGTCAAGTGACACAAATGCTAATCGACTTTGACCTCGAGTGTGGAAAGGTCGAACTGTGACTGAGTCTCACCAAGATAATATTGATGAGAAACAAACTAGTCCCTGACATTCCGTTTGCTCTCAATGAAAGAAACATCGCCAAATGCAGCAGCTATGTGTACCTGGATCAAGAACTCAACATGAGGAAAGACTTGGTGCCAGAACTATGTAGGAGGAAGAGAGCAGCTTGGAACGCCTTCAAGAGTTTCCAAGAAATTGTTAAGAGGACGGAGTATCTCCGATTCTGGGCACATATTTTTGACTCCACCATTCTTCCTGCACTGACATATGCCTCAGAGACCTAAGACCTATGAAAAAAGGACAAGAATGATATTCAGGTATCCCAAAGAGGAATCAAAAGAGCTATGCTTGTAAAATCACATTTCACTCAAATGAGAAAAGGAATCCGGAGTTCTGACTTCTGTGGATGATCAAGAATTAGGGATACTGTCTCTTTTGCCATGGCATCGAAAATCAGATGGGCTGGACATGTAATGAGATTTAGAGATGAATGCTGGACTAGAGTTCATACTGATTGGATTCCACGGGACGTCAAAGACCGCGTGGCAGCCAACCTACATGATGGTCAGACTTCTTCATCAAAACCCTGAACAAACACCTTGAGGCTCTTAGTGTTCCTGGAGCAAGCAGATACCATTGGTCTACACTAGCATACCAAAAGAAGGACAAATGGAGACATTACTGGTGCCTGTTCGAACAAATCGAAGATCAATGGGATGACAAGTGATACAAGTAATACTTCTTATTTCTTAAATAACAGATAAAATCATCAATTCCAAAAAATTGTTTTTTATCATTGATATACATATATTAGGATTGTGAGCTACACCTAGTGATGCTCAGGAGTTACTCTTGGCTTTGCACTTAGGGATCATTTTTGATGTACTTGGGAGACCGTTTTGGATGGTGGGGATCAAACCCCTAGTCAGCCACATATAAGACGAGCATCCTACCAACTGAACTATATCTCTAGCCCCTGTCAATCATGCTTGATTGGAGGGCCCATCTGCAAATGGGTCTTGGGATTAAGTCAAGCTGCCTCACCTGGGAGGAGGGAAGGGATACTAATGGTAGGGTCCAAACAAAACTGAAAGGAAAGATCAGAATGATTATCAGAGTTTGAGTTAGGGTTGGGGACACAGGAGTGTGTTTAACATATGCATGAGAATTTTTGAGTTAGTCAGTCTGTTGTATAATAGAGTAGGCTTTAAAAAAAAAAAAACAGACTCTGGGGCCAGAGCAAGAGTACAGTGTGTAAGGAGCTTGTCTTACATGCAGCCAACCCAGCATCACATATGGTTCCCTGAGTACCACTAGGAGTGATCCCTGAATTGAGTCTAGAGTCAATAGAAAGCCCTGAAAATTACCCGGTGTGGACCTCCCCCCACAAAAATTAAAATTAAAACAGACTCCTTGCATCTGTTTAAGCTTGTGTCAGAGGGTGCCGTAATTGTAAGTAAAGTCAGCCCAAGCAGCGAACTCTTCTGGGGCATCTTTTAAGAATGTTGGGTTCATCTTAGGATTTTTAAACAGATAGAAAAGGGGAAACAAATGAATTGACATTTGCGTGATTCAGCCCAGAGTAACATTAATACTGGACTTTCAGTCAGGAGTTCCCTTAGGACTCAGAAAGCAGACAAATAGGGTGTCACAAGAATGAAACCCCACCCCCAGGCCCTCTCTTATGTAAGATTTGGCATTTTGCAGCTCACATGCAAATGGTTGTGTTCATTGTGGCCCCGCCATTGACACCATCTTTGTCGTTTGGGCAGACTAATGACTACGCAATGAGCTATTTGGGTGGCATTTTTGTTGTTGTTGTTCTAAAAACTACGGGCTTGGGTGGGAAGAGAAATCTTACAGCATGAAACATAGTGGGTACCATTCAGAGAGTTGTGATAAAAAATCATGAGGTTTGGCAAAAGTGCTGCATCTCTAGCTTCAATCCAGATGTTCCATGGACTCCCACCAGTTGAATCTCTGTTGTATTGACGAGGAAGATGACTTATGAGAAGATTCTATGTGAAGGGCTGGAAGGAGATCATGAGTGTTCATGGCAAAGTGAATAAGGAAGTATGGCTGTCTATTCTACAGACCAGAAGTCCCATAGAGCAAATGCATTTGCACATTCTGTGACAATGAACAATTCTTATTTTTTTTTTTTTAGAAATGAGAATTGACGACTCAAGATGGGAACTAAAAGGGCAGGGAGGAATGAATGGCAAGTCCACTAAAGAAAACATACCCTTTATGGATGGGCTGGGCAAATAACTCTTTCTCAGACCCAAGTGATAGACAGTTGTTGCTACAATCATCAAAGGGAACATTCTCATGAATTATTTAAAATCAGTTTGAGCTCGTATACTCTGCTAGACAATGATAATGAGATAAATAATATATATTTAATATGATCTTATGATGTAATTGAGCAATAGCACAGCGGGTAGGGCCTTGTACGCAGCTGACCAGGGTTCGATTTCTCCATCCCTCTTGGAGAGCCCAGCAAGCTACGGCCTGCACAGCAGAGACTGGCAAGCTACCTGTGGCATATTCGATATGCCAAAAACAGTAACAACAAGTCTCACAATGGAGATGTTACTGGTGCCTGCTCGAGCAAATAAATGAACAACAGGATGATAGTGGTACAGTGCTACCCCTCAATTAGCAACTAGGCCTCATTCTGAAATTGAGGGTGGGGAATGAAACACAAACCTGTCTTGAAAAATCACCTACTCGGTACAGTAAGCTAATGTGTGTGTGTGTGTGTGTGTATGTTTGTGTGTGCACGCACATATGCTTTAACAAAATAGTGAAATTAGGGGAGGGGAGTTCTAAAAACTGCTTTGAAGTAAAAAACAATAAAAATAAATATAGAAAAGTTCGAGCGGGCACCAGTAATGTCTCTCATTCAGAGACTTATTGTTACTATTTTTGGCATATCCAATATGCATGGGTAGCTTGCCAGGCTCTGCCGCTCGGGCTTGATACTCTTGGTAGCTTACCGGGCTCTCTGAGAGGGGCAGAGGAATCGAACTCCGGTCTGCCGCGTGAAAGGCGAACGCCCAACTGCTGTAGAAGAAGACTCAAATCAATCAAAATATTTTCAGTTAGGGGATGCTGCTTAGCAGAAAGAAGATGCATGACTCACATGTAAACTGCCATGGGTTTATTTCCTGGTTTCAAAATAAAGTGTCAATTCCTCCAACTTGATTGATAGATTGAACTGATCTCAATCAAAATCCCCGAAACCTATTTGGTCAATATTGGCAAGGTGATTCCAATCTTTATATAGAGAGTGAAAGTCCCAGAATAGACAGTGTGATATTGAAGAGGAACATAATTAAAGGACTAACACTTCTTACTATCACTGTATTGTCAGGGTCCTGGCCAGTCGACCCCAGCACACTGGAGTATGATGCCCTGAAGTCGCCAGACTTACTCCCTATGGGATAGGGAGTGGGAAAAGGAGAAGCCCCTGTCCTGGCCCTCTGCTCACCACAGTATTTCTGCCATGCCACCGCCGAGAAAGAAACCATGGAAGAACATTGCTGAGTAGAGTGGGGAGGTCTAGTGGTCATGCAGTTCTCCATTTATTGACTCTTACAAAGGAGTTTTTATCATACATTTGGGGGGGTGCATTCCACACATGCATCACGCTTAATTCATAGAGCTCAGTACAGATGCAAGTTAATAATTTGTATTCCCCAATCTCAGGGCGGGGTAAACTAGCTGTTGAGACCCCAACATTGTATCACTGTCATCCCATTGTTCATCGATTTACTCGAGAGGGTGCCAGTAACGTCTCCATTTGTCCCAGCCCTGAGATATTAGTAGCCTCTCCTTACTCATTTTTCCCAACAATTTGAGGTTCTTCTCAGGTCAGGCGAATGAGAACTGTTATTGTTACCGTATTTGGCATATCGAATATGCCATGGGGAGCTTGCCAAGCTCTGCTATGTGGGTGGAATACTCTTGGTAGCTTTGCAGGCTCTCTGAGAGGTATATATATATATATATATATATATATATATATATATATATATATATATATCTTTCTCTTTATGATAATATCCTGCTGTGGACCTGCCCCTGTGCCATGTAATCCTGTCAAAGGTCAGCATCCAGAGACTTAAAAGCAAACTCCCTGAAGCGATATCTTATAGCCTACTTCTCCCTCTGGGAGAACCTGGAAAACTACTGGGAGTTTTCTGCCCACATGGGAGAGCCTCGCAAGGTCCCCATGGTGTATTAATATGCCAAAACCAGTAACAAACTGGGTCTCATTCCCCTGATCCTGAAAGCTTCCAGTACAGCATCGTTGGAAGAACAAGTAGAGAAAGGCTTCTAAAATCTCAGGGCTAGGATGAATGAAGATGTTACTGAGACCGCTCGAGAAATTCGACAATCAATGGGATAATGATGATGGTGATGATGATGATGTCCAGGAATATGTTCACTCATGTGTGAGGCTTGACCCAAGTGTGTGGAAAACGGCCTGGAGCATGGCTGCGGATGGGAAATGGAGGTCGGCTCCCAGGGCTGGGTCCTTTGGGGAGGGGAGAGCTCTCACCCATCCCCCTCTGGGGCACCCCTGGCATGGATTCCGGTGGCATGGTTATGGGGGCCTCATTTTATGCTCCCTTCCAGGAGAAGCAGCTGTGAGTTCTAGAGGGTAGCCGATGAGGAGACTGTCTAGTGCATGGCTTATGGCTGTGACCCCTGGGTTGCTGGAGATTGGGGGAAGTAGGCAGAGAATCTCTGCTCCCAGGTCTCATTGAGCCCAGACTCCAAGATCACAAAGTTCCACATTACTTGGGTTCCATTGGTCTTCACTCATGCGTGTGGCTTGGCCCAAGCATGTGGCCTGGAGCATGGCAGCAGTTGGGTAGTGGAAGTAGGCTGCTGGGACTGGATCTTTTGAAATGGGAAGGAACATAATTAAAGGACTAACACTTCTTACTATAAAGTTATGGTAGATAATCTGAAACTGAAGAAAGAAGAGGAAATTGTTTTTAACAAAATAGAAATCCCATAAAAATATGGTCAACTGATCACTGAGAAATAAGAATAAGCATTTGAAAGAAAAAGGGCAGTCCTTTTAATCTGTACTGCTCTGGAATGATTAGACAGTGTAGGCAAAGGAAGCAAAAAGAATATGATTGTCAAGAAGTCACAGCCTATTGAGTTTGTTCCCAGGCACCTGATAAGGTCCCCTGAGTCTGCAAGGAGTAAGCCCTGAGCACAGCTGGGTATTGCAAAAATAAATAAATAAAAAGTATGTGGAAGTCTTTTTTAAAAAAATTCTTTTTTAATTGAATAGATTGAGATAGATCTTTGCAAAGCCATTTATGATAAGATTTCAGTCAAACAATATTCTAACACCCATCCCTCTACCAGTGTACATTTCCCAGCACTAGCGTCCAGAGGTTCCTCTCCATCACCCCCTACCCTCCATCCCCCTGCCTGCCACAATGGCAGACATTTTTCTTCTCTTTTTCGCTGTCTCTCACTCTGTCTGTCTGTCTCCACTTTTGTGCATTGTGGTTTGTAATAATGATACTGAAAGGCTATCAAGAATATTCCTTACATACTTTTAGCCTTCAGATCTTGTTCAGTGTGATCATTACCAGCTATTATTGCAATAGCAATCTCTTCTCTGTCTTACCTACCCTCAGCCCCACACACACTTGTGGTTAGTTCTAACCATTGAACCATTGAACAGTCCTCTTAACTCCTGTTCACCCTGGACATGGATATCCATTTTCTACTATACATACATATATATTTATTTATTTATACATGTATATATTTATGCATATATACACATATATATTTTATATACCACTAATGAATTCAGTCATTCTATATCTGTCTCTTTCCTTCTGACTCATTTCACTCAGCATGATACTCTCCATGTTCATCCACTTATAGACAAATTTCATGACTTCATTTTTCCTGACAGGTGCATAGTATTCCATTGTGTAGATGTCCCATAGTTTCTTTATCCATTTGTCTGTTCTTGCACACTCAGGTTGTTGTAGAAGTCTTTGATCTAGAAGATTGGCCCGGGCAATTATAAACTATCCTGTAACATGAAGTGAATGTGGTTCTTGATTTCCTTAGTCCCAGAGCTGCCCAAGGACATATATGAGATAAAACATATTTTTATAACCATATATGCAGTGCACATGGTTAAACTCAATTAAATCCTCTAAATAAATCTTAAGATTTGAGGTGTGGGTGTGTGTGTAAAAGTATGTGACCTGGGCCTATTAAGATAAAATCTTTCTGTAGGTACATGGTTCACTAAATACTAAGTATAAAATGCCCTTTATCAATATGAAATAACCTATATGTTTATGTTTTCTTAAATTTTGTTTTATTGAATCACAGTGAGATGCACAGTTACAAGTTTATTAGTGATTGGGTTCAGTTATATAATATTCCAACACCCATCCTTTCACCACCAATGTCTTATATTTTTTATTCTTTGTCATCTGTATACAGGAACCACTTTCAGGTTACACATAGGTTGCCAGCAAATAAATGTATGTGTATGTATGTGTGTGTGTGTGTGTGAGACTGATGAAAGTATAGGAAATTGCTTTATATATATGTGCATAAATATACTGTAGCAGTGTCATCCCATTGTTCATCAATTTGCTCAAGAGGGCACCAGTAACATCTCCATTGTGAGACTTGTTGTTACTGTTTTTAGCATATCCAATATGCCATTGGTAGCTTCCCAGGCTCTGCTGTGTGGGTGGGATACTCTGGGTAACTTGCTGGGCACTCCCAGAGGGACAGAAGAATGGAACCCAGGTCTGCTGCGTGCAAGGCAAATGCCCTACCTGCTGTGCTACATATACATATATTTAAATATAAGTATATATAAAAATCTAGATACAGACTTTATATATTTTACAAAATGTATCATAGTCCAAAATTGAGGTACAAAACCATAAAACTTCTACAAGATGATATAAAACAAAATTGTGGCCTTTTTGAAAGAGTTTTCATGTAGAATTTCAAACAAAGCCCCCAGGAAAAAATTGGGAACTTGGACTTCATTAAAATTTCAAAACACTTTTAAGATACAGTATTAAAAATAAAAAGACACATAAATATTATTATAAAACCTTATGTTTATATTTGTTAAAAATATGATTAAAAATAAAGAAATGATTCTTAAAATTATACAGGAAGGATGCAAAAGATAATGCAGCTGCTAGGGCATTTGCCTTGTATGTAGCCAACCAAATTTCCATCCCCAACAGCCTAGTGGCCCCTCAAGTCTTGCAGGAGTGACCCCTGAGTGTAGAGCCAAAAAGTGTATGTACCAGTGGATGTGGCCCAAATAACAAAATTAAACATAAATCCGGTGAAATATCAGTATCTTCCAGTGATTCTGAGGTAAAGAGGCAAAAATCAGTAGATAAAAATGGTTGATTTTTTGTGTGTGTGTGTGTCACACCTGGGGATGCACTGGGGTTACTCCTGGCTCTGCACTCAGGAATTACTCCTGGCAGTGCTCAAGGGACCATATGTGATGCTGGGAATCGAACCCAGGCTGGCCTCGTGCAAGGCAAACACCCTACCTGCTGTGCTATTGTTCCAGTCCCTAAAAATTGTATTTTTTAGCAGCCAGGTTATTCTGCAGGAACTGTCATGGTGACTATATGACACTATGTCTTTTTCTAGTTACATGTATCATACAACATAAAGAATCCATGCCAGAACTGCATGTCTCCCAATCACGCTTGGGATCAGTCCCTGTGTACTACTGCATGTGGCTTAAAACACAACAAAAGAAAAATAGAAATGATATGTTTATTGATTAATACACTCACAGATAAATAATATTTTTACTAGTTAGTGTGCAATCTTGGACAAATTATTTGTCACAAAATTGTGGTTTACTTGTTCATAAAATATAATATCAAAATATATATTGTTTATTTGAGAATAATTTTAAAGAAAGAACACTATATTTTCATAAAAGCTCTGATTCTTATTTACTGTTTGTTCACAATTCACAGTCAGTTCAATGTGACATATAAATATCCCTATTACGTTGACTTTAAATTGCTGATAAAAATTATCAAAAACTAAAACTTCAGATACCAAAAAAATAAACACAATAAGAAAGATTTATTTTTTATAGTAAGGTTAATATATATAAGGAATATCTACCTGAAAAATGATTACTATTAGGTCTACATTCAGAAATATTTTTCTACAGTATGTTTTTTTTTCTTTTGTACAATTTTTTTACTATGTGAAATATAGGCTATTGCTATAAGTTGTTTGAATTCAAACTCAATGATAAATATATTTTATCTCTTCCTTGACAAATGTGTAGAGTTGTAGTTTCTATAATATTCTTTATTTTAACCTCCTCATTAATTTTTTTGTCTCCATTGAAAGAATACTGTTTTTGTTAACACATAGTAGAACCTGATTTCCAATTGTGTTATTTCTTGCAGTATCTCAGCTGGGGGTGCCAGAGATTTATAGCAAAGACAGAACTCTATTATTAAATCCATTCTACTTTTCAAAGAGTCTCGTGAGACCAAGATTAAAAAGAGTAACAACTGTATTGTTCTCCCTTAAACATTTCTTTCTCTAAGTGACCATGACCAATGCTATTATGTCTATTTGTTCACAACATATATTTTTATGCACAGACAAACTGTCAGCATAAGGAATTGTTTCAGGTCAGTTGTAACATTAGGATTTAAAATATATATTTATATTTATATATTTATATATACATACATATATATTTTTACTTATGTACCAGCTAACTGAACAATAGACAAATTCTATATTTATCATTTTAAGGTTACAAAGATAAAAGGAGAAACATACCTTGCATATCTACTATGCGTAGGTAATACTAATGGTCAGTATATAGAACATCTAAGATTCCCCTTTCTTTGAATTAGGAGGATGTGAGAGTGTAATATGTATTATGTTACAACTTGATTCTTCTTACATGTTTTCTTTGAAAAGGTGTGAGTAGTATTTTAAGAATTATCATAATTGATGTTATTTGGTACTTTAGAAACAGAGCACACAGCTAAGAAATGGGATATAATTTCAAACAAATAATGTGTTTTTATACATACATAGTAATTCATTTAATTTAGCATTATTCATGTCAGTTTCCTAATTTAAATAAGAACAACCCTAAATAACAGAGATATTTTCATGTTAGTATTTATTATAGTCATAAACTGAAAATAATGTTCTTAATCTGCTCTGAGGTGTTTTTCTTTTCTGAAAGGAGCTAGTCTACTATACATAAAGATGAATAAGGTAAGCAAGCTGCTTTATAGACAGTAGCCAATACACTTCAAATGTCTAAACTTTCTTTGTTCTTTGGTAGAGAAAATTCTAATTTACAAGGTTTTCACCCTTTCTTTCATCCTTTTAAGATCTATTTCTCTTTTTCTCTCTTTTTGTTGGAATTTTGAAAATTAGGGCTCTCCAATAAATTTCCAAAATGATTATCCTAGAAAATATCTATATAAATCATGGTCTGGCACATTCTTCACTTCTACAGAATAGTTGTCAGAATAGTTATCATAGGGTATTACTTACCTATGTGACTCAATGCCATTGAGTACATTGAGTGCAGTCTCAATATTTCTTGACGTCTTGAAATTATTATGCCTGTAGTCTATATACACATGAATACAAATAGGAAAAATTGCCACAGAAAAAATATCTCAATTTCTGTACTGTGTTTATTTCTTTTTTGGATCATGTCCAGCTGTGTTCAGGTCTTTCTCTTGGTCCTTTGCTTAGGGATCATTCATGGCAGTGGTTTGGGGATTATAGGTAATGCCAGAACCTCATGCAAGACAAGTGCTATACTGTACTACATCTCTGGCCCTAATCATGTATTATATGCAGAAATGTTGTAGAATATTAACGTGAGGAATTAAAGTAGTCTAGAAATACAAAAAATTGCACCTACACATGATATATTACATTCAAGTCTAATACTAAGCTTTGAGATTTTTTTTTTAAATAATGGGAGACATTAATACCTACCTTTTCCTTTACAAAGAGAAGCTCACTTCTATTCATAAGTTTTTATTATTTTTGTTAGGCAGTTTAGAAAAAAATCTTAATGAGGAAGAAGATGTCAGAAAAATCATATCTGCTAAAGTACAGAGAACGTACTTTCATTCATTTATCCCAACATACTCCATTAGTATACCAAGGGACCTCTAGGGTTGGTTGGTCTTACCAATTCTTTGAGCACCCGTCATTGATATAGGGCTTAACCAACCAAACAGGGAAACAGTAAGGAGTGGGGAATACAGTAATGAATCGAAGCCAAATTGGCTGTGTAAAGAGGTATTGATTCATTTAGATAGTCAGCCTATATGACTCAGAGTCATACTTTGATTTAGGGTTATGGACCCTAAGAGAAATAAAGGCTATAACACTGAAGACAGCTAGTGATCAGCATAATGCTCTTATTATTTTTGTTCTCATTTTGTTTTGTTTTTATTTTGGGTCCATATCCAGTAGTGTACAGCCCTGGCCTTGTGCTCAGGGTTTACTCCTGGAAGGGGAACCATATGGATGCTGGGGATTGAAATTGAGTTGGCCACATGCAAAGCAAGCACCCTACCCTCTGTACTATGTTCCTGGCCTCAGTATGCTATTCTTATTGTCCTCAAGAAGCTGAAACTATTCAGAGTTGCTGTACTGTATCTTAGTGATGAACCATCCAGGAGTGACAGCAGCCCCAAAGTAAGAAAGGGTAGTAATCGTTCCCCACATTGATGGTCCTGCAAATTCTGGCTGTATATGGGAGCCATTGATCATTTAGCGACCATGCCTCTAGTCCCATGCCATACTGAATGTGAGGTTAATAGAGTTCCTCCTAAATGTTGGTGTGCATTTGGACAAGACCTAGGGATGAGGACTTTGTGATCTTCTTGTAGAGGAGGGGTGAGACATATGTGGACCTCAGCCATTATCATCTGGCACTGATTAATGACTGGATAGTTTGCTTTTCCTTGGCTGCCTATAGCCTGTGCAGTATGGTTCAAAAGTGATGTGACAAATATCAAAATGGTCCATGGGGAAAAAAAAAAGTTTCCCCACTCTTTTTTTTAGAGAAACCTTCCATTGTAAAATTACTGTTTAACTTCTCTAAGTAATCCTATAGGATTTCCTATTTTTGGTACCCTAGGAGAATTCTCTTAAGAATTCTCTTATGAAGGTGACTGGAGAGATAGGGGTAAAAGGATTTTCATTGCACAAGTCTGAGCCTGCTTCATTTCCTGGTACTGAATATCATCCTCTGAGCACTTATGAGTGTGATATCTGAGCACAGGTCAAGGAGTAAACCCTGGCTATCTTTGATATTCTCTTATGCACCATCAAGAGAGAAAAAAAAATCTTCAAGGACCTGACAGGGTATTAAAACTGTAGATTCTGACATTCAGGGCAAGTAGTAAACCCCTTGCATAAAAACATGAATGACACAGAAGACATCATTCTTTGGGGATGAGAATGGAAATCTGCCTTTCTGGCTTTAAAATGAACTTTAACACAAGCCAGGTGTTAGTTTTTCCACAATTGAATAAGCCGTTTTGTTTGAGTACCTGAGAAATCAGGCCTGAATTTTAAAGTCGTAACTTAGTTATAGACCCCAAAGCATAACTGGTGATCCACTTGAACAAAAAGTTGTATCCAGTTTCTGAAGATAATTGCTTATGAGAAATGTCAGCTACAGCTTTTTTAGCATGGGTGATCTAAAATATGGTTTGGGAGATGCCTTAACCCTTTCAAATTATTTCCTTCCTAGAAACTAAGATAAGTTTCTTTGTATAATTGGCAGTTACATGCTCAAATATTATTCTCTTTTATTTATAAATTCTGATATGACCTTAAAACTCTGCATTAAGCCTATTCTGGCAATTCTCCTCCCGATGCAAAGATCCTCCTCACAATTGGAACACTATTTTTTTAAAACTGTAGAATGTACTTTTACAAGTAGGACATATCTGAATCCTTCCCCTAAAAAATTCATAACTCATTCTATTTAGAATGATAGCTCATTTGTAAGACAGGTTGCCTACCAGTTTTGTACATAATATTCATTCTCACCAAAGTTGTATAAAGCTTTGCTCTGCCTACAGGATGCATGGCCCAAGTAGCCAGACTCATTTTTACTAGAATTCTTTGAACGAAATGAGAACAAATCTGTCAATATGTATGTATTGTATATGTATAGAGTTTCAGTATGATTTTCTTGTACTTGGAAAGAAGGATTTTTGACAGCCAAAGTGTGTCCGATTAATTATGACTCTCAGATACTCATGTAGTCAGTAAGACTTCAACTCACTTTTCCTCCCTAATTCTGATTTTCTAACTTTTAAGTATCTATTGTCCTATCTGCTCCCTTCATCATCACTTTTTATGCACTAATACTAATGTAAGGGTCCCCCTTATTGGTGGAGTCTTCTCAACTCTGGGAGACAGTCACCAACAGTTGATTTCCCTAGAAACTTTATTGGAATAATTTTTCCTGGCTATTGCCTTTCATGTGAAACTTAATTTAAATCATTTGGACATTAGCACTTGCCTCTTGTCTTCTCAAATTTAATTTTGGCTTCTCCAGAATCTAAGAACATTAATGGACCTCCTCTTTCAATTACTTTACTGAGTCACCTTAGATGACTTAGATGTTGACCAAACATCTTCCTGGTCAACCAATCTTCACAGTACCCTGAATTATACTCCACTGCTATTCTGATGAACTAGGGAAGATTCCCTAAAACAAGCTGCATCCATTTCAGGAGAAAGTAGCATCAGAAGCTGAACCTCCACTTAATATTCATAAAAGCACATATGGGAGAATGAAAAATTGGTTAGGAAGAGACTTTAAGGAGGAGAGAGAAGGGCCAGATCACTAGATCATCTTTTTAAACTTCCTTCCTTCCTTCCTTCCTTCCTTCCTTCCTTCCTTCCTTCCTTCCTTCCTTCCTTCCTTCCTTCCTTCCTTCCTTCCTTCCTTCCTTCCTTCCTTCCTTGCTCCCTCCTTCCCTCCCTCCCTCCCTCCCTCCCTCCCTCCTCCCTCTCTCCCTCCCTCCCTCCCTCCCTCCCTCCTTCCTCCCTCCCTCCCTCCTTCCCTTCCTTCCTTCCTTCCTTCCTTCCTTCCTTCCTTCCTTCCTTCCTTCCTTCCTTCCTTCCTTCCTTCCTTCCTTCCTTCCTTCCTTCCTTCCTTCCGCCCTCCCTCCCTCCCTTCCTTCCTTCCTTCCTTCCTTCCTCCCTCCCTTCCTCCCTCCTCCCTCCCTCCCTCCCTCCTTCCTCCCTTCCTCCCTCCCTTCCTCCCTCCCTTCCTTCCTTCCTTCCTTCCTTCCTTCCTTCCTTCCTTCCTTCCTTCCTTCCTTCCTTCCTTCCTTCCTTCCTTCCTTCCTTCCTTCCTTCCTCCCTTCCTTCCTCCCTTCCTTCCTTCCTTCCTTCCTTCCTTCCTTCCTTCCTTCTTTCCTTCCTTCCTTCCTTCCTTCCTCCCTCCCTTCCTCCCTCCCTCCCTCCCTCCCTCCTTCCTCCCTCCCTCCCTTCCTTCCTTCCTTCCTTCCTTCCTTCCTTCCTTCCTTCCTTCCTTCCTTCCTTCTTTCCTTCCTTCCTTCCTTCCTTCCTTCCTTCCTTCCTTCCTTCCTTCCTTCCTTCCTTCCTTCCTTCCTTCCTACCTTCTTTTTCCTTCTTTCTTTCTCTTTATTTTTCTCTTTCTTTCTTCCCCTCTTTCTCTCTATTTATCTTTCTTGCTCTTTTTTCTTTCTCTCTTTTTTATTTTTCTTTCTCTATCTCTCTCTCTTTCTCTTTTCTCTTTCTCTCTTTCTCTTTATTTTTCTCTTTCTTTATCTTTCTTTCTCTCTATTTATCTTTCTTGCTCTTTTCTCTTACTCTCTTTATTTCTTTTCCTTTCTCTCTTTTCTTTCTTCTGTCTTTTTCTCTCTTTTTCTCTTTCTTTATTTCTTTTTCTTTCTCTCTTTCTCTTTTTTGTTCTCTCTTTTTCTCTTTCTCTTTATCTCTTGCTCTCTTTCTCTTTCTTGTTCTTTTTTCTTTCCCTCTTTCTTTCTCTCTCTCTCTCTTTCTTTCTTTCTTTCTTTCTTTCTTTCTTTCTATTTTTTTCTTTTTTTTTTGAGGGGTTCTTTAATTTGAGATATCTGGCAATGCTTAGGGCCTACTCTTGACTCTATGCTCAGAGATTGCTCCTGAAGATCGTCTGCATGCAAAATGTGATATATTGAACCAGTGTTGGGCCTGAGAAGGCAAACATCTTACCCCCTTGTGCTATGTTTCAGTCTCCAGAACAAGATCTTATTGGTCCTCAACACACTCCATTAATATACCAATGGACCTAGTTAGTTTTACCACCCTTCATTAATAAAAAAGTGGATTGGTTGATCATATCATCCTTAATTAGATAGAGTATAATCAAGCAGATGACATAGATGGCTAAGGGAAAAAGAAAATAGTAAGGCATACCATCTGAGGTTATTTTACATGAGATTGCTCATTCTGTTAGAAGGTCAGCTTACTTCACTCACAGATATGGTTTCACTTTGACTCATGTGTGAATCATGAACTCTGTGAGAATAAAGAACTTAACATGGAAAACATTCGGTGGCCACCATACTGTTCTTACTAACACATGTAATCCTGAAGCTAATCAAATCTGATTCCATAATTGAAAACTAATTAAGAAAAATTATGATCCTCTTATAGGGTATGCAGGAATTTTCAGGATTCCTTAAAACACTGGAGATTTTATTTTCAACACCTTCAACCTTATACAAATGTTTTATTATACAGTCTTATTAACTAGAGATTTTTATTTTACTTTGTTTGGGTATCACATCTAGAGGTTCTCTAGACTTACTTCTCGGTCTCTACTCAGGATCACACTTAGCAGGACCCAAGAACCACATAGCATGCTGGGAAACAAACTCCAGATAGTTGCATGCAAGGCACATGCCCTACCTGTCATATTATCTCTCTAGTCCCAGGTGAAGTAGTTTTTGAAAACCTTTGGAGTTGGTGAGAAGAAAGTCCAAATAAACTCTTCTAGAAAACAGTTTAACATGGATTTTCCCTTTACTTACTTAATTTATTTATTTAATAATTTATTGAGAGGTTAGGGTTGTGAGGTGCATTGGGTTGTACATGGCAATACTCAGGAATCACATGGGGTTCTGTGCTAAGGAAGTAATCTGCATGGTGTATGGTGTGGTGCTCAGGGACTTGGGATTGAATTTGGATATCCTACATAAGTGCCTTAATCCCTCTAGTATCTCTTAAATATTTCTAGTGACATAAACTATTGTGAAAAAAAAGAGAAAATTTTCTACTATAAAACCCAAGATTTTTTTTTCTTTTTGTTGTATACCTTTTATGATTTCAAAGTATTTTTGTTTCAAAGGGACTGCACCACCGGTATGTGGGGACCAGGATTTTTTCTCCAAATCTCATGGGGGCACTGGAAATGGGCAGTTCCATCCCGGCCTCCAGCCTGCCCCTGACCCCAGAAGTCATGACCTCAACCCACCTCCAGTTCCATCTTGCTGCACTCAGCTGTGAAGAATCCTGGCCAGTGGGCACACAACGCTGGAGAATGTTCTGGACTCCAGACTGAGCTAACACCAGGGTGCCCCAGATGGAGCAGGTGCAGTCTCCCCACCTTCTCCAGATGGAATTCCGGCGACCATGAGCTTCTACAAACATGGTGCCGGTATGTGGGGACCAAGACTATTTCTCCAAACCATGTGACCTTTCCTCATATACAAAAAAATTCTCAGGGATGGCTCCTCTGCCCCTGAACGGCCATGATCCCAGAGGCACACAAACCAATCTCGGAATGCACAGACTGCTAGCAGAAATGTTCCTGGGCTGTTAACTAAGCTATGGCTCCATGCTGCCCTGGGAGGGGAAGGGATTTTGTCCCTCGGCCTTTTCCCCTTTGCAGCAGCATGGTGACCGCCACCTTTCAGAGAAATTGGACAGGGACGTAGGAGGTTGCACTGATGGGGCACGAGGGAAATCTCGAGATGGGCTGGGCAGAACCGGCCCTGTTCCCGGCCCAAACGAGACCCCAAGCGGCCGCCCACAAATAGCTCCTCTGCTCCTGAACGGCCATGATCCTAGAGGCACACAACTAATCTCAGAACGCAGTGGCTGCTGATAAAAATATCTCTGAACTTAATTACTAAAATACCAGAATTCCAAAACTGTGTGGCTGCTGTTGCGGCCCTGCAACATCATATGCTCTTCATTCTCAGCAATAGAAAACACATTATCTAATGATGCCTTTTTGGCAGGTCTGATGGTTGGAAGAAAATTACATGTAATCAAAGTAAAGAAAGAGTAAAGTGAAAATCATCTGCCACGCAGGCAGGGTGGGGGGAAATGGAAGGGGAGTATACTGGGGTTCTTGGTGGTGGTACATGTTCACTGGTGAAGGGATGGAGGGATGGGTGTTTGAATATTGTATGACTGAGAATTATTATTATTTTTTTAAATTTATTTTATTGAATCACCAAGTGGAAAGTTACAAAGTTCTCAGGCTTATATCTCAGTTATACAATGCTCAAACACCCATCCCTTCACCAGTGCCCATATTCCACCACCAATGAAAACAAAAAACAAAAACAAAAACAGTATACATCCCACCCCTCACCCCCCAACCCCCCCCCATGCGTGACTGATAATTTCACTTCCTTTTCTCTTTACCTTGATTACATTCCAGATTTCATCACACAACTCACTATTGTTGTTGGAGTTTCAAAACAGACTCACTATTTTTGTTGGAATTTATCCCCCAAGAATACAGCTCTATTAACAAGGAAATATTTGATAATAAGTTTTCCACTGATGAGAATGAAGAGATAAACCGGCCGCGCGGTTTACAATTTCTGTGTTCTAGTAATTAAGTGTGCGGATATTTAAGTTGGAAAATGAATCATTTCCCTTCCTGGAACAGCATGTAGCAAAAGCTTAGTTCACAGTCTCCATACATGGTTGCAAGCATTTGCTGGAACCCCAAATCCTAAAGCTGTCTCTGGTTCCCACTCGTTCCACATCCACCGGCTGTGCAGAGGCATGGGCACCCGGGTCGAAACTCGGCCAGAGCCCGGGCTCCAGCCCGGGCTGAGACCGCCCCGGTATCCCGAGGCTGTTCAAGTTCAAAGCACATTTTTTTTTTCCGCGCCAAAAGTTCATACCTGCTCAAAGGACCCACAAAATGAGTATGACTGAGAATTAACCCTGAAAGCTTTGTGACTGTTTTCAAGGTGATTCAATTAAAAAAAAAAAAAAACCATAAAACAAAGGGACTGCACCAGCAACTCTCTTTAAGTAGGTCCTTTTTGAAACTGATTTTACTTTGCCTATTTGTATAGAGAGGTGAAAGAGGATGAGCTTGTTTACTCATGACTGTATTTAGCCAATGATTCATCTATCTGTAAAGTTCCTACTTACAATAAATTATAAGTGCTATGTACACTTTAGGTCCCGAGTGATTAGCCACAATTTACCCTCCTTGGAACTTTCTGTAAGTATCAATTCTTTGTTTTTATTTTCCTTTCTATTCTGCCTACTTCCTTGAGTTGTTCAGAGAGTAATTTTTGTTCTATTATTCTTAGAATAATTATTCTTAGTTTCTCCTTATATTTAAATCACCCCAAAACACTCTGAAATGATTAAGAAAAAAGAAAGCAAACACTTAATGAGTGTTTTCTATATGAAAGCAATGTGTAAGAACTTGTTTTCTAATTCACAAACCTATGATGTAAATATTATCATTTTCTTTCCTTAGGATAAAAAATAGGTTCAGAGGGGCTGACTCATTGTTCTTGTGCCATATTTATACTCAAACTGTGTTTTGAGATGTTGAATGTTGTAATAATTAATGTTGTTAAGACAAATCTATTTTTCTCTACCCATTTCCTTAAAGAACTAAGGACATTTAATTGAGCTTTATGTCTTCTGAACTTCACTTCTGAACTAAAAGAATAGTTGCAAAGAATATTCTGTTTTATGCGTTTCTATTGTTGTTCCTGCTAAATTTTAACAGTCATATGATACAATCTATGGGGATAGTTTAACAATGATCTTACAAACATGATTGATGGTTCCCAGATGTGACTGATAACTCTGTTCTATAGCTACATTTTTTCCTAAGAATGATTTGTAATAAGAATACTTCAAATGTTAGGATGAATAAAATGCAAAAATTTATTGCTCGAAAAAAGTAGAAATTGAATCAAGCTTATAGCAAATTCAAATCTATGGGTCTTAGCCCTAGATATTTTGTTCAACAAATCTATAGTAATGTTTAGCTGACTGCAGTTACATTATGGAAAGTCAGAAGAGGTAGCAGAGAAAATCAGTGTCTTAAACACAGATAATTGATCTTACCATAGTAAGGTACTGAGAAGTTAGGTATGATGAATTTTTTAATTACTTTATATTGCTTGATTTAAATTCTCATTATATTTTTCTTTTCACTTCATTTCTAGTCTGCCTTTTGCTTCTCTCATACTGTGAATTTGAACTTCTATTTATTTTATTACAATACCTATCTGGTTTAGAAGTACATTCAAATAAATGGCTTTGTAAGACAAAATTAATGTACTTTTTCTGCAAAAAAAATACACGAGAAAAACTGCAATATCTTTTGTGGATAAACAGAGTTTTAAGAGAAAATACTTATACCTATTATACATAGTACTTAATTTAATACAAAATTAACATAGCACTGTAGCATTGTCATCCTGTTGATCATCAATTTGCTCGAACAGGCACCAGTAACGTCTTCATTGTGAGACTTGTTACTGTTTTTGGCATATTGAATACTTTCATTCTTTATGTGAATTTTCTTACTTTCATCAAATAGGTGGTACTAAACTAGTAATGATGGTTTAGGTAAAACTAATTCAAGTATTTCCACCATACTCCTATTTGTACATATCCTAAGTAGCTCAAATTAATTATATTTAAAAATAAAACATGATCATCCACTTTGGATTTTGAAAACTGTTCTTCTCATCCTGTCTCTCTCATTCTATGTTTCATAATTTGCTATAATTACATAATTTTCCTTGGTTTAACATTTACATTTTATTAAAAATATCTTACACTGCTCCAAATATTTTCATATAAAGTCAACTACTAAATAAATATCAACTATATATTAGTTAGCCACCATATTTTCTATTTGATCATTGCAGCTTAAGACGGCCTCAATAATTTTTTGCAGTGAAATTCATTCTCCCTTATATAATCCTAGTGGTGTTTCTGATCTGTTGATTTAATGAAATACATTTATCTCTTTATTCAAAAACTGTTAATTATTACCATCTTTAAAGTCATTAGTAGCTTGATTATTGTGTTCTTGTGTCTCAACCTCATCTATCAAAATGTCTTTTTTTCCATCCTTTTGTTTCTATATCATGTTTTATACTCTAATAACAAACAACAGAATGCTTGCTGTATATATTTTGTTATGTAGATAAACTTACTAAAATTTCCAATCTGCTTTTTATTTTCTCCTATCTGATCTTAACTCGGTATTGATAGGCTTAGGTTTTATCTCTATTTCTGCAGAGTCTAGTTGTGATCGGAGTCTTATTTGACAAAAATTATCAGAAGAGACAAGTTTATCTAATCAGAATATTAAATTGAAGGCATGTTTAAGTGCTAAAATTAATGTAATCAGACCATGATTTCATAGCTTTAGGAGTAAATAAATTTCTTCAATTTATTGTTGATCAAAACAGAAGGAAAGTATTTCAGTACAGCCATGAATTAAATGCAAGACTAAGCTTGTATTCAATAATTTCCCAGAATAGTTACTATGATATTTTCCTGAATAAGTGTCAGTCTCTCTTATTCTGAAGAACATAGAATCAGTGATAACATAAAAAGAAGAAATCTTACTTTCCCATGATACTGCTCCCCACCTAGTGTAGAATATTTGCACCTGAGAATACTGTTGGGGGTAGACAGTTGCAGGTGTTTGTGTTTGCAAAATAACTTACCAAACAAATTATAAATTAGAATTGTTTATTAGGGAAATAGAATGCTTGCAAAGAAGGGGCAAATGGGCATTAGTTCAGGGAAAGAGAACAAAGTAATTGTAATTGTCTTGTAATTTGCCCAGGAACATAAACCCTTTTGGATGTGAGATCTCAACTTGTCTGCATGACTTAGACTTGGGAGAGGGTTGTTTTTTTTAATTTTATTAAATCACCATGAGATCACTACAAGCTTTCAAGCTTTCATGTTGCACTGGTGGAGGGAGAGGGTTTTTGTTGTTGTTGTTGTTGTTGTTGTTTGTTTGTTTATAGTGTTAAAATTGTGCCTGTATCCCACTGATAGTATTTTAATCAGTTGCTATAAATTAGAATCTGGGTCTTCTCTCATGGGAGCAGAAATAAGTTGAGACATTCCGAGACTAATAGGGCAATTACTAGTCTCATCTACCCATTGTGTTTGCTCAGGGATGTGTGCTCACATCTCCTGGCTTCCTGTATCCTGACTTGTGCTGGGAATAAGAAATATGTTGAACAGTGGTATTTTCTACCAGTTTCCCTTCCCCCTCATTATGGATGTTTTTCTGCTCTAGTACTCATCAAATATGTTCCATTTCATTTCTCTTTCTGGTGACATGAAAGGACCGAGTAGCATCATATTAAGTGTTAACATTCAAGAATTTCAAATATCGTACTTTGTCTTGTTCTTAAGAAGTGGTCTGTGTGGGATAGGAGAGTGGGGGTAACAGGGCATGGGGCACGGTCTACACTGTGTGGGCTGGGAAAGATCAAATTCAGCCTGCAGACCTGGTATATTGTTAGCTGCTTGTCTGGTTATGCTTCTCAGTGAACTAGGGATCACAGCTCACAAGTTGCTGCCTACCAGGGCCCTCTCTGTGTGTTACTAATTTGGATTTTA
Organism: Sorex araneus; assembly: GCF_027595985.1. Lineage (NCBI taxonomy): Eukaryota > Metazoa > Chordata > Mammalia > Eulipotyphla > Soricidae > Sorex > Sorex araneus. The sequence continues at coordinate 218,651,777 of NC_073313.1, read as the reverse complement.
GAAACGGTATTATGTGGAATAGGCTGGAGTGATAGCACAGCGGGTAGGGCATTTGCCTTGCACTCGGTCAACCCGGGTTCAATTCTTCTGCCCCTCTCGGAGAGCCCGGCAAGCTACTAAGAGTATCTTGCCCTCACGGCAGAGCCTGGAAAGCTACCCGTGGCATATTCAATATGCCAAAACCAGTAAAAAGTCTCACAATGGAGACATTGCTGGTGCCCGCTCAAGCAAATCAATGAGCAACGGGGTGATAGTGACAGTGATTGTGTGGGATCAATTTAAATTTTGGAAAAGGTATTGCTCACTGAATCATAATGACAGTTAACTGTTATCAAAATAAAAGGAAGATTTGGAGACACTTTGAGAGGAAAGTACCATACCTGAGCCCATTATGTACTGGGGTGTCTTTCTTGTAGATGGCTTACTTTATTTGCAGTGGGTCTAAGTAAACTAGTGTCAGTCAAATTTTGGTTAACATTTACATGTTTTGGAATCCCTGCACACACACCTACCGCCTCCACCCTCTGCCCCCTCATATCCCCCCATTGTCTAAATCTTTTAATTCAGAAAGTTGCAGGTATGTTCTTCCTGGAAGGCCTTCTGAGTCAAAATGATATAGGAGCAGAGAGAACTGCTGTATCCAGTCGCTTGACTGTGATTGTGAACAAAGAGAAACAGTCAAGGGATTTGTTCAGGAGTTGCAGGTCATCAACCGCATGCAGTGCAATGAACACTAGCCAACAGGTCGGAGGGGTGAGGGTGATGGTGAGGAAGACGAAGAAAGCAACATCATATGTCAGATAGCTGCTTCCAACTCTAGTTAAAACTATTGCCATATAAATGTGTTTCTGTCCATTCTTTTTATGCTGGAATATTCAGACAAAATTACCCATATAAGAAAATAATGTTACATAATGTCATATAGTATATGACAGCTTTCAAGCACCAGTTCACAAGGTTTTGAAAATCCTCTTTCCCTTTCTCAACTCTATATTCACAGTTTATAGCTGTATTGGATAATAGCATGTTTATCGAAAACCTGTGTATTATTTTTATGTAGAATTTTAATTTTTGTCCTTTATCTACAACCCTATATTCAAATCAATTTAAAAATATCTTTTAGTAAACTTATTCCAAATTAAATGCATAAGTAAGTATTTTATATATATTGCAAATCTAACAATTGGGAGAGCAACATCATATGTCAGATAGCTGCTTCCAACTCTAGTTAAAACTATTGCCATATAAATGTGTTTCTGTCCATTCTTTCTATGCTGGAATATTCAGACAAAATTATCCATATAAGAAAATAATGTTACATAATCTCAGTATTAACAAATACATCTTTTGTTTAGCAACTGAAATGAGTGGTATGAAAATGCATATGAGCATAGCAAAGAGGAATCCACATTGATACGACTTAGATATATTATAATAAGAAAATATCTAAAATATTATGTCATACATCATGCTACCTAAGGAATGGAATTTCTTCAAAATAGACACTACTTTCTCTGTAGAACACTTGAGTTTCTGGTAGAAAGTAGACTTCTCAACTCAACAAACACAAATATTTCTATTACTTTAGTTTCAGTTTTCAGAATGTAGCACTGTAGCACTGCACTGTCGTCCCATTGTTCATCAATTTGTTCGAGCGGGCAACAGTAACGTCTCTCCATCGCGAGACTTGTTGTTACTGTTTTTGGCATATCCAATAGGTCAAGGGTAGCTTGCCAAGCTCTGCCGTGTGGGCAGAATACTCTCGGTAGCTTGCTGGATTCTCCAAAAGGGATAGAGAAATTGAACCCGGTTGGCCACGTGCAAGGCATATGCCTTATCCACTGTGCTATTGCTCCAGTTCTTACTGAATGTAAACCATTAAAAAAACATTGTCACTTTTAGATTTATTATTAATTGCTAATATTATCATTATATTTTGGGTTTGGGGTCACATCCTTTCATGATCAGGGCTTGCTCCTGGCTCTGTGCCTAGGGATCACTACTACTGGCTGTACTCGAGGGACCCTATGTGGTTCTGAGGGTTGAATCTGGACCAGCTACAACAAGACAAGCTGCAACAAGACAAGTGTTCTGTATTTGAGAAACTATTCAATTTCTTGGTAAGCACCCCTAATTGCCATTTTTAATGTCAGAAGCAGTGACTTAGTTACTACCACTTAGCTTACTGCTATGGACAGTGACTAGTGCACCTAGTGCACTATCTCTTTAGGTCCCTAGGTTTATCACTTTAATATGAAACTTAATTTTCAACCAACAGCATAAATTCAAATAGGATCATTCTCAGGTGGTAGAAAATGTGCATTGGTGGAGGGATGGGTGTTCTATCATTGTATGACTGAAACTCAAACATGAAAGCTTTGTAACGGTATCTCACCTCGATTCAATAATAAATAAATAAATAAGTTGAAAAGGGATTAGTGTATTAGTCAAATCTCAAGGCATTAATTTGAAAGAGTTGTTTTTAAAAGTGTGTGGACAACTCAATATGGGCTACAAAAATAGTTTAATTTAAAAGCTGAATTTACAAAAATTTGCTTTTACTGAATTTAAAATGTTGAGTATCAGTCATAGACTAGAGAGATGCACATTAGTTAAAAAGTAGATAATATATAATATAACATTAACCTTAATTAACATTAAAAGTGACAATAAATTTAATTAATAACAAGATAGTGTATTAATTTCTGCAACAGGGACAAAAAGACATTATGGGAATTATTTAGAAATCTACATAGTGCAGATAAAATTTGGAAGAAACTGAAAATCTAGCCTTAATCTAAAGTGTATCTCATCTTGGCCTAAGTATGCTAAGAAAGTTTAGTTTGTACTAAATACATTTTCTAGTTTGAAACTTACTTTTTAAACTGAATCTGTGGGATAAGAAAAAATGAGGGATTTCATGCATGAACATTAGATCCTTGTTGATAACAGTGACTCTTAGTTCTTATAGATTATTAGTATAGTTAATATTGCAAGAATTAAAAAGTTAAAAGAATGTAAAAATCGATTTGAAGAAACCTAGAGGACTTGTTAAATTCTTTCATCAAGCACCTTCATTTAATTTGTGAATAATCTCAAATAGTCTAGGTTTCCCATCTATATGATCAACTTGAAAAATAAATTAAATTAATATTCCATAGAGGATGTAAAATAGTCAATAAAAGAATTGTTATAAACTTGGCAGGGAGAAGGTTAGTTAAATAAGTTTTTATTATTATTTCAATTAAAATGTAACTAGACCTATTTTCAAATATAGAATGCTTATAATATTATATTATGAGTGTATATAATAGGGTAAAGAAACATAGGAAATATGCCCCAATGAAGTTAGAAAGAAATTTATTTAAAAATGAAAATATAAGAGTTAAAACTAATATTCTCAAAAATAAAAACATTAGGAAATAATACATTGAAATATTTTAAAGATTACAATTAATAAAAATATGAGATGTATAAGATTTTAGAAGATTAAAAGAACACATAAGCTAATTGCAATCTTAGGTTTCCACTAGTGACCTTCAGTCTCAAGTTAAATCCATAGTTCATACAAAGAAGGAGTTAAGACTCAGACCAGATGCTACTCTGCAAGATACCTCTTTGTATAGGAGAATTTTGCTTTGGAAAGTTGACTTATTGAACTATGGTACTTTCTGGGTGAAGAAACAGAAGTTCTTCACCCAGAAGAAGAAATAGTCTTCCTTTGTACACAAAGTAGCACAGGCTGTATGGTAAAAAGAGGAACATCAGTCACAAATCTGGTTGTTGGGGGTTACATTTAAATTATACACAGCACTTTGGTATAAATTGCCTCTCTAAGTGGAATGATTACATAAATAAGCCTAAGTTTCTACCCAATGTTCTGTATTTGAGAAACTATTCAATTTCTTGGTAAGCATCCCTAATTGCAATTTTTACTGTCAGGAGCAGTGACTTAGTTACTACCACTTAGCTTACTGCTATGGGCAGTGACTATAAGAAGAAGGAGAGAAAACTGAAATAGAAACATGAAAAACAGATGAGCATATTGCATGGTGAAAGTGCTAATATAAATTTAATCAATTTAGTCAACTAATAGAAACATTGGAGAGCTACTTTTTTTCCATGTCTGATCTCCATCATAAAGTTAATGAATATGCATTAGGTGTTTAAGAGAACTGTTCATGTATGTTAATGTTTGTCTTGCTGTTCAGTGAGAAGTACTAATAGAGATTTAAAGTAAGAGATAGATTGATAGATAAGCAAAGTGAGTCTTAAACTCTTTTATGGAGAAAGATAAATTCCAAAGTGTGTTTTGTTTATTGGAACAACATCTTAAATGACTGAAAATTCCGATTAAATAATTTTATCCAGGGGAGAAGAAATCAACAGAAATTTCCTCAAAGAGTAAATACAAATGGCCAAGAGACACAAGAAAACATGCTCTACATTGCTAATGATCAGAGAGATGCAAATCAAAACAACAATGAAATGTAATCTCACACCACTGAGATTGGCATCAAAAAGAACAAGAGTGATCAGTGTTGACATGGATGTGGGGAGAAAAGAACTCATCAACTTATTGTTGGTGAGACTGTCCATTCTTTTTGGAAAACAATGTGAGCAACCCTCAAAAAACAAACAAAAAAAATTAGGTCTCATGCAACTTCTGGGAATATACGTTGGAGGCCCAAAAATACACAGAAGAAATGTCTGCACATCTATGTTTATTGGAGCACATCCAGAATCTGAAAACCATCCAAATGCCCAAGAACAGATGACTTTTCAAAGAAAGTATGATACATCAACACAATGGAATACTAACTATGCAGAAATTAAAAAAACTGAAGTCATGAAATTCACTTATAAATGGATGGACATGAAGAGTATCATGCTGAATGAAATGAGTTAGAGGAGAGAGGCAGAAATAGAATGTTAGCACTCATTCTTGGTATATAAAAACAAATAATAACATGAGACTAATACCTAAGGACAGTAGAATCTAGGGCCAGGAATATTCATTCATGGTTGGAAGCCTGCTTCAAGTCCTGGGGAAGAAGGCAGTTGGAATAAAGAAGGAACCATTATGACAAATATAGTTGGAAACGATCACTCTGGATAAGAAATGCATGCTGAAAGTACGTAAAGGAACAAATATAATAATCTCTCAATATCTGTATTGCAAACCATAATTCCCAAAAGGAGAGGGAGAGACAGACACAGAGACATAGAGACAGAGACAGAGAGACAGAGAAAGAGAAGGAGAAAAAAGACAGGGAGGGAGGGAGGGAGGGAGGGAGAGAAAGAGAGAGAGAAAGACAGAGAGAGAGAGAGAGAGAGAGAGAGAGAGAGAGAGAGAGAGAGAGAGAGAAGTAAAGTGCCTGCCATTAACTGGAGAGATTGGTAATGGGAAATGTAAACTGGTAGTGGGATAGGTGTTGGAAAATTGTATGACTGAATTCTGATCATGAACAGTAATGTAACTGTATATGCAAATGATTAAATAAATAAATAAATAAATAAATAAATATTTTATATAAATGCCATTGTAAAGTCTAAATTATTTTAGAAGATTATGTTTTATTTGGATTGGTTTTTTATTTATTTAGGATAAAGTAACTAATTGGAACCCTGTGATGAAAATTTTCAAACTCATTATATTTCTTCATTAAAAACTTAACAAAAAAAACACTTTTACTGATTTATTGAATATCAGATACTACTTTTAATCAACTTCTTATTTTAGTGAATTTGACAAAAATATGTTTAGCATAGTCTGTTTTTTAACAAAAGCTGTGCATAGCAAGCATGAGTGTAGAAGAATGAAGCCTACCTTATTTTGTAGGAGAGGACCTTTGAAAACTAATCTCTAAAAACACGTTGCCACAGAAGTTGTGACTAGTTGTTAGGCAAGTGAAAAAAAAAGGAATCAAAGAAGATAGAGTCATCATATACTCAAAAATGAATGAAGCAGGACAATTAAAATAGTTGTCACAGAGAAATATTGAAATGAATGATCCCAAGTAGAGAAAGTGATACCTACTGCAGCATAGCTTTACTTTGACATTCTAGAATCTTTTATGCTTATCTTGAGAATAAGTGAAAACATAAAATAAGTTATACAGTGCAAAGTGGAATAAAAAGATTCTACTTTAAAGATAGATCCTTCACAGCAATGGGGAGGATGAATCATAGGAAGTCAGAATTGGACAAATAGACATATTTATAAAAATAGGTCAGTATTTCATCTTATAAAATATTTGGGCTAGAAATAAATAAAGTGCAAATGCAAGAAAAATTAAGAAAACATTATGACAGATTCAAATGATTTATTGTCTGATTTGATATAGAGGCAGTTTCTCTCTTCATTATCTATCTCTCTATGTATCTATTCATGTATATATCTATAATAATATTTACATAGGACAGAAATATAGAGCAAAGTATAGATATTAGTGGTATCTATATAAAAAATAGATCAGATGTCCAGATTGAGATAAACTGTGGATGGTTCAATAAAAGTCTTCTTCAACTGATGAAAACAAGAATATATATATATATATATGTGTGTGTGTATGTGTGTATATATATGTGTATACTATATATATACATACATTTACATATTTATATATATATGGAGATATACATATGGAGAAAGATAGAGTCAGAGAGATAGAGACAGGAACAAAGAGCTCTAGTTCTGTCTTGTCTTCCAATGGTGTGAATCCTTTTGTCACTTAGTAACAGTTCTTTTTCCATGTTCAAGTTTTATTTTACATGAAAACATTCATATTTATGAAAATAAACATAGTAATACATATTATCAGACTAGACTAAAAATAAGTTAGGAGTTAATGACAGAATCATTTAAATTCCCCAGTTGTATAAGCTTTGCAAAAAATAATTAAGATTTGTATAGTACTGGGATTTCAGTTTTTGTACTGTGAAGAAATATCTTATCAAATATATATAATAGGTTGATAAATATATAAATATATAAAATAGGTTGATAAATCATTTATACTCATGAATTTTTGAGGTTAAGTAACATCTATTTCTTGTCTCTGTGGTCATATTCTAGGAGAGACATAATATCTGCTGTTTTAACAATAAAGTTTCCTCAAACTTTACAAAAATTTTATCATATTCTCCCAAATTGGATAATGTTTCTTATAAATATTATTAAGCAATGCTAGCCATCTCATGCAATAAAAAAAACTTGAAAGGAAATGTAGAAGAATAACAGAGCCCACTTTTAAAAATTAAGAAATAATAACATGGAGAAATCAGGGAGGAAACATACCTACATTTAGATGATAATATAGAGTGAAAGTAAGGAGAAAACAATGGGGGGTGGTGCCAAAAAGCAAAAATATACGTGAGCAAGGAGGATGATAGATGTGACAAAAAAAGAAAAGTGAAATCAGCACATTTTAAAGTCAAATACTTAGTTTGATTTTAAAAGGTAGAAGAAATAATTCTGCTCTTGACAGTTTGAAAACAAACTGGGTCAGCATTCCCCAGTAGATATTCCCATCTATTTTATCTTCAAAAATAGTTTCAAATATTTTGCTTGGGTAAAAAAATCATTCGTTCCAATTTTAGTTCCCATTTTGGAACATGTTATCCTAGAGCATTTGAAATTGAATTGCTTACCTTACTATTTCTATCTTCGCATTTGTCAGTCATATAATGGTATACTCAATCTTCTACAGCTATGTTTTTAAGAAAATATTTATATGAATGTTATTATGACAAATAATAAAATTTTTATGTAGGTTTATTCCTTATTTTTCAATTAAAATTGGATTAATGTAAGTTATTTTGCTTTTATGCTCAATAAGTTTTAAGGTAACCCAGATTCTAAGATGATCATATGAAATAAAAGTATCCCAGTATGGTATTACTTAAAAGTGGATCTTTCTTTGCCAGGAGTGATGTCTTACTCAGGCTATCATTAAACTTTTCATTTGTGCATAGTGACACTTGCATTCTACCAAGCAAATAGAGTTTATCACCCAATAAGTGGCATGAACTCAAACAAGCATATATTAGAAAACCCCCTTGAGAAAGTGTAATATTCCCTAGTTTCATATTGATAATTATAGTGTCCAGTGTACTTAAAACATCAGCGAAAATACTGAAAGTTCATTTTAAAATATCAGTATTGGCAGGTGGCAGAGGGAGTGTGTTGAGGTGTAATAGTACAACAGGTGTGGCAATTACCTTGTATATCTGTAACCCAAGCTTGATCCCTGGCACCCTATGGTTCCCCAAACACTTCGAGGAGTGATCCCTGAGTGCAGAGCCAGGAGTAGCGGAGCCAGAAGTAAGCACTGAACCCTGCCAGATTTGTTTTCTAAATGAACAAACAAAAGAAGAATCTGGAAACAATAGACTGAACTGAGTATATATACTTTGTGTACAGGAGGCCATGGTTCAATCCCCTGTGCCACATGGTCCCCTGGGTCCAGGCACAGAAATGGGACGATCCCCCAAGGATCGTGAGGCATAGCAAAAAGAGAAAGAGAGAAAGAGAGAAAGAAAGGAAGGGAGAGGGAAATGGAGAGAGAAAAGGAGAGAGAAAGGGAAAGAGAAAGAAAGGAAGAAAGAGAGAGAGAGAGAGAGAGAGAAAGAAAGAGAGAGAAAGAAAGAAAAAGAAAAGAAAGAAAGAAAGAAAGAAAGAAAGAGAGAAAGAAAGAAAGAAAGAAAGAAAGAAAGAAAGAAAGAAAGAAAGAAAGAAAGAAAGAAAGAAAGAAAGAAAGAAAGAAAGAAAGAAAGAAAGAAAGGAAGAAAGAAAGAAAGAGAGAGAGAAAGAAAGAGCGAGAGCAAGAAAGATAAAGAGAAAGAAATAATAATCTGTAAATATGATGTAGAAACTTTCTTCTGTTATAGGGTGACTTGGATATATAATTATATGATAAATGTTCACTACTAAAAGTATTTTCAGGGGAAATTATCAGTTTAATGTGCTTATTTCTTTCAGATTCTCAGTTAAGTATGTCCAGATGAGATTATACTAATTTTCTCCAGCATGTTACATAATAGAAACTAATTATTAGTTGACAAATTCCTTAGTTCATACCAATATGAACCAATATGTTTAAGCAACCTGTGAATATAAACATGAGGATTTTAATACATAAAAATGTTATAAGATCTTATATTCATCATCTGCCCCCTTTTTTTTCCCCAACAAGTATATTTTACGGTTCCTGAAAGGTTACTGTGAACTGTACATAGTTTTTAGTTATTCCTCCACCAACCCCTAACATTTGTTTATTGTCTAGAATGGTGGCTTCTAACCATTTGTTAATGAACCAACACAGCTTAAAGGTGTTCAAAAATTAGAAATTACTGATCTAGAGGGTCAGTTGTTCAGAAAAAAATAGTAAATGAAAATTAGTACTAAGAGAAAAGTACTAATTATAAAGTACTAATTAGACCTTTTATAATTTTTTCTGAAAGGTGGTATTACAGTTTAAGTATTGACAGTAAAAATGACAATTTGTTGCACCCCTAAGTTTCAAAAACACCAGTAAAGAGAAGAAAATAGATAAATCCAAACTTTTGTTCGTATGCATTCTTTAAAGAGTGAAAACCAATTAAGAACAAAAATTTGTTTTACTTAAATATTTAACAAAAATTTATTGCAAGATATTTTTGCACTGAATTTACAGTTTCAAGGAACATGGTACAAAACATAGTGTTATCAGCTTTTTCTAAACATTAAATAGGTGCAAATACACAAATTAAAAAAAAAACAAATAGCATACTTTACAACATAAGTTACAGTACTATAAATATATTTTATGTACATTATACATACTTTTAAGACATCATTTTAATATACAGCATATATTTATTTTCAAACTATTCAGTGCCTTACCTTTATATATATATACGTATATGAAACTTAAGAGTTTATTTGCATCATTACACTTACAGTAACTTATTTCATATCAATGATGCCATTCTCCGACCTGCTTATTTCCACCATTGAAATAGAAAATTATCCACGTAGATGAATGTTTATGAACATAGCAATAATTTTCATGTGAATGTGTCTTTCTTTTGAATGGCGATGACTAGAAGAGGGGCTGCAGAGGAATGACAGTAGGGTGTGGGGAAAGCAGCGAAGGAAAGAGAGCATGGGGCAAAGGCGTGAAGGTCAGATGGCTGGGATGGAGCACTGAAGCTGGGATGACCGGCATCTGAGGAGAGGCCACGAAAGCCGGCTGATTCCCCGGGCAAAGCCTGGGTCCGATGGGTCCGATTGAGATTTGAGGTAATGACGTTCTGGTGAGGGCTGGAACTTGGGACAGAAACTGTTGGGGCTGAAGCACTTTAAAAGTTCCTGCGGCTGCAGCTGCAGCAGCTGCGGCTGCGGCCGCCGCGTGCTGATGCAGAACCGTGTGGTGCAGAGTGGTTACAGAGGTAGAACATAAGGGCTGCTGCAAAGGCAAAGGCTGCAGAGGTGTGCTGGGGGGCGGGAGGGCGGCTGGAGGCAAAGTGAATTTGACCTTGTTGGCCAGCATGTTCGGTGGGATGATGTGCTGGTAGACCTCACAGGGAAGGCTTTTTAATTTGTCGGGGTTTTCTATGGGAATCAATAATGCCTGCTCTGGCAAAGCCAGTGGAGTCAGGATTTGCTCGGTTGTTACGAAGGTATGACCGCTGACGTGTGCTTCTTTAAAGGATAAGGGGGGTTGTGTGTTCAGAACAGCTGAATTAAAAAGCAGCCGCTCCGGGGAGGCCTCATTCATCTTTCCTGGTGGAAGGGCCTCAGCCAGTTCATAGTGACAACGGTATGCTTTAGGTGGTGACGGTCTAAAATTTCTTTCACTATTAGGCATCTTGACAGGGATTTGCTTTTCATTAGTATTTATATTCGAACGTCTTTCTTGGTGGTCAAGCAAGGTGTCATTTTCTTCTTTTGTGGAGGCACTAGCTACACAGACTGATGTGGAGGCTTCACCGGAAATCTCTGACAATTTTCCAGAATTAGACTCTTTCACTATCAGCTCAGTGTCTACACTGGTTTCAGCAGGAAGGGGACTGCTAGGGTGAAAGACCAGTTCATGCTCTACTTTATCTGTTTGTTCTGAGTTCCCTTCCAAACTTGAAATTTCTTGTGGTTTTATGTCATCATTTTTGACTTCATTTATTGACTCAGGTTGTTGACATAAGGGAGGATTACCTTTCATGGAATAATCTGTGTTCTCTTTAAATTCCGATACTTCGAATTTGGTGTGCAACCTGCTTCTTTTTCTCTTCCGTTTTCTTTTTGGCTTACAAGGAGCTACTGAAGCATGTGGTGATCTCAAACATTCTTCTGGAAAGTAATTCTGCTGATTTAAACTTTCTTCTGAAGAATAAGAATATGAGTGTTGTCTGCGTTTTCGATGAAATCGTTCAGATTCATTAATGAGAGAATTATAACCTCTTTTAACAGCCGGATTCTGACTCGTGTGTTTCATATCATTTTGAAGAACTAAGCATTTGTGAACTGGACTACAACTGGACATTTTGGCTTTCCAACTATAATAAGTTCTGGAGTATGTTAAATTATGTTTCCCAGATTGTATCATTGTTGAATTGGATTGTTCATTTAAAACAGATGAGCTATTTTTACAGTTATTTTTATAATTGATGACATCATTACTATTATATTCAGTGTTCCAACTCTTACATACTTCCTCATTTTCAGTTACGTATATGGATGCTGATTCAAGCTCTTTATTAAGCAATTGATGTGAATCTAATAATTGCTCTGGAGCTAAATTTTGCTTTTCTGAAAAAATTTCCAGTAGCTTTTCCCTTGTTGTATCAGTACAACTATTATCCATTTCCGTTTTGAAGGAAGTTTCTGATTCTTTGATTTTATCCCCATAATGTTGCTGACAAACTTTTCTTCTTCTTTTCTTTCTTTTACTTTTATGGAACCAATGTGCATGGGTGTCTTTCAACCTTATTTTGTTGTATTTCTCATTGGGAGTGTCCTGTTTTATTTGATTTTTAGTAAAATTATATCTACTTTCTTTTCTGATTTTACAGGAGATATTTTTGTATTTTTGATCCATATTTTCATTTTTTTCAGAATCACCACTGTTGGAGACAATATCATCTACCAAAGGAGAAGGTACTTTACTATATTCCCCACTGTCATCTCCAATTTCAGAGTCAGGAACTTCTACAATAGAGGCATCCTTGCCATCTGAAATTGTTCTCTTAGAAAAGTTTTCTTTTTCCTGCTGAGAAGAAAGATCACTTGAGGGTGGCTTATTTTTATCTAGATTATTGTTTACTTTAGTAGATTTGAAGTCAAAACAGAGAGGATTACAACTATAGGAAATTGATGGTTGAGAAACTGTGTATATTAGCATTTCTGATGGCCACTGAAGAACTGTGGTACCATCTTTGTTTAATACAGGTACAAATGGCTCATCTGGTCTTTTAGGTACATCTGTTTTTTTATGGATGGTCGTTTTAACCTCTTTGATATTTGAAGTGAGCAGCATTTCATGGTCATTATTTTTTATTTCAGCTTCAGTTGGGGCTGCATCATTGTCTTTAACGTTTTCCTCGGTGGAAACTTGCAAGGATACACAGTCTGTAGACATCTCAATAGCAACAGGTTTATTCCCTAACAATTCACAACTATTGTCATTCATAGGTATGTTTTCATTAATAATGATATTCTCTACTGGTATCTGATCTTCCAGTGGGACTACGTTTGTGCAATTATCTGCAACAGAAAATAAAGGGAGCTGATACTGGGGAAATGAAGGTAATAGTAATATATTTTCAGTGGAATCATCTTTAATCTCTTGAACTTGAGTAGCTTCTTTGTCAGTACACATTCCCTGTGGAGACTGAAAAGAGCTTACTTTCTCCTCAGAACTCAAAAGCACATCTGTTGGCGAAGATAGTTGAAGATGACAAGCTCCAGGGACAAATCTACTTTTTCTACTAAATCCTTTACCCACAGAGGCCTCATCATTATTTTCAGAGAAGGCAGCTGCTGAGGACTCCAGTTTTACTGCTGCTTTCTTTGGAAATGCAAAAGAAAAGCCAATTTTGTGTCTGTGAATTCCTGGGCCTTGATCCCCAAGTTGGTTATTTTGAGCTGTACAATGACTTGCGCTTTCTGAATCTGTAGCAACTGGGGTAACATCCTTAGCATTCTCTTCACTATGAAGCAAGGTGTTGTTTTTGAAATCATCTTTATTATTAACTGAATCCTCAACAACTCTTTGGGAAGTTTCATCACAATTTTCTCTCACAGTAACAGTTGTTGACTTGAACATGGGGCCGCTTCCAGGAGCACTACAAAACAAAACAAACAAACAAACAAACAACAAAAACAACACCCCAGAGAAGTTTGTATTAGATAGAAAAAAATATCCAAATATATTATGCATACATAAAGCCAAAAGTTGTAAATTGTATCATATAATCTAGTGAGTACTAAATGGAGCTATTTGTTAACATCTGACTTCCATTTATTTGTCATTACCTATAACTACAAATTGTGAGTTAGGATTAAAGTAACTCAGCTGTTAAGCATATATACAAGTAACTACCTAAATATTATCTTTATCCAAATAGCAAAAGACTTTGTAGACTTTTCTATTTCATTATGAAATGTAGTTTTAGAAGTTATGAATTTTCTAATTTAAGTAATGGTACAGTAGACTATTTCATAAGCTTGTATGGGATGAAAAATGACACTAAGTTCTATTTTGCAAATATTTAGAGGCATAGGATTAACAGAAAAACCGTGAGTATGTATAATGTGAAAATGTGCTTTACATGGGGGAAAATTAATAATTCAGTCAGGAACAGCGATGTAGCTCTGTGGTAGAGTTCACTGTGTGAATGCTTGAGTTTGATTCTCTGTAGTATGGATGATCACACACAAACACACAAACACACACACACATTCTCACACTCTTTCTATTTATACATAAAATATTAACTCATTTAATGAATTAGAATTTAAACTTGCAAATACAACTTATTGGTCATTAAATTACACAGATCCTATGAATTTTTACAATATAAACTTATATTTGTATAATTTTCATTAATTAATCACACAGAATAAAATCATTGGTTGTTATAATTGAATAAAAGTTCTGTTTGCTTTTAGCTTTCTTTTCTCTATAGAATTCAAATATAAATATATTTCTATTTTTACAAATTTTACATCCCCACTATCTTTTCATGTATTAGTATAGTCACTATAATAATTCACTACAGATATATTTGATTTAAATTTTTTTACAGACAATAAAAAGAAAACACTTATTAAAAGGGGTAATATAAAATGTAAGTGTTCCTCTCGCTTTAGGTCAAAATGTGACTTTTTACACTCCAGTTTTAGTTAATTCACAAGTAAACTAATTTAGATGTGCCTTAGAAATGCAATGAGTCATTCATATGTTTTATAAAAATATATTTTATAATTATTTCAAATGAAAATTACATGAATTTGCACATAAAAATGTTTATCCTTAAACATTAGTTATAATAAAAGTCACAAGATGGTTCCTTGGTATCTTCTTTCACCAAGTATTTTGAATTTCTGCTGAGAAATAAAATACTTTTCAACTAATCTTCAAGAGCAGAAAATTGTAAAATTATTTTTAAGTATAACAGTAATAATGTTAGCATTTTAATGTATTGTAAATAAAAGGCAATTGTATAAAATTCTAATTATTGTTGACAACTTATAAATAGTCACTAACTTTAAGTGCTTTATACTGGGTATATAAATGAGCGTGTATCTTTTATATTTATGCCCCTTTTTGTAATTGTTAAGTTTGGAGAAAACTTGAGATTGTGTTGCAACTTACCATACAGTTTCTTTTCTTAGCTCAGCAAGCTTGTGCAGACGTTGGAGAGCTTTCTCCTGTTTTCTTTCATCCTTCCTGGATTTAGATGCTACATTTCTCGCAAATTCTCTTTGTTTCAGTTCTTTGAGTCTCTAATAAAAATATAGAAATGATTAATAGCATTTGGTTTTATGACAGTTTCAAAGTTATTATTGTTATGGTTAGAAATTTTCAATATATCATTTTTGGTCTTATGTAAAGGAAATACATTTGTGAAAAATAACTTCAAATACAAATATTTTCATGCACTTCTGGCTTATGAAAATACCAAAGTATGTTTTAAAATATATTTTAAAATATTCTTACACCTTAGGTAAAATGCAATTCAAATTTTTCATTAATTTTTATTAATGCTTAACTTCTAGCTTCTCTAATTCCGATGATGTGTTAGGCTTATAATATCTTTATTTTCAACAAAGTTTCATAGTTTGTACATCTTTTATACTATAAATTTTAGCCTATCTTGATGTATTCCATATTGGAAAGGTATCTAGTATTTTTTTAAGAATATCTGAAATAAATATATGAAATAAAACTATTTCATATCAACCTATGAACTAAATTACCTCTACTAATGAAATATTAAAAAAAAACAATGTCTCACTTCATATACATTTCCTAAAAATCTCAATACAGGAAGAAAATTCTTAGTATTTTATGTGAAAAATTCTTTTCCATTGTGTTATTTTACACCTGCAGTATAAAAGCTCATTTTCTGAGGTCAGGGTCAGAAAAACAGCATATGCCAAGTGGAACAAAACTAATAAGGAGCTATGTACTTAGAATGGTTTAAATGATCCAGACCCAAAAAAGATTCTAGGAATAATATCTAGTATGTAAAATATCTGTTTGATAGAGGTTTGCTGATTTATATGTGAGACAAATAGATCCTCCGAATCCGAGAAAAAAAATTAATAGTAAGCTGAAATAATATTAGATTCTAGATGGTCCTATATGATACCTACTTAATTTCATTGACATAGTTTAAGTTTCAAATATTCATTAGTTAATAGATTTACATAAGATTATAGATGTTTGTATTATTCTACAATAATTTAAATAATGCAGTTATTTTAAAACTGTTCATTTTCATATGTTTTCAATGAAGAAAGGTTAGTTTATTCAGATTTGGATTTAAACAATAAATACACTATATAATATATTTAAATTATACAAATATATTTTAGAAAGTGACGTCTGGGCATCATTTCTTTGACATCATTGTATGACTGTCATTTGTTGTTCATCCATTTGCTCCAGTGGGTACCAGTAAACGTCTCCATTCATCCCTGCTGCATGCTAGTGTAGCCCAATGGCATATTGGGGGCTCTTTCAGAATCAGGGGAATGAGGACCCTCGTTATTACTGTTTTTGGCATATCGAGTAAGCCACGGGTACCTTGCCAGGCTCTGCTGTGCAGGTGGGATACTCTCGGTAGCTTGCCAGGCTCTCTGAGAGAGACGGACGCTTTTGGGGCAGCCTCTAATGGCCTTTACAGGTGTTCCCAGTCTACAGAATGTAATCTTTTGGTCCACTGGCATGCTATAATGATCTGCACACTGACACACACCTGCCTTTGTCTCTGGGCAGCACCTGGGACATTTGCAGCCTCAGGTTGATCACTTTGAGGTTGATGGAGTGCACCCAGAGGTTGTTGAGCAGCTGGCTGAGCAGAACCCTATCATGGAGGATCTATGCCAGGTTGAACACCTGCGCTGTGACTTGGCCCGCAGTTTCTCTGTGCCCCACCTATGCCATTCTGTCTGAATCTTGCAAAACAGCCAGCGATGTCCATCAGGAATCATTCGTAGAGTTCCAGCAGGGATCACTCGTAGAATTTCATGCCTTGTGTGTTGAACTGTGCATTGTCTAAGGAGAGATGGTGAGCAGGGTTTGGGAGAGCATGAGGGGTTCTGGTGGTGTTGGCGCCATCTTACCTCCAATCAAATGTGGTGTAATTATGGAAAATGCGTAGTGTCTTATGATGTGTCACGCGGTTTAGGGATATGTTCACTCATACGTGAAGCTTGTCCCAAGTGTGTGGAAAACCGCCTGGAGCATGGAGGTGGTTGGGTAGTGGAGGTTGGCTGCTGGGGCTGGGTCCCTTGGGGTGGGGAGGGCTCTTACCCGCACCCCTCTGGGGCGCCGCAAGTGAAAACAGCCTGATGTGGAGTCCGGTGGCATGGTTATGGGGGCCTCATTTTGTGCTCCCTTCAGGGAGAAGCAGCCATTAGTTCTAGACGGTTCTGATGAGGAAATGATCTGGCACTGGCAGAAGGTGGCTTATGGGCCTGGGCCACCAGAGACTGGGGGAAGCAGGCAGAGGATCTCTGCTCCCAGGTCCCATTGAGTCCAAAGTCCAAGGTCACAGAGTTACGCATTACCTGGGTTCTGTGAGACTTCACTCATGCATGAGGCTCAACCTGAGTGTATGGAAAGCGACTTTGAGCATGGCGCCTGCCAGGGCTAGGTCCCTTGGGGGAGGGGAGGGCTCTCACCTGCCCCCCTCCGGGGTGCCCTGAGTGAAAACAGCCTGACACAAAGTCCAGTGGCATGGTTGTGGGGGCCTCATTTTATGATCCAGATAATCTCCTCATTGGCCACCATCCAGACCTCATGGCTGCTTCTTCCAGAAGGGAGATAAAATGGGCATAAATTTCTGTGATATAAATCTAAAAATTAGCTACATTATAATAAGAATAAATTTATCATTACAAAAACAATATGTGGAATAGAAGCATATCAGGCATGAGCATTTCATTTCTAAGTTTAAGGTACTTAAGGTATTTATAATGTTAGCAATCTAAATTTTCTAGGACTTCTTAAGTAATAACAAGTCTTTTCAACAAATTTACTCCAAGCCGAGTGATAATAAAGCACGTATGTCATTTATCTTGCATGTGGCCAACTAGATTCGATCCTTGGCATTTCCTGAGCACTGCCAGGAGTAATTCCTGACAGTAGAGCCAGGAGTAACCCTCAACATCACCAACTATGCCCTCCCTCCCACCCAAAAACAGCAAATTTAATTCATACTAATAACAGTTACTCTGTTAAATAGTTGTGATTTTAAAATACATAAAGAAAAGCATTCTTTATAAAGAATAAATGTTTCTGTTACTGTTCTGTGGAAAATATTATGTGCATGTATATTTATATGCAGTTTTCAGAAATTGGAAGAGAGCACACATGAGATAAGAGAATTATATTCTCTGAATGATTTTGTGGTTGAGATATTCTTATTTTTTCATATAAGAACAGAATAAGGAAGCCCAAAAACTGTCAAGAAAAACTAATGGAGGGATATAACCTCTTACAAGCATATTAAAGGATAGAAAGGAAGAAAGCTAAAGAATGGTTGGTGCTATTTAAGGCAGGACAATATTTCAAGAAAAACGAAGTTTCATATAATAATAGAAAGTAGTAAGAAAATATTTTTTTTGCATAGAAGTATGATGATAGCAGTATACATATGTAGAAATGACTGTAAGAAATATTAGAAAATCTAAATAGAATGTAATGTCAAAATAAAATTTTCATTTGATGAAGATCCTTTGTACAAACTTTGTTATGGAATAAGATAAGACCAGGAGAGCCACAAATAAATTATTACAAAAACACAAAATAAAACTAATATTCACATCCTTGACATGTAAGGATGTAACAGAAGCACCAAAAACAGATTGCACAGACAAAAAGACAACAAGCAAACTTTATCCAGTCTATAAGTCAGACCAGGAGCTTTTTTTGCTTCAACATTGTGCCAATGTGAATGAAGTAATAATATTCTCGGATTTAGATATACTTTTAGAATTTCAATGTTTCTTTCCTCCTCTAAATGTTGTCAAGGACCAAAAGCTGAAATGAAACATTCCTGTGATCTCCATCTTTCTTCATATTCATGTAAGAATCTTAACAAAGACTTTCTTTTATAAAAATAAATCTTCTCATCTAATATTTGTGGATATTTAGTTGTAAAGTTTATAGATGTGTCTGAATGCTTTAGCTCTTTATAGGTAGATAGTATAATATCTTTTCATTTTTCTGAAAAAGAAATAGATTCCTATATACTATTTTATGTCTAATACAATAATTTTGAAAGATACATAATACAAACAAATAACTTAAAAAAATGCCAAATAAAAGAAAAATTTAATGTACCTACTAAATATACAAGATATTTTCATGAAACTGATATCAAGCAACTTATTTGGAATCACTTAAAATTAAATTTTAGTAATAAGTGTCAAAAGGAATACTAGTCAACAGATTTACAAAATTAATAGAGCATTACATGGAATTTTAGTCCTTCGTTTTGGCAGCCTAGTTTGGTCCTGAGATTTTATCAGCCTCTACTTGTTCATCCTTCTTAACATTGCCATATTGGGGGCTCTTCCAGGGTCAGGGGATGAGGCACATTGTTATTACTGGTTTTGGTATATGGGAAATGCTACGGATAGCTTGCCAGGCTCTGCCATGCAGGCAGAATACTCTCGGTAGCTTGCTGGGCTCTCCGAGAGGGATGGAGGCTTTTAGGGCAGCCTCCAATTGCCATTATAGGTGTTCCAATGTTTCACACCATGTTTGAACCCCACCAAATATGATATGGAGATGATGGAAAATGGGTAAGAAGTGTTTATGACGTGCCATGCCAGTGTATTTAGAGATGACCGCTGGGCTAGAGCTATTACCAACTAGATTCCACGGGATGTCAAAAGACCTCGTGGTTGCCCACCTACAAGATGGTCAGACTTCTTTGTCAAGACCCTGAATGAACGGTTTGAGGCTCTTTGTATTCCTGGAGCGAGCAGACGCCATTGAGCTACACTAGCACGCAACAGGGATGAATGGAGATTTTATTGGCTCCCACTCAAACAAATCAATGAACAATGTGATGAAAAATGATACAAATGATATGGAATTTATGGGAAAATGTAGGCTAAATTCTGTATTGGAAAACAAATTATAATTTACATTGGCATGTAATTCAATATGTATGTTTATATATGCAAGTAATGAATAGAGATTTTTTTAATCAATGTCCCTTGATTATAAAAATACCTCAGAGATTGTGCTCTTGTTTGTTACAGGGTCCCTTATTTTAGTCTGAACAAGCCAACACAAGTCATTCATACTCAGGTGTAGTTTCAGCAAATCTGCTGTATTTGGAGAGTTGAGATAGTTATGATGCTTCTTGCTTCTCATTGGTAATGGTGTTCAGAGACTTGCAAAGATTAAATCATACCAAAGTACTTAAACCTTAGTTACTAAAAACAGCATTATGTATTAGCACACTATATCTAAAGGTCAGTATACCTGATTTTTGATGTATCAAGCTGCTTGCAAGGTTCTATTCTCATTTGTACGCTTCTCTTGGGAAAAAAATCATCTGCCAAACAGTGAAGCTAGAATTGATTTCCTTAAGAAAATATTCACTATTGACTAAAAATCTTCCTGTTGACTGATATCCAGAACAGCATCAAACAACTATAGACTAATAGTAATATCATGTTCCAGTTCTTACTCTTAAGCTATCTCACAACAGGATGATTTCTTGAGTGTTAGAAAGACTGCATCTCTATTAATCAAGACTATTTCATGTAATTTTATATGAAGCAGTTAAATGCATTTGATATATGTTATTGAATTTAATTTAATTATGTTTGGTATATATAAACAAATCAAAGTTTCCTTTCAAACCAAGAAAGGTTTATGTAGAGAAAAGGATTATATAAATGTATGTCCCAATATATGTCAACTTAGTGATGGTTGACAAAAAAATCTTTGTTGAGCAAATACCATTTATTTGAGTGGAGATTCATGGGAGATGAGGAATAAATGAAAAAGGTCTCTTAAAGACACAGCAAATGTGACATATGTAGGCAGAGAACAGCCAGATTAAAGTAACAACAAAATCTTAGGCTATTTGATAACTGCTTTTAGCCTGCATGTGAGAATGCTAGGCTAATGAGCTGCAACTTTTAAAGTGTAGGGAAAGGATTATCTGTTTATTTGAACTACAATACTAGGCAAATGACAACTGATTAAAAAAAAAAAAAGAAAACAGCTGTAGCTAACAGAGAAATCTGCCCAAAATGCAGACAGTTATTCAAAGTGGACAGATGCAATGCAATGAGATTAAATACTGATTCTTGGGCTGTGACCAAGGTTTGGCTGGCTGATTAGAAACATGGATACATCATGATTAGAAAATTAATATCATCAGGTCTGGTGAAGAGTTGGCTAGGTATGATTCTATGTAATACTTGAAGATATTTTTCTAGCATATCAATGCTTAGGAAGAAGAGATGTTTTATAATTAAGTTGATAGGATGACCTATTCTATGGATTCCTAGTTTACATGAAGGATGGTCACATGGATACCACATGGATGACTATAAGAGCTTCATGGGTTCATGTACAGATTCAGCTGTCTTTTTTCCCCACATACAACAACCATATTTAATTATGTCAGGAATGAAGTGCCTACAGAGGCAAGGAACATGATTATGCAGGGACTGAACGACACAGATCAAAAATGAGCTGCTCTGAACAACTGGTGAATATCTAATTCACCAGTACATATAGCAGTAATCAACTCGAGTTCTAACATAATCAACTCACCAAGTTGATTATATTAGGTGCAATACTTTATGAGAAGGTATCATTTGGTTCTTCCTTCTATGGATACTTACTATAGATATGGAATTGCCTTCCATCTGTGCAATCATTTGCCAAAACCATGATTCTAGAACTGCAGTTTTCCTTATCCACCATCCAAGTATTCAATATTGCATTGTTTCTGCTCAAGAAACACAATTCATAGGAAATCAAATTGGGACAATGGGCCTGTAATTATGGGGTTGTTCTTACCATATTCCCCATAATCTTGAAGGACCTGATTTCACTGAATGGTGCAATAATATTTTGATGACTCTATTATATCTTCAGCTAGGTATCAATGACTTGGAAGCCAGAGAAAGTTTCTTTAGGAAGTTGTACATGCTATGTTTTAAGGTCTAATATATCTCATATCATTTTTCTAATAATCATTATTGAAGAGTATAAAGTCAAATGGATAGAAATGGAAGTGGTATTTAGTAATCAACTAAAGCACATTTCGCTTCCTCTAGAACAACCGTATACTCTTATGGCCAGTACATACAGGTTCCAAATGGAAAACTTTTCCACCAGGAGACATCAATAACATGTTTTAACTAGAAGTTAAATCTATTGCCTTATCACTCTGGGTACTTTACATCAGTTAAACAACAGACAGTTGTTCTGGTGGATATAATGACTGTTTTTCATTTATTAAGAAGGAAAAAAGAACTTTAACTCCATAATAGAAGTATGTCTACAATATAGGAAATCACCTAGAACATTTATTAGTAGTATTATGTCCTGTGTTGTTTTTTTTTTTTTTTTGCTTTTTGGGTCACACCTGGATATGCACAGGGGTTACTCCTGGCTCTGCACTCAGGAATTACTCCTGGCTCTGCTCAGGGGACCATATGGGATGCTGGGATTCGAACCCGGGTTGGCCACATGCAAAGCAAACACCCTACCCGCTATGCTATCGCTCCAGCCCCTATGTCCTGTGTTTAACTGAATAGAAAACAAATCAGCTTAGTTAAGGCAGGGCTATCCATGGTTCACATCATTCAGTACATTTGAGTCACCCCACCAGAGAAAATACCATGACTACGGTCTTGCTAATTATCATACAGAGAATAAATCAGTTATGATATCAACTTCATCTAAGTGACTAAAGAGAAGTATTAAATATTATGCAATTTTTTCCTCATTGATTTATAGATATCTTATGAATAAGAATAAAGGAAAATGTAAACAAGAAGATATGGATAAGAAAATAATAAATATTTATATCAAGATATCTTATTTTTGGGGGCTGGAGCAATAGCACAGAAAGTAGGGCATTTGCCTTGCATGTGACCAACCCGGGTTCGATTCCCAGCATCCCATATGGTCCCCTGAGCAGTGCCAGGAGTAATTCCTGAGTGAAGAGCCAGGAGTAACCCCTGTGCATTGCCAGATGTGACCCAAAAGCAAAAAAAAAAAAAGATATCTTATTTTTTAATCTCCTTTATCTTCTTTCATATAATATAATGATTACATAGAAAGATAAAAATAGAAACAAATATGTTTCAAATGTTATAATAGAATGTGATTTTATATATATATATCTTATTTGGTTTCTCTGAAACTCTTTTCAATTAGTTTTTTGAGAGAACATAGAAACTATTCATGATGTCTGTGGTGAACATTGCTAATTGCCTTCATGTTAATTACACACTTCTAACTAATTAATAGAATTTGAATTTGGGGGACAGAGAAGTACTTAGTTAAAATAATTAACATTCCTTCCTCCTTTATAAATGAAAAGTGGGTGTGACATAGTCATCACTAATTGAATTGCATGCAGAGAGATATCACTGAGGATGATGTTAGTAAATATATAAAATCTCAGAAGAAAATTCTTTTATGTTTTTTAACAATGATGTTCACTTTCTACATAATTACACAATTAGATTTGGATGGACATAATTACTTTCCAATTGTGAAATGGGTTGTCAAGAAGGACTAGACACTAAAGATAACAGCAAAAATATTTTAAAATTACCACTCTACAAAAACATTATTGAGTTGCTATGTCATTCTATGATTCCTTATATAGATTTGGGAATGGTACAGAAAGCAAGAGCTTAATTTCCAATTCTCTTATTTATATTTAAATGCAACTTTAAATTAATACCTATATTCCATATGTGTGATGCTTTATATTACTAAACCTTGGACTCTTATGCTTTCACAATCTAAGATCAATATTTTCAGTGATATTTTACTTTTTACTTAAATAAGTAATTAATTTAATTTTGGGGCCACCCTAGTAGTGTTCATGGCATGCATACCCTGGTTCTGTGATTGAAGATCTCTTTCAGTAGTGCACAGAAGACAATGTAGGGCGTTGGGTATCAAATCTAGGTTGGTATCACACAAGGCAAGCTCCCTACCTGATGTACTATCTCTCCAGCTGTGTTTCAGTGTAGCTTTTAAAGATAAAGCTGATTGATAGTAAATAAGACACATATTTAAAGCAATAGTACAATTTTCTTTGATAAGTGTTTCCCATAATACATAAACTTTATTACCACTTTATATTATTTTGCTTCTGTACAACTATCATAATTTTTGAAAAGTTAATAAATTATCCACTATCACTATTTCCAAAAAACTTAAATTTTCCTTCGAATATCCAAGAGTTGTTTCTATGAAAAAATATTTTCAGTGGTTTTTAAACATTCTGAGTATGTTTTCTATGCTTTTAGTGGGTTTTAAACAATCTGAGTATGCATTATATAGAGCTAATATTATCAAAGAATTACAACTCAATCACTGATTCTATTTCCTGACTCAATTCAGTTCTCTTGACACAATGCAATGGTTTCTATTTGATTGTTAGCAAATATATTTCTTCTAGAAGGTTATGATACTCAAGTGAATGGTATCACACTTCAGAGTGTAATTTCCTTCTAGTCATTATTTAATCAATGGCATTATGCTGAGTGAACATGTAGAAGACTTAAATTTTTTCCCCCATTACTATCATGAATGTGCATCATTTGGACTATTTTTCATGGCAACTTTAAAAGCATCTAATCTCTTAATGGCATATCAAATCTGAATAATATTTTCCCAAGGCTTCTCATTCTTTATATTCCATTAACTCAAGTTTCTCTTTGTGAACAAAAACTCATTGTAGTTCCAAGATAAAAGTCTGTGTGATAATGTATGTATTATGTCTAAAACTGATTTTCCAACCATTCAGTTCATTTCCTTAAGTGCTGGATCAGAAGCATCTTGTGCATTTTAAGTGCTTGTCAAATTTAATTGGCATAGTAAGGCTGTGATTAACTTCCTTCTAGAAGGTTTTAAATTTTTACTGAAAGAAACACCTGTCAATTTCTTTGGTATATAGGGAAAGCAATGGATACTCAAATGTAAGAAATATTGAAACTGGCATTGAAAACATATTCAAACAACCAGAATAGATACAAATGGAAGAATAGCAAAGATCATGTCTTAATTTCAAAAGAAGATATTACCCAGCTACTACCAATAATACTTTCAAAATATTTGGAATTTAAATTATTATACTTTTTAATTTGTGTTTTGCTTTTTTTATTGTTTTTGTACTCCACCTGGGAGTGTTAAAAATTTTATTTTGGCTTTGTTTTCAAGAATAACTCTTGAATTTATTGATGTTGCTTAGAGGACCACATGAGTTTTGGGGATCAAACTCTTAACAGCATATGCAAGATAATGCCTTATCCTGTGTACTCTCTCCCTGGCCTCTCTATTACTGTTTTCTTGTTTTATTTTTAAAGCTTGCTAATAATTTTGTAATATGACACAATATATCTTCCTCTTCTAAAATAATGAGAAATCACAGTGTCCATATTTCCTTTAGTGAGGCAGACATAACAAAAATTGTGTCTTTCATCACATATTTCATCTTTTTACTAGCATGTTGTACACTGATGTATTTTTTATTTAAATTTGAAATATAAAATTGGGTGATTATAAAACAAAAATATTGTAATGTGAACCTTCCAATCATACATTATGCATGACCAAATGATTGAATAGAATGTTTCATATATTTCCAACACTTTGCACATGTATAAGTAACTTAATATATTCCATAAAATGGATAAAATTAATCTGGTGAGCTCTGTGTATGAGGTTTTAAATAACAAAGGATATTTATGTATTATTATTTATACTATGTCAGTACAAATGTCTTTTTGTGCTTTTCTTTTGCCTTTCTCAAAAATTTTATACATGTACTTACATATAGTTTATCATTTAGCATGTAATAAATTGTGAGTAAAAGACTGAACGTTATCTATAGAGAAATTTAATTTAACCATATATATCTGGTTCTTATTTGTGCATTATCATATAATTTTGCTTTATGGTTGAAAATAACTTCTTAGAAAATTACAATCAAATGTAAATTTTTTTATGTCAAGATATGAAGGATACTTTCATGTGTGAAAACTATGTATGACTCTTTCCAGGCAAACAGAAGTTCTACCCATGGGAATTTTTATAAGAGATATTTTTCCTATTGTGAGATAGGATTTTTAAGTCACTGAACTCTCATATCTTCATGATAACTTCATGATCTCCGTTTTCTACAAATAAGTATTTGTGGTGCATGACAGAACCAGATTATTTCTGAGGATTTAAGTATTCCTGCTGAAATAGGAACAATTTATGGAAACTACTAGTCTTTACCATTTTTAGTGCAGCAAATATTATATAATGATTGAAAAATACATACTTTTAAGGAAAGGTAAGGGTGAGATTCTGTAGCGCAAGTACTGAACCAGATTAGAAACAGTGATCATATCAACCTATATCCTCAACTGTGGGACTCTGTGCCAAAGGCTGTTTCCACTTGGGGCACCCCAGAGGGTGCAGGTGAGAGCCCTACCTGCCCCAAGTTACCCAACCCCAGCAGTCAACCTCCACTACTGAACCACTGCCACACTCTAGGCCACTTTCCACATGCTCGAGCCTAATGCCAAGCATGAGCAATGTTCCATATTCCTGGACCATGTGGCCACTTTGAGGCCATGCGACATATCATAATACACTCCCTACCCATTTTCCATAAAATCATAGAGGGAAATATATATATGTATATATACATACATATATATGTGTGTGTATATATATATGTACCTCTCGGAGATCCCGGCAAGCTACCAAGAATATCCTGTCTGCACGGCAGAGCCCGGCAAGCTCCCCATGGCGTACTTGATATGCCAAAAACAGTAATAATAACAGGTCTCATTCCCCTGACCATGAAAGAGCCTCCAATCGTTGTAAAAGATGAGTAAGGAGAGGCTGTTAAAATCTCAGGGCTGGAACGAATGGAGAGGTTACTGGCACCTGCTTGAGTAAATTGATGAACAACGGGATGACTGTGATACAGTGATACAGTGATCCTCAACTGTCCAATGCTCAGTTTCACCAGAGAGAACACACAATTACTCGCACACAGGCATGCAAATGCCAGAAGAGCAAAGCTAAATATGGTGCTTAGCAGTTGGAAAGAAATTAGAATGAAATTTAAAGGCAAAGTCAAGTCATATTAGCCCTACTCACAATATGTTTGAAAACTTTATATGAGTGTTACATTCAGAACTGAAAGCAACACAGCTACATTAGTAAATATGTTAAGCCTCTTTTCAGTATTTAGAAAGTAAGTATTTTAAGGCTCTAGTCACCCTAACTTGAGCCAAGAGATACCTCATTCCTGGAACAAAAGTGGTCTTTCAAATATGTGCTTATATTCAAAATAGAATGGGGCTGGTTAGCTCAGTTAGTTAGAGAGCGGTGCTAATAATGGCAAGGTCATGGGTTGAATCTCCATATGGGCAATTCCTCTTTCAAAGCCCTTTCTTTTTTTTTTTTTTTCAAAACCCTTTCATTGAAAAAACAGAGAGCCCCCCTCTGAAACCACAGGTGCCTAGATGAGTGTCTAGGCGGGAGAGGACACCTGCATTTTTAAAAGTGCCAGCAATAGGACTCGAACTGTAATGGCAGGATCTGTGCCAATGTGTGGCACCTCCCCACCCCAAGTACACTGGAGGCAGAGAGTGTGGCTTCCCAGACAGCATGGTGAGAAGAGTCAGAGAACAGAGAGGCTCCTTCTGTAGCCACAGTTGGCCAGAGGAGTGCCTACGAGAGAGAAGACACCTTTATAGAAGTGCCAGCACTAGGTCTTAAAATGTAATCTCAGGATCTGTGCCAAAGTGTGAATCTCCCCCAACAACCACCACCAAGTACACTGATGGTCGGGAGCATGGCTTTCCATGTGGCAGCTATGTGAGCAGTTAATTTCCCCTTTCATAGTGAATTTGACCCATATCTTGGCCTCTTGTACTGAACTCTACAAGGGCAGGCCCAGCTGTGCTCAGGGTTTATTCCGTATTCTGTACTCAGGGATTACTCTTGGTATTGCTCAGGGGATCAGATCAGGTGCCAGCGATCAAACCTGGGTCAGCGCATTCAAGGCAAAAAAGTGAATAAATAAATAATAATGTTCTTCTAAGATCCTCAGATCTTCTCCCGGGCCCCTCGGAGGGGATGGGCTCCAGCTTCCCTCCCCACCACGAGCAGAGCTCCCGGCGGCTGAAGACCACCAGAACCTAGCTACAGCCATGCTCGAATCCCCTCTCCACACGTTCGGACAGGCCTCATGCATGAAGGTACCGGCAGAGGAACCCAGGTGTGTATAATCCCATCAATAGCCAACATCCAGAGAGAGACTTAAAAGCAAGCTCCCAGAAGTAATATCTTGTAGCCTACTTCTCCCTCTGGGAGAAACTGGCAAGTTTCTGAGAGTTTCCTGCCCACAAGCTTCCCACAATGTATTCATATGCGAAATCCAGTAATAAGCTGGATCCCATTCCCCTGACCCTGAAACAGTCCCCAGTGCAACATCGTTGGGAGGGCCAAGTCGAGAGAGACTTCTAAGATCTCAGAGAAAGGACGAAATGAGGGGTTGCTGAGCTCGCTCGAGAAATCAATGAATAATGGGATTTCATGATCGTGAAGATCTTCAGAGGAAAATAATACATAACTAAAAGTGCAAACTCCAAATTTTAAAAATATTAATATTATTTTGATTTTAATAGATTAATTCTATAATTATAAATATGACTTATAGATAATAACAGTTCTCCTAAGGTGCCCATGTTCTAATCCCCTGTATTTATAAATATTTTTCTTGTGTGATAAAAAAATTTTGCAAATAAGATAAATTTCAACCTTTGTGAGGTGTTTCCTAATGTATCCATGTGAAATATAATCATAATTATCCTTTTAAATGAAAGAACAGGAGATTCAGTTAGAGAAAAACAAGTCACGAATGTGTCATCTTATATGGTTACCTGAGACTACCAAAAGTGATCTTTGCAGAGGCAGGGGTAAGTCTTTTGCACCATTATGAGTGACCCAAAAACCAAAATCAAAAAGAAATGGTGTTGATTGCAGGAAAAGAGAACAAATGACAGTGGAAGAGACAGATTTCAAGGTGTTATAGTGCTGTGGGTTTTGAAGATGAAGGAACGAATTTGACCCAAGTAGTGAAGATGCCTTTTCAAATTAGAAAAAGGTGAGAAAAGAAGTTGTAGAGCATTCAAAAACAAAACCTTGCTATTACCTTCTAATCAGATTTCTGACATTCTAGAACTCCAAAACTCTTATTTCACTAAAGAACTAAAGCACGCCGAGGGGCGTGTGCACTCTCGGGCTCTCTGGGCAGCTCTGTCTCACCGCCTGCGTTCGGTGCTCCGGAACCGCTGTGTGTGCTTTTGGTCAAGGGCAGGCGACGAAAGGAAGAAGGCCAAACTGGTTGCTCAATCAGTTTATTTCATTCTCTCTCTCTGCTTCTCTCCCGGCTCTGGATCTCTCTCTGGATCTGTGGATCTGGGCCCCTAACCCACTCTTACAGCCTAGTTAAATCCCCCCCAGCATGAGAGCATTGGGGCGTACACATAGGTGTGGTCACAATCAATAGGGTAAGGTTCCTTTCCCTCAGGGGATGCTTCTCCTAGAACTTAATTCTCTTTCAGCAGGAGGATCCACCCAAGGGCGGAGTCCCATGAGTGTGTTTCTCCTCTTCTCATCTAGCAAACATATAAGCATTCATAATATTAATCATTTTGTATGGACACAATAAGAGATGCATTAAAGCTTATAGAATTGCTCTCCAGGGGCCATCTCAATCTCAGACTACAGTGCTCAAGCCAGATCAGTCTTTCCTATCCCTAGTAGGGTCCTAGTCTCATCATTACTTTTGGATCATGACAGCATTTGTCCATGATCAAGCTCTTATAGTTAAGAATTAGGCACTTTGGCCAGGCCCATCTCCATGCCAGGGTAGCACATAACTCACTGCTTGCCCTGGATCTGTCCCATCCCTTGTCGGGACCCTGCTTTTGGGGTGCTAGGAACCAAGGGCAACTGAGGCTTAAGTGGAGAAAGCAGATGCCCGGGAGAGAATAATATTCGAGGCCAATTAAATCCCAAGTTACAAAAGCATAATATTGCCTTCTTGTGTCTATACAAAAAGGACATAGCTTTGAATAAATTATGCAAAGGACTCAAGGAGAAGAGAAAAATATATACAAGTCAACAGAACATTAAGAAGCTACAAATAAACACAGAGGAATGGGAGCACTGTAATGGGAGTAACCCAATAAACCTAAACTACCTGAGGCTATGTTATCCTACAACTAAATGTATACCAATTTGTTATCAAAAATATGAGCAAAATTTAATTCCTAAGATATAATTTTCCAGCATAATCCTACCATGGTAGGGAAGTACAGGACATTTGGAGGAGTGGTTATATTCAAGTTAGACTGAAATGGAGTCTCAGGTGTCATTCATTCATGATGATCTTCATCATTTACATCGTGAGGAATTTTGTGTCCTCAGTCATTAAATATAAGTAAAATTTCCAATCTTTTAGACTATTTTTATTTAGAAACCAAAATAAACATGAAGTTTTTCAGGTCATAATATAATGCATAATTGAGTGGCATTGCTATTAAAAATTTTAATGCTGGATGATCAAACATCCAAGAATTTGAATATGAAGGGCTAAATTTGTTTGGAATACAGTGATATTTCTTCAGAGGTAGATATCTTTGTTGGCAAGAGGGTAAAGAGGTAAAGCACTTGCATTGAATGCGCTGATCCAGGTTTGATCGCTGGCACCTGATATGGTTCCCTGAGCACAATCAAGAGTAATCTCTGAGTACAGAATAGGGAATAAACCCTGAGCATAGCTGGGTCTGGCCCCAAAATGAAAAACCAAGAAGTAATGATAATATTTCCCAGAAACTGTTTATAAGGATTTATGTAAACAAAACAAAATTATAGAAACTATAATGGAAAAATAGGAACAGTCTTTAAGAGACTGATGAAAGGGCATTGCAGGGCATTTTCTAGTAAGAACCTAGAAACGAGGATTTAGAAGGAATGCTGGTGGTTGCGTGCTGTGACAATAACATAAGCTTAAATATTAGTGCAAACTTATCTAACTATATAGCAAATGATGGAAATACGTTATTTCCATATTTCTGTTTTTCTTAAGAAAGTAGTTTTAAATGACACTAAGTGGCTTTCAATGACAATAAGGTACATCACAATATCTAACTCTAGTCCCCCTCCAGAACAATAGCAAGTTTGCATCTAAAAGCTCTGGGGGAAAATCTGCATATGTGAATTAACTACTTGGGTCAAATTCCTTCCTTCATCTTCAAAACCCATAGCACTATAACACCTTCAGGTCTTTGTTGGAGTGACACATTTACAAGCAGGTTCTCAGCTAGCAATCAGCTCTTACAGATTGCCCCTGTTACTGTCTTCTCCTCTACATCATCTTCAAAAGCAGTAGTTCATATTTTTTAGGCATTGAATCCCTAGGATTTCTGACTTCTTAGACAGGACAAAACTCTTTTCAAAGAGTTTATACATTTGGCTCAAATCCAACAAAGTGATCTTAATGCAAATTAATTTGGAATCCTAATTACATCTACTAAGTCACTTCAGAATCAACAGAGACTGGTGCATGATTAAATAATTAAGGATGGTTTTGAGTTTAAGGGGCAAAGAGTCTTCAGGGTCACTATATAATTATACCTACTACAGGAATAAAGTAAAGGTATATTGAACATAAAATGTATTACCTTTACAAACCAAAAGACTTGGATATCAAGTTCAAATTCTTGGGTTCTACTCTAAGTTTCACAATACTTGGATAACCTTGTTCCTATGTATTTTATAAGATTTTTGTAGAGAGGAATCAATTTCAAAGGAACTTAAAATGTCAAGTGAAGTAACTATTTACTTCTCTTTCTATTTCATGTTCAAGTACAATAAAAACATAATTCAGAAAAACAAAATATCCTTTACTCAAAGAAAAAAGTATGGAAATTAAATATTTGAAGTAATGTAGGTTATAGAATTCCAATAAGCTAAGATGTACAGTAAATACAAAGAAGGATTGTAGCAATACTGACCACTATGGTAGGTATAGTGATTCCAAAGGGAATCTAGAAAAACTGCAAAATGTATCAGCAAATATAAAAATAAT
This sequence comes from Sorex araneus, assembly GCF_027595985.1. Taxonomy (NCBI): domain Eukaryota; kingdom Metazoa; phylum Chordata; class Mammalia; order Eulipotyphla; family Soricidae; genus Sorex; species Sorex araneus. The sequence goes on along the minus strand of NC_073313.1, from coordinate 218,619,674 downwards.
AAATTTGTCTTGATGTAATTTTCAGACTAATTTTAAAACAACTTTGAACAGCTAGGAAAGCAGCAATTTTCCAGAAAAATCAAAACTTTTGACCTGAGCAATGAAAGAGTCTAATTTACTCAATGAAAGAGTCTACAACTTCAGTCTAGCTAGTCAGTATAAATTCATCCCAAATTAAAACATGACTACCAGGACACTGCACAGCAAAAAAAAAAAAAAAAAAAAGCAGAATGTGTATTTTAGTTCAGAAGTACAATGCACTAGAATGTAATTTATAAATTACAGTTTTCTGTACTAAAAATTCTACCACTTCCAGAGGAAAATAACAAAGCCCATCACTATTAAAAAAGGTAGAGTTAAATGTAAGTAATCAATGACAGTAAATACTGATAATAAGAAATTTGTACTGTTATTGAAAAAGCAAATTAAAAATGTAATTTCTTAGGAAAAACTATTTGTATCCAGACCATTCAGACATAGTCAAAACCTTTTTCTAAAAATTGTATTTTTAATTATCCTAGCTAAAAGATGCTGTTACCTCATTTTGACCATTTGACAGTGAAAAAACATATAAAAGAAAAATAAATATTTAGAAAAGACAACATGTAGATGTGATTATTGGTAGTACTTGCGTATTACCAAAAAGAAAAATAAAGCTTAAAAGAAGGAAGTGCTTTGAATCCTGAAGAAAAGGAGAGTCTCTTTCAAGCAATAGACTGAGTAATATAGAATTGTACTCTCTTCTGTATGTATTTAGTTACCAAATTGATTACATAAAAATTATTGACTTAATCATAATAAGATGTATTTTGTTTTTTTGGATAAAACAATTCAAACTGGAAAAAGCTTTAAGGATTTAAATATAGTTGTAGAAAATAACGGGCTGGAGTGATAGCACAGTGGGTACTGCAGTTGCCTTGCATTCTGCTGACCCAGGTTCAATTGCTCTTGAAGAGCCCAGCAAGCTACCGAGAGTATCTCGCTCACATGGCAGAGCCTGGCAAACTAACCGTGGCATATCAATATGCCAAAAACAGTAAAAACAAATCTCTCAATGGAGACAGTACTCATGCCGCAAATTGATGAGCGACGGTATAATAGTGATACAGTGACAGTAGAAAATAACAAATTTATTGTATTATTTTAACATTTAAAACTTGCCTAAATTCTAAAAACTATAAGATAATGGAGTAGTTAACCTATCAAGAATATGCTGTTCTTATCTTTTGTATCAGTAATTCAGTATATAATATCTAATGATCCATAAAGAAAATAGGAGCCTTATTTTAAGTTGCAAGGTAAACTACCAGACACCATGTAAATTATAATACACTTGATAAAATTTATAGGTTGATGGCAAAAAGAAAATGCAAGAAAATTATATTAAATTCTTTATCTTTCATAAAAGGATATATGGGATTAAAACTAGGTTGATAAAATAAAAAAGGTTTAATAGCAACTGATTTCATTTAACACTTTCTTAGATGTGAGAATGGGGTGGAGTGATCAAGGTAAAGTCTTTATATATATTTCTGTAGCAGTTTATTTGCTTGATGTACTAAGTTTGAATGCCCTGTTTAGCTAGGACTTTGATGACTGCTTCATTCTCAACAGAATCAAAGGCCTTCTTTAAATCAATGAATGTTAGAGAGAGCAGCATCTTGAACTCTCGAGAAACTTCGATGAGTTTGGTCACCATGTGGATAATGTTCGATCGTGCTGAATCCTTTTCGGAACCCAGCTTGTTCGCATGGTTGTTCTTCATCTAGTGTTCTGCCTATTTTATTCAGGATGACTCAAGCGAACAACTTGTAGATGATGAACAGCAGACAGATTGGGTGATAACTGCCAATGTCGTGGATGTCTCCCTTCTTGTGCAACAGAACGGTCATGCTGGTTTTCCATTGGGATAGAACCTTGCATTTAGACAGGTAGCATGTGAAGAGCTGAGCCAGTGTATTGACGAGTACTGGCAGCAGATTCTTCAGGTGTTCGGGTCTGACCTTGTCTGGACCTGGTGATGTATGCTTCTTTACTGACGAAATGGCGTGTTAGATTTCAGAAGGAAGGACATTGGCAACAACTTATCCATCAAGATCCACCGAGAGCTGTATTACGGATTCACCTTCAGGATATCACCATTGTACAAGGAAGTGATCATTGATGTAAAGAGAGGAGTTTGGCAGGGTGATACCATTTCACCGAAACTCTTCAGTGATACCCTTGAGAACTTCATGCGATGACTGGAATGGGAAGGAATGGGAGTGAACATAGACGGTCAGCAACTACTCCACCTCCATCAGCTTCGCTGATGACATCATTCTCATAACACCAAAGATTAGCCAAGCGGCACCAATGCTGGCCGACTTTGACCTCGAGTATGGAAAGGTCAGATTGCAGCTGAATCTCAGCAAGACGATGTTCATGAAAAATGAACTAGTCCCTGACATTCTATTTGCTCTCAATGGAACAAATATCTCCGAATGCAGTAGATGTCGAAAATCAGATGGGCTAGACACGTAATGCGATTCAGAGATGACTGCTGCACTAGAGTGTTACCCACTGGATTCCATGGGACATCAAAAGAACTCATGGCTGCCCACCAAGAAGATGGTCAGACTTCTTCCTCAAAACCCTGAATGAACGATTTGAGGCTCTTCCTGTTCCTGGAATGAGCAGATATCATTGGGCTACACTAGCATGCAACAGGGACAAATGGAGATGTTACTGGCTCGAGTAAATCGAGGATCAATGGGATGACAAATGATGTGTTTTTAGTTTATTGCTTAGTGTATTAACAACTTTACATTAAAAATATCACATAGAACTTAGTCCTATGCTGTTTCTCCCCACATGGGATAAACTTTTCTATTTTCTAAAAAATAAATTAAAGTAAAGTAAAGTAACATATATTCTGAGACTGGAGCAATCAATAGTACAGTGGTTAGTGCACTTGTCATTCACATTGTCAAATATAGTTTGACCCCTGCAATTCATATGGCCTCCTCAAGTCCTGGTAGAAATGATCCTTGAGCAAAAAGCCAGGAGTGAGCCCTGAGCACACCAGGTGTTCTCCACCCACCCATTCCAGCACCCCACGACACATATACTAATGATTAGGAACAAACATTTAAATACAATAAAATGAATGATTGTTTATTCATAAAAATCTAATTTCCTCCGTACAATACTGTCTTTATTACTTTTAAGTATAACTCTATTTTTAAATCTTGAAAGAGCTATGGAAATCATTTCTATATTTTAGAGAATACTAAGAGTGATACAAATAAGTGAGCAATCAGTTCTTTCCTAGAAGTAGTGCTACAAATATGCCATGACTCTATTAAAGTAATAAATTATACTTAAGAAAAAGTCATAACTAGTATCTCCTTTCAGAGACTAAAAACAAGAGGGTCATATATGATTAGATAATTTGAATTCCTCAAAAGAGGATGTAGTATTTCCTAACTCAGAGAAACAGATTTTACACCCTCAGAGACTTTGTCTCTAACCATTACTGTGAGCTTCTATGCAGTTACTGTCAACACTAAATTAACTGATGAACAAATAGCTATGCCTCTATTTTGTGTAATCAGACAATTCTCAATAATAGTCAATTAGAATGCTACAAATCTTTGTTCAAATTTATTTTATATCATTTTAATTAATTTCTTTGTTATATTTATAATATTTATAATCTAGATGACAGCTACAACTTCTTCATATAGTGTGATAAAACATGAATGGACTATAGCATTCAAAACAGCATAAATTCTGGCTCAACATAGCACTGTAGCACTGTAGCACTGTCGTCCTGTCCCGTTCTTCATCGATTTGCTTGAGCAGGCACCAGCAACGTCTCCATTTTGAGACTTGTTGTTACTATATTTGGCATATTGAATATGCTACAGGTAGCTTGCCAGGCTTTGCCTTGCAGGCGGGATATTCTTGGTAGTTTGCTGGGCTCTCCGAGAGGGACAGAAAAATCATACCCGGGTCGGCCACATGCAAGGAAAATGCCCTACCCACTGTGCTATTGCTCCAGCCGCTCAACATAAGGTCAGTGAAATATTACAAATGTGTATACTCTGATATTAACTACAAATTATATGCATGGGATATTCGATTTTTATATGCATTAAATGAGACACACATATTTGGGGATGTGTGTTGCAGGAGGCAAGACTAAGAGAAATCAAAGGAGATGGAAAGGATATGAATCTGTATAATTAGGATAATGACCTACTGTCCTACTATGACACTGAGGCTTGGCTCAATTGCAGTTGGTGACAACAACTCTAATTATTTAATTCTTGGTTCCGGAATGGAGCTCATGTGTTGTACCATATGCCTGAATGTGTGAGGTCTGAATTTGATCTTCTAAAAGGTCCTTCCACATGGTCCTCTGCTCACACCTCCAACCCAACCACTCAAATGTTTCCAAATGGCATGTATCCTTTTTGGAAATCACATTTTCTTTAATGACTCATCCAACAGTGATGACTAAGGTTCCTCCCCCCGCCCCCTATATGTTGACTATTGAAGATAATTAACAATTATATGCAATGAAATGACTATAGGTGTGTTTCAGTTTACAGATTTTATTTCCTTTCAGTTTATACACAGAAGTGGGGTGCTGGAACAAATGGTAATTCCATTTTTCATTTTTAAAGAACTCCTTCATATTCCTCCCCATAATGAATAGTGGATGAACCAATTTACATTTCACCAAAATTGCACGAGGTTTCTGTATGCTATACATATGTTGACACCAGTTTCTTGGCTTTTAGAATATAATCGTTCTAAATGATGTGAGATAATATGTTATTGTGGTTTTACCTGTCTTTACCTGATGATAATACCTTAGCATCAATATAAATTAGCTTGATGGATAGTATACCAAGTGAAAAATAATATATATATATATAAACTTACATAAAGAACACAAATATTTGAATAGAATAGAAGACAGAGAGCATGTGGGACATTTGCCTTGCACCTAATATTGTCCCATTGAGCTGTTCCAGGAGAGATTCCCTGGAACTGTCAGGTAATGTTCTCCAAGGCAAGATCCCGCCGCTGAACTCTCTCTCTGGCTTCTCAATCAATTATCATGTTATACAACTTAAAAACTTATTTTCTCCAACATAACCACAATATTTAAAAATTTTTCTGTGATATATCAATACACCTAGGGAAAATCCTATGAAAAACTCTCTCACTTACTCATATGGAATAAATCTCACTGCAACGAGTGCACCCTAGACAGCTTTATTGTTGCTGCTTTTGCCGTCATTTAATCTGATATAATCATTTAAGTTCTATAATTATACATTCATTAGCTGAGAATCCTGGCAAGGGAAACTGCAGATTTTTACTATAAACAACGTGTTAAAATATAAAAATAAAACTAAATAAATTTATGTAATGCATAAAATGGACCTTAAATTTATAGCATAGCTCATGACAAAAGAAACAAGATCAGCTATAAATGCCACAGCTGTGTAAGTTAAAAGCAAGAACAAAAATACTCAGAAGTATATCTCAATCTGAAATGTAGCCACTAAGCATTTCTCCATGGACTGTTATCGAGAGGCTCTTAAAATAAAACAGTAAAGTACCTACACAAATAAACAAACACTAAATAAAGAAATATAATTTCACTTTCATATTGTCAACTTATAAAAATCACAGGTGGTGGATAGGAAAAAGGTGAGTGTAACAGAGATAAATTTTTGGGCTGGAGAAATAGAATAGGGTTAATTCCCTTGCTCTGCAAGTGGCTGTGTCAGATTTAATCCCTAGTGCCCTAATACTCTCTCAAGAACCATGAAAAGAGATCCCTGAGCACAGTGCCAGGAGAAAGCCCAGGTTGCAATGGAGAATGGTCAACTTTTCCCCTACCCCTTAAAAACGGCCAACTCAGGATGGGAGATTCGGGCTGAAAATAGACTATAGACCGAACATGATGGACACTTAATACCTCTATTGCAAACCACAACACCCAAAAGGAGAGAGAGAGCAAAAGGGAATGCCCTGCCACAGAGGCAGGGTGGGGCGGAGGGGATGGGATGAGGGTCATGGGAGGGATGCTGGGACCATTGGTGGTGAAAAATGGCACTGGTAGAAGGATGGGTGCTTGACATTGTATGACTGAAACACAAGCATGAAAGTTTGTAAGTCTATAACTGTACCTCATGGTGATTCACTAATAAATTTTTTTTAAATATTGTATCACTCGTATTCTGTTAATATATATGTAATATATTTTGTGGTGGAAAGATAGTCATTTTTTATGCCATTTAGGTATGTTTAGAAGTGCATATGCATGTAACTTGGAAATAGAAAGTATAATGCAATATTTTACTGTAATATTGCATAAACACAAGCATATGAATAAATCACAATTGCCACTTCTCTTTAAGAATACATCATTGTTACCTAACTGGTTCCAAGATGGAAATATTCAGTAAATCTAAATATAAAAGAAGAGGGAAAATTCTAACCTCCCTGATTGTGACAACGAAGTTTTCCAGAACTTATAATATTTAGAGCAAAAATATTATCTAGTAATGCTCAAATCACAAAAACTTTTATGCTCTCACAAATGATGGATAGCCAATTAATATCTAAAATGGTAGTTATGAAAATTTATATTCAATTCTCCTTTTGAGGAGTGTATAATTCAACTTATGATTCCAAATGCTTACCTTTAAAACTGATCACCACATTAATGCAGTTTCTTGAGATCAGTAACTCAGCATGGCTTCAGCTTTAATACCAGCCCATTCCCACAAGACTTGGTTTCCTGTGATACTCAATTTTTATAAATATCCCACATAAACCTCATCATTTTCTCTGATGTTTTCTCTCATGTGAAAATTTATTTTAACACCCTCTTTTGAACTCACGATACATTTTTTTCTATTCTCCCTAAATTGCTCTAAATGACCCAAGTTGAGTTTTCTACTTGCTTCTTTAAGGCACAGATTCAAATAGAATATATAAACAAAGTAATTGCACCTATAAAATACATCTAGGTTTATTTTAAAGTAAAACATATTATACCTCCTATAGAACACAGAAAAGACTTCATAGTTTTATTTTGCATATGACTATAAAGTTGCAAGCACATTTTATGCACATGCAACACATATATTTTTTACTTGAAATATTTGTTAACAAGGACACATTGGAATATAAAGTACAACCACATCTGAGATTGTGAATATTAACTATGTACATAATATACTCTGAAATTATAATTTTCTCATACAGGCATATTGAACAATCTTACTATAATAGTTACAATTAATGATGTTTGTTTGTTTTTGTGACACAGCCGGCTGTGTTCAAAGCTTACTCTTGGCCTTGCACTCAAGGATTACTGCCTGCAGGGTTTGGGGAGTAGTGCCAAGGATCAAAATTTGGTTGGCTGCTTGCAAGACAAGTAACTTATCTGCTGCACTCTCTCCTCACCCCTAATTAATGATAATTTTAATAAAATTAAACACAAATATTTAGTTAAAATGTGCAAACAGCATGTAAACTGAGTAATTTTGCATACTATGTGACTCTAATTGTATGATAGAAAAAAGAACAAGACTACAGAGTAAAATGTCAGTTGTCAGCCATCCAAATGAAGGAGAGGAAAGGCAAATAGATAAAATGTGTATTTTTGGTGCAGTGGAATATTCTGATATGGTAATGGTGGTTAGTTGGCATGTATTTTCTGAAACTCTTAGAACTTAGCAACACAGAAATAAAACTTTATGCACAAAATTAAAAAATTGTTTAGAAAGTCAAGAATCTTGGAAATAATACAGATTATGAAAAAATGTAAATGTACTAGAAAAACATGACAATCTCACTGAAGAGGTACTGATTCAGTTTTGAAAATAAGTAGATAAGCCTAAATATAATAAGAAAAGTCCAAGTACTGTTTTCTAGGAAACGGTATATGGGTCAACAATTCTGAAATATTTATGCTTATGCACTTGTGTGACAGAGTAAAATAAATCACAGATGAGAGAAGATTTCTCACTGATGGAATGGGAACACGCATACATAAAAGGAACTGTCTTGTTAAGAAGCTAGAATGATTTGAATCTTAATGGGCTTCACCTGGGAATCACTGTAGCAGTGTCATCCTTTCACTCATCAATTTGCTTGAGCAGGCACCAGTAATGTCTCCATTGTGAGACTTGTTGTTACTGTTTTTGGCATATTGAATACTCCATGGTTAGCTTGCCAGGCTCTGCCATGAGGGCGGGATACTCTCGGTAGCTTGCTGGGGTCTCTAAGAGGAACATATGAATTGAACCGAGGTAGGCTGTGTGTATGGCAAATGCCCTACCTGCTGTGCTATTGTTCCAGCCCTGGAAATATTTTTGTAAAATATGTATTTATGTAAATATAGATACTAATGCTTATATTTAGAATAAAGCACAATAAGTACATCAGACTTATGTGAGGAAACATGGATTAGTGTGTTCCCAGATATCCTCTTTTTCAGTCTATTAAGGCTAGGAGAAGCAATACGCAAAGGACAGGAAAAGATTTAGAAATAGACCTGTGTTCTAGTATTACATATTTTTTTACATTTTAATGCAAATGATCATAGTTCCTTGGAAAAAATAGTAAGCTCTAGAATAAAGATGAGAAATATGGACCATAAGAAAATGAAAAAATTATGAAAACAAAACAGATAAACAAAAATGATGATGATGATTTGGAGTTACATTAGGACAAAAGAACCAATTGAGACTCAATGGCCAGAGGGAATAGTTTGAGCAAGAAATTGAGGGAAATGTAGACTATAATTCAAATATATGCTCAAAGTACAAATTAATATAAATGGCTAATACAATAAAAAATGTGGGAGAAAGGTCAAGTCGCTTTGCAAACAAACAACTCCCTCACCCCCCCTTCCACACACACACACTAAAATCTACAACTATTTATACAGATATTTTCTCTAGAGAAGGTGAACCATACCATCTCATTCAAGTTTGAATTGCAAAGAGACTCCTTCCTGAAATTTTTAAATAGAAAGGGAAAAATGAAAATAAGTTGATTTTTGTGAACCTTTTGTAGGTTAATACGAAACAATGAAAAATAGTATCTCATTCAGAATAGCACATAAAAATAAATGCCAGCAAAAAAACAAAACAAAACGCATGAGTATACATTCCTAAGACTATGTGCTAAAAATGACACATTTTCCCATTGCATTCCTCTCCCTTCTCTCCCTAGGAAATAAAATATATTTAAGTATAGTTTAAGGAAACACAATGACAACAACAACATAAGGAAAATTTCAGATGAATAACATTTGCATCTGATGGATATTTATCTAAATAACTAATGTCATCAAAAGCAAGAAAATTTCACAGCCAAGATATGCCTGTAGGAAATATGATAACTGCAGGTAATATGGTATTTTGTATGAGATTGCAGAATAAAAATTAATTGCGAGCTTGGCAAGCTACCCGTGGCGTACTCGATATGCCAAAAACAGTAACAAGTCTCACAATGGAGATGTTACTGGTGCCCACTCCAGCAAATCGATGAACCATGGGAAGGCAGTGCAGCAGTGTGACAGTGATTGCATGAAAATAAAGGATATAGAAATAAACTAGTACATTTTGTGCTCAGATCTCTAGTTTATAACTATATATATATTTACCTAAAATTTATACTACATTTAAAATCCATTAATAATAAGTAATGAGAAAAATGTGATTAATAACATTTCTTAAGTATATACATCTCAAAGTACATAATGATTTGGAGGCTAAAAATAAATTAAAAACTACTAGGATGCATGGAAATTATATATTAAAATCAGAAAAATTTCAGTTTTAAGCAAAAGTTATATGACAACTTTCAACTTAATATTTTGTTAAAATTTGACAAAAAAATTCTGTATCACTATCACTGTATCACTGTCACCCTGTTGCTCATCGATTTGCTTGAGCAGACACCAGTAATGTCTCCATTGTGAGACTTGTTACTGTTTTTGGCATATCGAATATGCCACGAGTAGCTTACCAAGCTCTGCCGTGTGGCCGAGATACTCTTGGTAGCTTGCCGGGCTCTCCTAGAGGGGCGAAGGAATCGAATCCAAGTCAGTCACATGCAAGGCAAACGCCCTACCACTGTGCTATCTCCAGCCTGACAAAATTCTAAAACTTGATATTGGTAATACATTTTTAAGATTCTGATAACATATAACACATTCAAGAAAAATAGAAACAAAAATTAAAATATGTAATAAGAATTCAAAGATACAAAAACATCTGTGAGAATGGGGATTTTGTCAAGGAAGTAAAACTAGTTATTTGAAAGAGAAAAGCATGAAAAATATAACAAACTTTAATTGAGAGTGATAGCACATAAAAATTTTAAGAACGTTTGCCAAAAGTATTAAAATGTTATGCTTAGAATCCTAATATCATATTGTTAAATTATACAGAAAGACAAGTTGTAGGCAAATGCTCCTTACTAAAATTAAACTTAACAAGTGAATGAGCATATTCATAGCCACTTAATATACACATATAAATATATTTATAAAATGGGGTTGGGGATACCTGGTAGTGTTCAGGGACTATTCTAGAGTCTGTGTTCAGGAGTGACCATATGCAGTTTCAGACATCAAATTGGTGTTGGTTGTATGCACGAAAGACCCCTTAGCCATCAAAACTCTCTCTCCAGCCCCCACTTAACATACCGAGTAAGGCATGAAAATCCCTTTCATGCAGTTCACTAAAATGGAGAAACACTAAAACAAAGCAAGTTGAAATGAACACTATATTTAAAGTACAAATATCAAAGGCAACAAATAATTTCACTCTTGAATAATTACTCCAGAAAAGGAGAACAGAATTTCTATCCTATATCCATGCAAGTTTGAGAAGGGAAACAAGTCTAGCTGAGTTTGAGAAGAAAAAATACATAAGTTAATCATATATGTAAAATTAGCGGTAAATATCTTCGAGAAAATTTATTAGTGCAATAAAAACTAAAATAACATGAACAATATAATGATTCTAGCAACTCAAGTTGAAATAACATTAACTGATTAAAAATTCTATGAATTTAAAAACTGTTCTAAATAATTATTTATACTAATATCATGAAGCCTAAATAAAATTCACAACCTTTTCCTGGAAAAACAATAAAAGAAAACTTTCTTTTTTTCTTAGTTTGATCTAATGTAACAAACACAAACTTGTAGCAAGTATCATCCAGCTAATTGACTAGCTAGAACATTAAGAAAAGAAAAATACACCATTTTGTGAGGAAATAATGAAATGTTTAACTTTCTGATAATGTTTTGCCTTTCTGTATGGGAGAAAATCCCCAGCTACACAGCAGTTCCAGAATGAAAGAATACAGGTGACAAGTCACAAACTTCTTCCAACCATGCTAATGACAGACCTTCCAAGGAAGCTCAGAGTACTTAGTCATAGCAGGTCTGACTTATGGCTAATTGTTGCAGGACTCATTTGATTATCTGGCATAGATTATGATAAGTCACTGTCACTGTCACTGTCACTGTCATCCCCTTGCTCATCAATTTGCTCGAACGGGCACCAGTAACATCTCCATTGTGAGACTTGTTATTACTGTTTTTGGCATATCAAATATGCCACAGGTAGCTTGCTAGGCTCTGCTGTGCGGGCAGGATACTGTCAGTAGCTTGCAGGGCTCTCTGAGCGGGGCGGAGAAACAGAACCTGGGTCGGCCATGTGCAAGGCAAACGCCTTACCCGATATGTATCGCTCCTGCCAGTATAGTGAGATTATGATAAGGAAAGTAAGAATTAGTTTTGTTGTTTTGGAGCCTGTGGTCACTTCCAGGATACTCTTAGACCAGTACTTCCATGTTAGGACTGAGTATGTGGTGATGCTCCACCCCTGCAATGCTGGGGATCTTTCAGGTGAAGCCTGTGGTACTCATGAGCCCCCAGGACTGCACCCAGTGGATTTTTGGGGACTTGTGGCACTGCCCACAAAATGATGCTTGGAGGATCACACAATGCATGCATTGAACCACCCACAACACACTCTAAGAATGTTTTACTTTAGGGCACAGCTCTGGAAAACATATAATTTTTGACTCAACAGATCATAACATAGAGTTGTGTTGTGATCTGAATGACAATTTTAATATTAGTTGTATGAATCACAAATATTATGATTCATTTGTGTCACAAATGACTACTGTTATAAGAACAGAGAACCTGGGGCACTTGTTTGAGACCTTGTTTTCAATCATTATCCTCATATACATAAATTCCTGAGATGATTAGGAGTGATGTATTCTAGGAAATATTTCTATGTGAATACGCCTTGACAAGTTAATATTTCTTTTCCCAAACACCCAATGTCTGCACAAAAATGAGAAAAGATATTATAAATATTATAATATAAAATCCACACATTTTTATTAGTTTTGATTTGAGATCACACCTGTAGATGTTTGCTAGGGCTTATTCCCAGCTCTGGGCTCAAGAGTAATGCCTATTGGTGCTTAGGGACAATATATGGTTTAGGGGCTAGGACCTGGATCAATTGCATGCAAAACAATCACTTTTGTACTATCTCTCTAGCCAGACCACACATTTTAATATTCCATGTTTTTCTATTATTTCACTCATATGTTCATAGTTGTAATAAATTGATGCATCTAATTTATTACAGCATATATTTATGAGTAACCTTTATTACATTTCTAAAGCATAAATTGTTACCTCCCTTAAAAAAGTGGTGTTTGGGGCTGGAGAGATAGCACAGTGTGTAGGGCATTTGCCTTGCACGCGGCCGACCCGGGTTCAAATCCCAGCATCCCATATGGTCCCCTGAGCACGGTCAGGGGTAATTCCTGAGTGCAGAGCCAGGAGTAACCCCTGTGCATCGCCAGGTGTGACCCAAAAAAGAAAAAAAAAAGTAGTGTTTAATGTCTACATAAACTAAAGTACATAGATAAAAAAATACACATACAGTGAAGAAGATGTTTATTAAAGGCTAAGCTGAAAATACATTTTAGATTTACTTACTTCATACTGAGATTACTGAACACTTTAAAATTGGACACAAACAAAAATGAAGGTATAACTTAAACCCCTTGGTGTTTCATTGCTAGAACTGAAATCTCAAGTACATTTCCTTCTATTAGTTCAGAATCATTTAAATTAAATGACCTGAAAGCCTTTGGGGAAAAATTAACCACAGAATTAAAATTGTGCTTTCAGATCAGTGTTGGGTGAGGAAACAGCACAATTCTTTTTGAAAGAATACATCTTACTGTTTATTTCTGTTTCTGTTTTAATGAAAACCTAATTGCATATTTTTTTTTCTTTTCTGGTGATCTCTCTGCTTTTGTTAAATATGTCATATTCATTTTAACATCCCACTGGGATGTTTAAACTTCAAAAATCACTGCAAATGATTTAATAGTATTTTTGGTTCATCAATTTTGCTATGTGTCAAACAAAACATCTGGAAAAAAATTGCTTCACTCCAATTTAATCATTTTTCTGTTTACTTTCATGCTATTTAAAAAAATTCAAAGGAGATAATAGTTAAGAACCTACAATAAGATTCTTCAGAAGGAAATCATCTTCATAAGAATCTACAGAATAGGACAATCTAAGTTAAAGTTGCTGAATGAACAGAGAATTAGCTGAATAGGATATATATTTACATGACATTCTAAGATTTTATGTTTTATTGAAGTATACTTGATGTACATGACCCCTATATTTGTTCCAGGTGAAAACATAATGATTCAATCTGTGATTTAAAGCAATGATAATTTAATATATGCAAGCACTGGGTGTGATCACCAGATAAGCCTAGTCACAATCTACGATAGGCGCAGTACATTATCTTTATAGGTCTAAGATTATTCACTGTCATCTTGTTGCTCATCGATTTGTTCGAGCAGGCACCAGTAATGTCTCTCATTGAGAGACTTATTGTTCCTGTTTTTGACATATCTAATACTCATGGGTAGCTTGCCAGGCTCTGCCGTGCGGAATCGATACTCTCGGTAGCTTGCTGGGCTCTCCGAGAGGGGTGGAGGAATCGAACTCGTGTCGGTTGCGTGAAAGGCAAATGCCCAACCTCTGTGCTAATTTCTCTATTGTTACAAAATATGCTATAAGTATATAATAATTTTCATACATATTTTGGAGCACTGCAGTCTGCCATAATGACCTGTCTATTACATCTTTATTATGATCTTTTTAGTATAGTTTTAGAACTATTTACTTTCTAATGATGAGCACTCTTATAGAGGAAAAATTATCTGAGAATTTCATGACAGATCATCATTTGTGAATGGAATTTTAGGGCATTAAATGACCAAGTGACTTGAACAGTAAGAAATAATTAAAATCTACACATAAAAATTGTGAAATAATTTAGTTCAGGGTTTTGTAGAAATATTTTGACAAGGTCATTGGTCAGAAAAAAAATAGAATAGAGAACAATTTGAAGTAGTAATCATTGTTAATACAATATCACTGAAATAGGTACTCTGAATTTTGTAAGGTTTAGTGTATCCAGAATAGTGGAACATCCAGAACACTAATCAGTGCAATGATAAACACTAGATTATTTTAGATTCTAGTAGTCTAAAATAACACATAAATTCTGCATCAAAAGCTTTAGTGCCATATTCTCAAAAACCGTTTTCTACACCATCTCATGCCCTCCTTTATTCCCACACAAATCATTGTTTCACCTTTTAAAAAAACTGTTCAAAGAAATGCACTATACCAGTATATCTTTTTTTTTTTAAACATATCTAGGGCATACATATAGGAAAGGAAGAGGACAAGCTATCACTATTTGCAGACGATATAATAATATAATTAGAAAACTGTAAAGACTCTACAAAAAAGCTCCTAGAAACAACAGGTTTGTGTAGGAAAGTAGCAGACGACAAAATCAACACCCGAAAGTCTATGGCTTTCTTATGTACAAATATTGCAAGAGAAGAAAGAGACATTAATAAAACAATCTCGTTCACAACAGTACCTCAAAACATAATGTACCTTGGAATCAGCTTAACTAAAGAGATGAAGGACCTATACAAGGAAAATTACAAAACACTATTTCAAGAAATAAAAGAGGACACTAGGAAATGGAGACATATCCCCTGCTCATGGATATCAAAGATTAACATTATCAAAATCCCCAAAGCACTGTCACTGTCACTGTCATCCCCTGGCTCATCGATTTTGCTCGAGCGGGCACCAGTAACGTCTCCATTGTGAGACTTGTTTGTTACTGTTTTTGGCATGTTGAATACACCATGGGTAGCTTGCCAGATTCTGCCGTGGGTACAAGATGCTCTTGGTTGCTTGCTGGACTCTTTGAGAGGGGCGGAGGAATTGAACCCAGGTCGGCCGAGTGCAAGGTGACTACAGCTGTGCAGACCCTATCAGGATACCCATAACATTCTTCAAAGAAATAGAGAAAACACTCCTGAAATTCATATTGGACAATAACCCCCCCCCCCATGAATAGCTAAAGCAATCCTTGGGAAAAAGATTTGTGGCATCACCTTTCCCAACTTCAAACTGTACTACAAAGCAATAGTAATTAAAACAGCACGGTACTGGGTAGAAATAGACCCACAAACCAATGGGATAGAGTTGAATATTCTGTCACAGACTCTCAAATATATGACCATTTAATCTTTGGCAAAGGAGCAATAAATGTGAAGGAGAACAAGGAAACAAGGAAAGCCTCTTCAACAAGTGGTGCTGGGGAAACTGGATAGCTACCTGCAAAAAAAAAAAAAAAAAGAACTGACCTCTGTCTAACACCAGGCACAAAAGTCATATCAAAGTGGATTAAAGACCTCAATATCAGACATGAATCCATAAGGTACATGGAAGAAAATGTAGGCAGAGCCTTCCATGACATTGAAGTTGAAGGCATCTTTAAGGATGAAACACCACTGACCAAGCAAGTGGAAACAAACAAAAACAAATGGGACTACATTAAACTAAGAAGCTTCTGGACTTCAAAAGAAACAGTGAAGAAAATACAGAGAGAGCTTACAGAATGCCAAAGAATATTCACCCAATACCCATCTGATAAGGGATTAATAAACAGTATATACAAGACACTAGTAGAATTGTACAAGAAAAAACCTCCAACTCCTTCAAACAATGGGGTGAAGAAATGAACAGAAACTTCCTCAGAAAAGAAATACAAATGGCCAAAAGGCACATGAAAAAATGCTCCACATCACTAGTCATCAGAGAGATGCAAATCAAAACAACAATGAGATATCATCTCACATCACAGAGACAGGCAAACATTAAAAAGAACAAGAACAACCAGTGCAGGCACAGATGTGGGGAGAAATAGACTCTCTTTCATTGTTGGTACAAATGCTGACTGGTTCAGCCTTTCTGGAAAACAATATGGGCATTCCTGGAAAAACTAGAAATTGAGCTTCCATATGAACCATCAATACCACTTCTGGAAATATATCCTGGGAATGCAAAAAAAAGGACAATAGAAATGACATATGTACTTGTATGTTCATTCCAGCTCTGTTCACAGTAGTCAGAATTTGGAAACAACCCGAGTACCCAAGAACAGACAACGGGTTAAAGAAATTTTGGTGCATCTACACAATGAGATATTATGCAGCTGTTAGGAAAGATGAAATCAGGAAATTTTCTTATAAGTGCATGGGCATGGAGAGTATTATGCTAAGTGAAATGAGCAAGAAAGAGAGGGACAGACATAGTATAATTTCAGTCATTTCTGGAACATAAAATAACACAATATGAGATGGACACCCAAGATCAGTTAGACACAAGGACCCGGATATTGCCCCATAGTTGAAGCCTGTCTCATGAGCTGGGGGAGAAGGCAGCTGGAATAGAGAAGGGATCACTAAGGCAATGATGGTTGGAGAAATCGTTCAGGATGGGAGATGTGTGCTGAAAGTAGATAAAGGACTAAACATGAAAACTCTCAGTAACTGTATTGCACACCATAATGCCCAAAAGTAGAGAGAGAGTACCAGGAAAATTGTCTGCCATGGAGGCAGGAAGGGGATAGGAAAGGGGGGGTTCTGGGGAATTGGTGGTAGGGAATGTGCACTAGTGGAGGGATGGGTGTTTGATTATTGTATGATTGAAACTCATACATAAAAGCTTGTAACTGTATCTCATGGTGATTCAATAAAAGAAAAAAAAAGAAATGTGGTAAACTAATAGATATATTCAATACTAAAATATTCTATTAAAAGGGATAAGTAAAATAATAACTAGTTAATACATTTGCCTCGTTACCTGAATAATTACTTAGTAAGCAATATAAAAACATAATTATTTCAAATTGCAAATTTTTTTTAGATCTCTGACATTCTATTGCTTCATCATTAAATTTTAAATGTATTTTATCATAAAACAATTACTTAGAAATCAGTGACATTTTTTTTTTCTTTCTAGGTCACACCTGGCGACGCACAGGGGTTACTCCTGGCTCTGCACTCAGGAATTACTCCTGGAGATGCTTGGGGGACCATCTGGGATGTTGGGATTCGAACCGGGTCAGCAGTATGCAAGGCAAACGCCCTACCTGCTGTGCTATTGCTCCAGCCCCAATCATCGACATTTTAATAAAAAAATACATGGAAAATAGAAAAAGTATATCATCTTAGACAAGTTCAATCTTTCTAAGAATGTCAACAATGAAAATACTTTGTGTCTAGATTATTCCATATTCTTTTGTATTTCTACCCAGCCTGTTTTATCCACTCTGTCACCAAGTCTTAAATTTTGCTACAAATATTTCTGATATCATATTTATGTCTTAAGCCTAGACTCTTGATAGAAGATATTTTGTTGCCTGTGAAGGGTAAATGCATTTGTTTGGAGGTGTCTGGGACCAACAGGGTCACAACAGAAGTGATGACGGGAGAGACATGCCAGGGATTGAATGCAGGTAGGCCAAGAATAAGGAAAGTGCCTTACTGGCTGTATTACCACTCCAACCTAGAAAAAATTATTTTTTCCAAAGTGGTTGAGACTCACAAATAGACAATGTCCTTAATTTAATATACTCAACTCATGGTTTTGAAGACAGAAGATCAATACAGTTCAGTTTTCTGATAAACTAGCCATTTTTTTTGAGTACACTTCTTTTGGTATGTGGGGTGGGAAGGATGTAGTGGCATGCTGCAATAAAGATTACATGGTCCCCACTTGTTCTGAAACACAGAATGACTTTAAAATCGAATGTCCAAATAGATTGAAGTACATGCTGGATGGAAAACCCCAAGGAAGGTGTTTGAAATGAACTCAAACATGCCTTCCATTTTATCTCATTTTCTTATTAACCTTTAAAGATTATTTTGAAAATAAAAATTTATATTTAATAATCAAGAAATGATATGTCTCTTAGAGATCAGATTCTGAACAGAATTTTAAATTATTTGAACTTGTTCAGATTTGAGAATAACATAACTTTATTTCTAAAGCAGACCCTGCAGAAGCTGTAAATGCTGACACCCCCCACCTGCCTAGAGGCCCCTCCAGAGCAGAACAAATCAGCACAACTTAAGCCCTGAATGATGACATGCTGGGCGAAGGTCACTTCAGTGCCTCTGGGGAGATAGTTCATCCACACTGAAACCACAGAATAAAAAAATCAAAATGTTTGAGGGGCAGCTACAATAAGGCAATCATTCCCTTTTCTATCTCTTCATAGCATCAGTATGACAAATCTCTTAGAGTGAAAATAGCTCTGAATTGCCCATAGACTGCAGGTGAGAGGAGAGACACAGTATGACTTTACTTTAAGGGTAGGCGAACAGGGGAAAGGGTTTAGAGGAAAATCTCCTTTTGCCTGATGCTGAGTTTCCCACTTGGGAAAAAAAAAACAGTTAAAAAAAAGACTTGAGTGCACAGAAAATTATATATTTCCCTCCTATATTAGAGAATCAGAGAGAAAGTGTGGAGTTCTGGATTAAATTCATTCTGATTATGATGGGCACCTAGGCTTAACTATATATTACACTGAATGCTATAGCATTCTCTCTTTTATTCATAAATCATTGGAAGTCATGTAGCTCAGAGTCTATTTATAGGTACAAGAATAGAGAAATAGGAAGGGAAAGATCTAAAAAAAAGCTTCAACACCAAGCTGCGGAGATGCCTCCAGACCCTGTGCCAGGCTGAATCTCATATCTGGCGGTACCCCAGATTAGAACAGGTAGGCCAACCTGCCCAAACAGAGCCCTGACAGTGGAAAACTCCACATTCTTTTTTTTTTTTTTGGCTCTTTGGGTCATACCTGTTGATGCACAGGGGTTACTCCTGGCTCATGCACTCAGGAATTCACTCCTGGCAGTGCTCAGGGGAACATATGGGATGCTGGGAATCGAACCCAGGTCGGCTGCATGCAAGGCAAACACCCTATCGGCTGTGCTACCGCTCCAGCCCCAAAACTCCACACTCTTATCACTGCATCCTCATTGTCCAACTTCACAGGCTCAGGACAAATCTCATCCAGCAACAAATCTGTTGAAAAACTCAGGAATGCAAGTTTTGTGACCAAAATCTTCAGGTTCTCATGGCATCACGGATGGGTGAACTCCCCCAACCACCTGTTCTTCTGGGAATCTGGCAGTCACACCCAGGAACTGCCTCTGGCCCATATAAACTCATTAATCAGCCATAATCCAGAGACTCTAAATAAATCTTGGAAGCAATCAACAAGCTGCAGATATGTTTCTGGACCCCAAAATTACCATCCAGTTAAAATTTTAACTCCAGCTGTATCTATCACCCCATTCAAAATTTCAAAATTCCTAGAGCAACATCTCAAACTGTACATCCCTGATATACCAGGAGTAGCACACCACACTCTTTGGGATGTAAAGTAGAAGGCAACCAATCTAGATTAAGAAAATATTAGCACACAAGGCTTAACTTTTAGCACATTAGTAATTTCTTATATAAGAGCTTAGTGGCTCCAGGGTGAGATACAATAATATTCACATACTTTCTTCTGAGAAAATCTTTTTGGATTATTTTTAGCAAATTATTCATAATAAGAAATATAAAATAAAATATTCAGGCCTGCTTTTGAATGAGAAAGTTGGAAATAATGGTGGTGGTAAGTTGTAATGGTGGTGCATTGGTGTTGGAATTTTGAATATAATAAATCATTGTTAACAACTTTATAAAAATTAAATTAATTTAATTTTTTAAAAAAGTTTCACTACCAAAAAAAAAATTAAAAAAAAAATAAATAAAAAAGTTTCACTACCAGCATATACTCAAACTTTTTACTCCTCAAATGCATTTGATACCCATATATATTCATTCCCTTGTTGGAAATCATTATGCTAAAGCAGGCATCAAGATTTGGACAATCTCACGGGTGAAGCAAATTTAATAAACAAAGATGCAAATGTGTGTCAGAGCAACAAAGTGTGGCAAAAGAGAAAATACCCTGCAAGGGATATGTAAACTTAAAAAAGTTTATAAGAGAATTATAAATCATGTGGCTTTGCAGGGACTATTCTGCTTTAAAAAACAGAATAATATCTTATCTTCAAAATTATACATTAAGTGAGCAGGCTGATTGTTCATCTACAATATACCTGTATGCTCCCAGCTGTGTAAATCCTTTGAACTAAAATGATATATACTAACTTATAGAGAATAGTGTATGTGACTGGAATAAAGGGAAATGAGGAGTCTAGCTAAGTAAAATACCAAGGTGGTCACTCTTTTGGAACTGTTTAGGAAATTTCACTGCCTGGACAGGTGTTTCATCTGCCTCTTTGTTTGTAATTGAAACTGCGGAATAGGACCAAAGTTATTCATCCTACATTTTCATTGAACCAATAAAATGTCTATCTTAATCACATGAGTGGACCATATATGATGACAGCAATTGAACCAAAATTAGCTATGAATAAGGCAAACACCTTAACAGTTCTCTCTGACCACTCTATTCATAACTTTATTATCATCTGAATACCAAATTTTTCTTATTAGGCTCATTGCAGATAAAACTTGGAGATTCTAACTTGTTATTTTATTGTCTTTCCTAAATATTTCTTGTGATACATATCTGTGTAGTTGGTATTATCAATTTTGCTTGCCTTGGATAAGGTGAAACCTATATTTGAATCCTGAGTACAGCCAGACATCACTCCAGAGCACCACTAGGTATGGTCCCACTAGTACTTCTACCACCACCACCACCACCACCACCACCACCACCACCACCACTACTACTACTACTGGTCACTGTCACTGTTATCCCATTGCTCATCAATTTGCTTAAGCAGGCACCAGTAACGTCTCCATTGTGAGACTTGTTGTTACTGTTTTTGGCATATTGAATAAGCCTCGGGTAGCTTGCCAGGCTCTGCTGTGAGGGACTACTACTTATACTACCAAAAAAGAATTGTCTTAATAAATAACAATTTAAAAGCAAAACACAACACAAAGTATCACTTGAGATATCTATATCACATAAAGTCAAGAAAAACTTTTCTAGATTTTCACTTTAAGCTGCTTACCTGACATTTCATTTGCTTATTGCATGAAGGATGCCATCTTTCCGAAAATAAGGAAAATTAGTCAGCAATATAGTGATTTGTGTGAAGGATCTGTTTTTTCCCATCAATCTACTGTCTGTCTACATCTGAACAAATTTTCAAATGTGAATTGTATCTTTGTGTCAGTTTGAGATTTTATTCTCTTCAATGATCTATAGATGGATCAATAAAGCACTGTTGCTATAAATTACTGTTATATATAAGTGACATGGTATTTAGTAGGCTATTCCACTCTAGGTTGTCTCTTTGCACTGTGCATTTACAAACATGCATGTATTATATATGTTTACATATAGATTTAAGATTTAGATTATGAGATTAATTTGAAAAATCAAGTTCAATTTTAGTAAAAAATTCTGTGATCAGTTTATAAGCAAACATATCTTGGGAACTCAACCTGCTTGGGAATATATGAAATATAATATTATCATACTTTTTCTGGTTTAATTCATTAAAGAGTGATCATAATTCTCTTAATAAAGAATCATTTAACATATGGAGACAGGGGGAGAGGGGGAAAGGGGAGTATACCAAGGATATTGGTGATAGGGAATGTGCACAGGTGGAGGGATGGGGGTTTGATCATTGTGTGACTGTAACCCAAACATGAAAACTTGTAAGTATTTCATGATGAGTCAATAAAATTTAAAAAAATAGAATCATTTAACATTTTTAGGTGTGTAAATAAGTTTTTAATAAGGTTTGCTTTTCTTCTAATTGTCATGCATGATAAAAACTATTTGCTATAGGTACAAGATGTAGTAGTCAGTTTTCTAATCTTCTATTAGAATAAAATCACATATTTAAATAATATAATTAGAAATTTTTATACTTTAACATAAATTCTGCTTCTGTTTATTATGTTTTGTTTTTACTGTAGGACCTCAATATATATTTAAACTATTCAAAACATTTGTTCAGAACACTTTCAGAACACTTTTAGTTTATAATAACTACAAGTGCTTCCTATTTTCTGAATTCTCCATTCACTTTTGTTCTCCATTTACAATGAAGACACCAGGTCAAATTAATTATTATTTTTACATTTTACATTTTACAGTTCTTACTTTTACAAGAAAACAATCTGATTAATTTCATGAGAGGAATTTGTTAATTCACTATATTATTTCCTTCGATGTGTCCCTATTAATTTACAACTTAATCCTTTAATTTCAAGTTATAGATTGGTTTTATTAATTTTTATATATTAATTTTAAATCCATCCATGGTTGATAATTTTATTAACTATAATTTCCCTTTTGTTCATAAAACATTTCATAATACTTTATGTGTGTATCCACAAATTATATATAATCCATATGCAGAATGATTCTATATACATTGTTCTTTCACTTTTGTATTATTGACTTTGAATTTTAGTATTTTTCTCTTTATTATTAAAATTTTTAATTCTTTTGTCATATTACTCAAAAACGAAATAGCTTGCTTTTCTGGCAGAGGGGGTTGGAGTGATGAGCAGGAAGTGTCTCACATGCAGTGCTCAGGAAGACAAAATGTGCCTCCTGTGGTTCTCGCCAAATCTGTTGTGGTTCAGTGTGAGTGTGCTGGCTTCTCATGGGCTCCTACGGCTACACTCTGCAGAGCACAGGTCCTGGGGATCCCCATTTGACATTCTGGGCAAAATGTGGTATCAGACTGACTTGGGCTTGAGTACCTGCTTGGTGTATCCTTTGATGTACCAACTCTTCTGTAATTCTATTTGAATTTTTAGAAAAATATATTTATATTCAAATAATTTTAAATAATTATTCATCACTACTTGAAAAAATGTGATTTAAAGATGATTGCTGGACTAGAGCCTTTACTTATTGGATTCCACGGGACGTCAAAAGTACGCCTGTCCACCCACCTACGAGATGGTCAGACTTCTTCATCAAGACCCTGAAGGAACGATTTGAAACTCTTCATGTTCCTGGAGCAAGCAGACGCCATTGGGCTACACTAGCACGTGACAGGGAAGAATGGAGACATTATTGTCACCCGCTTGAGCAAATCAATGAGAAATGAGATGACAAGTGATACAAGTGATACTTGAAAATTTGTTTGTTAGTAACAGTTTTAGATATCCAATGCTTTAAATACAGCCTTACTATTTGTATCAGTGTCTTCCATCAATAATCCAAGGTTCTCTCCATCTCCTATTTTACCATTGATGGCAAAAGCCCTGCTTGCCCTCAGAGTTCAGAGAACTAAGTTTTGTGGTCTGTATCTTTTCATGTAGCACTGTAGCACTGTCCTCCTGTTGTTAATGGACTTGCTGGAACAGGCACCAGTAATATGTCCATTGTGAGGCTTGTTCTTACAGTTTTTGGCATATAGAATATACCATCGGTAGTTTGCCAGGCTCTGCCTGTATTTATACAAATAACTGCAAGTATTAATAAGAAATAAACTTATTTTTAATATGTATAACTGAAGGGAAGCAAAAAGCAATATAGATGTCCCTTGGAGACAAAGTGTCTCCATGTGTTAATCTCCCCAAGAGAATTGCCTCCGCTGAAATGTTTTACCTCTGTAAATGACCGATCACACCTAAGTGCAGTCCCATATCTCAACCCCCTTCAGATGTTTTGTTACAGATGCTAGCAGCTCTCCATTAAAAGGGTCATTTTTACTATCAGACTGTGGTCCGAGTCTCATTGTTCCTCTGTTGAGAGCTGGGGAGGCAGCTCTCAACCACCCAACGCATGCGTCATGCACCTGTACACTTTTTGAACTCTCACTTGCCATAGCGGTTTTATGGTTTTGTATACATATTATACATAGTCTCTTCACCACTTCTTCACTGAAATGTCCTAGACTCTTAACTACTGTCCTTTTGTTATTTCCGGTTAGTTTCTTAATCCCACCTCATTGCATCCGCTTTTTCCTTAACGTCCTCATTTCTATAACCCAGGGACAAGGATTCGCCAAGATATACTCCATGAGTCAGACAAAACAGCTCTAATGATTACCTAGATATTTTTGACTCTTGTAGCCTTTCTTGATGCAAAAGAAGCTTTCTGTGTTAAGACGCATAAGTGAAGGCATACTGATATTGTCCTAAGCACTCTATAAGAAAATATAAAATTTCTTTTCTAAGACAATAAGCAGTATCTAAAAAAATAAAAAAATAACTCAGGACTAAGATCTTACTGTTTTTCACATATACTATAAGTGAGTTCATGCATATTTACTAATTTATCTTCCAGTAATAATTAAGATAATTGTTTTTTTGTTTTCCTAAGGAAGGTAATTGGCAGTTGTTGGTCTTATTCCCCCATTAGTCCTCCTCCCTGAATACCCTTGGAATCATGTCTCCACAGGGAGAGAATGCAGTAGGTATGTGTCTAATCTGACATTACTATTCGGTTTTAGAATCACGTGGAGGTTTTCCTACCTTAAAACTAACAATGCTAATAATAATGACTTTAAGAATGTCTCTTTTTTAAGCAATGTTTTCTATGAGAAATAGAAAAGATGACTTTGCCTTTTATATTGGATAATGTTTTATGAGTGTTTTGATTGAAAATAACAATAAACATTAAACTAGATTTTTTGGGGTTTATCTTCTGGAGTTCATTTATTAATAGCTAATTGAAATTCAAGAATAAGAAATACAGATGTGTTGTTGGAAAATCTTTGACCCCCAAACCATTCAGATTCAAATTCTTATTTCTACACTTAATTTTCTTTCAGCAACTATATGATACTGACGTGTTGAAAATTAAACTCATTAAGTATATTTTTAATTCACATGAAAATAATCATCATGATCATCATCATCCCATTGATCATCGATTTCCTCGAGTGGTCTCAGTAACGTCTCCATTTGTCCTAGCCCTGATATTTCAGAAGCCATTCTTTACTGGTCTTTCCCAATGGTGCTGCACTGGAGGCTCTTTCAGGGTGAGTGGAATGAGACCCAGCATTGTTACTGATTTGGGCATATGAAGACACCATGGGGAGCTGGCCAAGCTCTTTCCTGAGGGCAGGAAACTCTCAGTAGCTTGCCAGGTTCTACAAGAGGGAGAAGTAGGCTATAAGATGTCGCTTCCGGGAGCTTAGTTTTATAGTCTATGGATGTTGGCCGTTGATGGGATTACACAGGCACCAGGGGCAGTTTCTGGGTGTGACCGCCTAGCTACTGGAAAATGAGGCATCTGGGTGGAAGAGGCCCAGTCCCGATCTGAGAAGGCTTGGAAATCTCAGCCTCGGGTCCCACACACCTGGGTTCCTCTGCCAGTTCCTTCATGCGTAAGGCTTGTCCGAACGTGTGGAAAGGGGCCTTGAGCATGGCTGTGGCTGGGTTCCGGAGGTCTCACCTGCCAGGGCTCTGCTTGGGGCAGGGAGGGAAACTCAACACACCCCCTCCAATGGGCCCTGGTGAAGACAGTCAGGCACTGGGGCAAGAGGCTCTGGTTATAACACTCAGGGGATAGTGTTGAAAATAATGCCATCAGCTTGTGGGCGGGAAAAATAGTTAAAGTGGCCCATTTGCTTACGGTAGTTTTATTATAAAAAGAGCAAAGGAATAGAGGCATTCAAAAACAGAGAAACATCCGCACAGATTGATAAACTAGCCACTTGTCTAAATCTAGCTATGTAGTGCATCCCAGGGGTGGGCCCCTATGGCTGACCTGGAGGAGGGGTGTTGGTCTTCCTCTGGAAACAAGAGTTCAAAAGTAACACTGGGTGGGAATTTTGGGGAATGCAATGTAAATAATAATTTTATATTATTATAAAATAATATATAGATCTACTTATGAGTTATAGCTAAAAAATGCATACTGATGTGCACATTATATCAAGTTAACTTAATAGCATATAAAGTTGCATTTTTGCTGTATAAGAAAAAGAAATCTATATTATTAACTTCAAGTCTGATATCAATAACTATATAGCATGTTAAAATCTTGGATTCACAATTGCTAAGGATATTAAAATAATAAAAAATTAACTAAGTCATACAAACTGCTTAATAGTCGTACTGTTCTTATTATGTTACCAATTTCTTATCTTTATTACCTTATCAATTTCTTCACATTTTGTGGAAGTTAACATGACAAATGTTTTCTATAATAAAATATTACTAGACTAATTTATATTTGATGGAGATAATTGACTAGTTTTAATTAATAAATTAGACGATATATGATGACCACCTGTAGAATATAATTTTCAAATTACTGTCAATAAATAAAAGTCAACTAATGCTATTTGTTTGGTTAGTATTTATTTCAGTTTTACTTTTGGTGCTTAAGAAATACATTTATGTTACAATTATTAAATTATCATGCAGAATAGCAACTTTAAAAATAGTACAACAAAAATTCAAATATTATATTTGTATCACCTACATAATTCACGTTTTTGCAAGAGTTCAGCAATACCTTATATTTTAGACACTTCTTCTTACCTGCTTGTGTGCATGGTCATAGGAATTAATGTGATTGTCAAACTCCTGATGCTTATAATATTGCTTGTCACATAGTTCACAGTAAAAATTGGCCTTGAGGTCTTCTAGAGCTTTTGCTATGGTATTCTCTTTCTCAGCATAATCCTAAAAAAAATTAAAAAAATTCAAGGAAGGAAGCAATTAGTTTTCTTTTGAGTTCACTTTGTTCTGATATTTGTCAACTTTAACATACTAATTAAAACTATAATATAACTGAGAAAAATAAAGTCACCTTATAAGTGAGTTTAAGAAAATAAAAGGTAAGTGGTATTAAGAGCCAAAATAAGTAGTGGTGAAATAAATAAAATTATATATGGAGTTTGAAAACCCTCGAAAAAAGTAGAAGTCTTTCCTTGGTAAGTCTTGTTATGCTACCATCACCGTCACGGTCATCCCATTGCTCATCAATGTGTTCGAGCAGGCACCAGTAACGTCTCTCATTGTGAGACTTACTGTTGCTGTTTTTGGCATATTGAATACGCCATGGGTAGCTTGCCAGTCTCTGCTGTGCGGCCGCAATACTCTTGGTAGCATGCCGGGCTCTCTGAGAGGGGCGGAGGAATTAAAAAGGGTTGGCTTAGTGAAAGGCCTTACCGCTGTGCTATCGCTCCAGCCCATGTTACCATAGAAAAGAAAAATAATTAAAATCATGTGGCATGATTATTTAGCAATTCTTTTAAAAAAAAAAACTTTTTAATTGAGTCACTGTGAGATAGACCCTTACAAAGTTGTTCATGATTGGATTTCAATCATAGTGTTCAAACATCCATGCCTCCACCAGTGTACATTTCTCTGTATTAGTGTCCCCAGTTTCCCTCCCCCCATCAGCCCCCACTGCACACTGCCTATCTGCCTCTCTATGGCAGATGAATCTCTCTCTCTCCCTTTCTCTCTCTCTCTCTCTCTCTCTCTCTCTCTCTCACACACACACACACACACACACACACACTCTGTCACTCTCCTTTTGGGCATTATGGTTTGTATTATTGATAGAGAAAAGTTATCAAGAATATCGGTATGACAATAGTAGCTGACAATGATCACCCTGGACAAGAACTGAGTGTTACAAACCATAAGGTACATTGAAGACAAGGTCGGCAAAACCCTCCACGATATTGAAGATAAAGGTATCTTCAAAGATTACATGCAACTGGCCAACCAAGTGGAAACAGAGATCAACAAATGGGACTACATTAAACTAAAAAGCTTCTGCACCGCAAAAGATACAGTGACCAGAATACAAAGACTATCTACAGAATGGGAAAGGATATTTACACAATACCCATCAGATAAGGGGTTGATATCAAGGGTATATAAAGCACTGGTTGAACTCTACAAGAAGAAAACATCCAACCCCATCAGAAAATGGGGTGAAGAAATGAACAGAAACTTTCCCAAGGAAGAGATACGAATGGCCAAAAGGCACATGAAAAAGTGCTCTGCATCACTAATCATCAGGGAGATGCAGATCAAAACAACCACGAGATACCACCTCACACCACAGAGACTAGCACACATCCAAAAGAACAAAAGCAACCGCTGTTGGAGAGGATGTAGGGAGAAAGGGACCCTTCTACACTGCTGGTGGGAATGCCCACTGGTTCAGCCCTTTTGGAAAACAATATGGACGATTCTCAAAATATTAGAAATTGAGCTCCCATTTGACCCAGCAATGCCACTGCTGGGAATATATCCCAGAGAAGCAAAAAAGTATAGTCGAAAGGACATCTGCACTCATATGTTCATCGCAGTGTTATTTACAATAGCCAGAATCTGGAAAAAACCTGAGTGCCCTAGAACAAATGACTGGTTGAAGAAACTTTGGTACATCTATACAATGGAATACTATGCAGGTATTAGAAAAAATGAGATCATGAACTTTGCATATAAGTGGATCAGCATGGAAAGTATCATGCTAAGTGAAATGAGTCAAAAAGAGAGAGACAGATATAGAAAGATTGCACTCATCTGTGGAATATAGAATACAGAGTAGGAGACTAACACCCAATAATAATAGAAATAAGTACCAGGAGGTTGACTCCATGGCTTGGAAGCTAGCCTCACATTCTGGGAAAAGGGCAGCTCAGATAGAGAAGGGAACACCAAGCAAAATGTGGTTGGAGGCCAAGTGGGGGAGGGTGAAGTGTGATGAATGTAGACTAGAGACTGAACACAATGGCCACTCAACACCTTTATTGCAAACCACAGCACCTAATTAGAGAGAGAGAACAAAAGAAAATACCCTGCCACAGTGGCAGGGGGGGTGGGGGAGATGGGATTGGGGGGGTGGGAGGGATGTTGGGTTTATTTGTGGTGGAGAATGGGCACTGGTGAAGGGATGGGTTTTCGAACTTTGTATGAGGGAAATATGAGCACGAGAATGTATAAATCTGTAGCTGTACCCTCACTGTGACTCACTAATAAATAAATAAATAAAAAAGAACTGAGTGTTAAAAGTAGGTTAAGGGATATTCTTTATTTTGCAATGCTTTGTTAATAAAACACTTATAAATTCTGAAAAAAGGCACATATTTGTACATAAATATTCATTTGTTTTATTTATATAAGTGTTTCTTTAAATATCTCTATAATAACTTATTCATTCTAACTAGATTTTGCATGTCTGTTTTTATGTTGAGCCACAGAAATTTAGGTTGAACATTAAAAAAACCCCTACACTATTTAAAAATAAGATATTCCTCTGAAAGTTGTTTCCCTATGCTGAGAAGGATTAAATTATATAAGTAGTTTCCTTTCATCACACTCACAGTAAACAAAGATAACTTGCAATCAATCTACTGAAAAAAGAAAAATGTAGTCAGTTATAATTAGCTTCCATTTATGAAACAGATAGCAAAATGTTTGGCTCTGTCTTTTGAGTTTTCTTAAATCTTAATTTGCCTTATATTCTGTACTTGCTTAAATGAGTACATAAAGATATTAATGCATTTTACATGGAGGAACATTGTTTAAGTCTTTCTATGAAGTGCTACCATGAAGAGGACCTAACATCAATCCTACCATAGAAAATGCTATTTCTAATAGTCATATTATTTCATTCATTACTTCACATTTATTTTCTTAGGCTCTGCGATGAAGAGATAAAGTTCCATAGTAATCTCTATGTAACAAAAATTGTTTTCACATTAAAAATCACAAAGTATAAATGGCTTATAGCTATTTTTCTACAGGCTGGAGTGGGTCACACCTGGTGTGGCTTGTGGATTTCCATCTCTCAATGGAAATCGTTTTAAAATTGGACGTATAATGCTAAGGACTGAAATAAGGCTCCACTCCTGAAAAGCATGGGTTCAACCTTGTGAGCCAATGCCATGGTAAATGCATGTTGTTTTAATACTAAAGTAATTTCTATAACATTTTAAAGGATTTATTAATTTCCATTTAATTTATGTTCCAGAATTTCCTTATTTTGTACTATAAATAGGTGACATCACATATCATAAAGTTCATATTGATATGCATGTATACCTTGAAATAATAACAAACACATTTGCTGAAATAGATGCTAGCATATTTAATACAGATTTATTGTTATGTTTTATAAGTTATGCAACTGTACCAAAAGAAGTGATGAATTAAAAAAACATTCAAATTATATATGTAATTGATGAGGTTTGGTAGCTGTTAATTTTTTCAGAACATTTGTAAAATACTTTTAATACTGTTTTGTTTCCTTTAGTTTTAAAAACCTAGTTTTAAAACATTAAAATTTATTTATATTAAGTCGATCTATGCTGGTTATAGAGTTACAGTAACTTAAATTGTAATAACCTTTAAAATTATTTCAGAATAATATTTGTGAATTATACAATTAAAATGAAACAATAATTAAGTAGTATAATTTCATAACTAAAGAGTGCAGAGCAGAGATAAAATTCCAGTCAATATGGGTTATTTTATAATGGCAATAATTTTGTACTCAAAGCAGAATTAGCTCTTAAACAATATCCTTGAATGAAAACTTGACAAACTAATTGATTAACCATTAATAATAATAATAGTTAAACTACTAACTATATATATTTGGCTGTTTTGTATGGTTAAATATTCATAATTTCATGTCTTCCTAAGATGAATACTCCTCCAGTAAGCAATAATACTTCATTAGTTATTCTTTCACAGGGGAAAACTTTCAGCAATCTGGAGACTTTGTTCTTTAAACGTATTATTTTAAGCATAGAACTAAAAGAAACTCAAGGGGGGCAAGTAATAGTTAAAAGGATAGAACACTTGATTTCTATGTATCCTACCTGGGTTTCATCCCTGGTAGTAAAATCATAGTAAAATCATAGTAAAATCATCCTGAGCATGCCAGGAGTGATCCCTGACCACATAGTTAGGAGATAATCATGAGTATCATAGTTGTGGGCCCGAAGTCCCAACCCTCAAGAAAAATGAGAGAAAAAAAGTCTAGGAGCCATAAAAACTATTAATTCAGTACTTATGTCTGGGAAGTCACTGAAAAACTATGTATGAACTCATTTAAATCTAACTAAAATTACAGAGATGTAATTTGTATTCTAAATTATAAACAGAGATGTAAAATGTTTTCTAAACACTTCTTCATTTTACAGCTCAAAAGTTAAATAATTAGCTCAATGATTTATAATGAATAATTATGTGATCTTTTTTTCATACCAGATAATCTGGTTTATAGCATTTTATTATGTTTAGACTTTTAAAACACATGCAAACATGCAAAAACTGGAGAGTACAATAATCTTATAACCTGAATTTCAGATTAAATAATTTCACTCAGGCCCAATATAACTGTAATTTCCCTGTTCTATCTAACACGGTTTCCTTGCCCAGATTATATTGAAATTACCAACTCCATATATTGTTATATGCAAATATTTCTATGTATATGTATAAAAGAGGAATTTTAATGAAAACATTCATGAAACTGGTATCAGTCATAGATAAACAAAATCAATAAAGAAACTGCAATCAATCTTGTAATCATGACAAATACATTTGCTGGAATAGATGTTGGCATATTTAAATACAGATTTATTGTTATCTCTTATTAGTTATGCAACTGCACCAAATTATCAACATCCAGTGTGTTCAAATGACTATAATTGTCTGATATTTGTAATGTGTTTTTTCAAAATGAATTCATAAAAGACTCATATTTGACCATAATCTGGTATGGATCTTAGTTTCTTTTATTCTATAAATATATCCACTGTTTGCATTACTCCCCATTGCAATTTATTTTTCATTTATAATTCATAGTAAAAAAGCTTCAGTTATACATGTTATAAAAATAAAGCAACAAACTATTAAATCATCAGCAGAAATGCAATAATGCTAATATTTGAACAGATTTTTCTCTTGAGAGCTACCTTTAGCTCTCTTTGTTTCTATCTTCTAAAATACTAAACATGTTCTTGGCTGGAGTTGAGGTTATATTGGATTGAACAGTGAAATAATTTTGTGGCAAAAACCTCTTATTGGGGGGAATTCGTTCCACATCCAGTGTTTCTCAGGAGACAAAATGTGATTCTGGGGATTGAATCCTAGTCATCTGCTTGCTAGGCAAGTTCTCTTTCTGCTTGATTATGCCTGCGCCTGGTGGCAAGAACTTTCATACTGATTTGAATGTAATATGTTGTCAGAACTATACTCTAAAAAAAATCTAAAAAAAAGTTAGTAGTATAAAAGGACAGTTCATTGTATGGGTGTCATGACTAAAATCTTTATGTTTGAAACACTTAAGAAAAACTGGGGCCAGACCTAGTTTTTAGAATCAAGGGTTACTTAATGCTCTTTGTTTAAAGAATCATTCATATGTGGAATGGCACAAGAGTAAGAGTTGGCAGCAGCAAAACAAGCACTGTCAGTCTTGTACTACTTATCCTGTTAGACACATTGAACAAAGTGTGTTGATAAGATCAGCTATTATCAGCTTAATTTGCACTGATGCTCTATGGTGCCTCATTCCTTCAACTGTGGATGGTACTGAATGAATGATACTGATGATACTGGAGGAGAATAACTGTTGTTACAAAGCCTAGTAACACATATTTAACACATTCATACACTAGAAATGTAATAAATGCATTTGAATACATTTTAAAAATGCAGAATCACTTATATCATCACCCTAACTTATTCCCTCTATCTAAAAAAATCTGTTTTGTTCAAATAGTTATGAGTTCTTCAATGTTTCACTAGGTCTTCAATGTCCCACTATAAAGCTAAGGGGGAGGTTTATTGTATCTGGTCAGGGAATGCACAGCTTTCTAATTTCACAAACACCTAAAAACAAAAATGTGTGGTCTTTAAGGAAAGCAGGAAAGAATCCCAAAGTTTTTATCAGCTTTTTATATGCTACTTTAACAACAATGTGAATATCCAACAAATGTGCAAACTTGAGAAGTGAAACTTCCGCAGATCAGCAAATTGAAACAGAGAAGTTGGTGGTTGCAGGAAGGAGCATAGATTGAGAGAGTGGTGGAAGTGGAGAAGAAAAAATATTTAAAATGGTCGCACTTCATGGTAGCAAAAGCTTTACATATTATGTCAAATGGTAGGAAGTATCTCTTAAAAGTGTGCTTTTGTAAACTTGTCTGAGAAATGTGAACCTCGGGAGGGCAGGAATTTTGTGCATACTCAGTTGACTACTGAATCTCTAATGCTTTTAGCTTGCCTGCACTGGTAGACACTTAGCAATTAATAAAACAGGAAAATCAATCCTTTTGTTTTGAAGGTATATAAAAAGCAAACAGAACATCAATTAGCAGAATAGGATGAGGGTATTATTTAAATCGGTGTATGTCTGCTTTGGGTTTTGGTACTTAGACATTTGGGGAAAACTTTAGACTTAATACAAAGTTATGCTACATACATATTGTCATTGCTAAATAGTAGATGCTAATAAATATCTATTTAATATTTCTATTTTTATAAAGATATGAACTGAGAACTGTTAATATATGATTATTTTCAAAATTAAACAAAATATTTTTATGACTTCATATGTACTTTGGAAAATTCTTTCTTTCTGTCTCTATGTCTATCTGTCTATCTCTCTCTTTTTCTCTCTCTTCTCTCTCAATTCTCTTTCCCTTTCTCTATCTCTTCCACATAATCCCATTAGAATAAAAACATCCTTGTAATTTACTCCCAGAAAAAAATTTACTTTTATTATTTAAAGAAAGGAAACAAAAAAGTTAAATTTTGATTATAAAACAAAGATGATAAAATATTCCTAGGAAAATACCTACATAAATAGGTAGCATTTTATTTGGCAATCCATGATATCTATTTCCTATATCCTAGGATCATATATTTACTCCACTTGAAACTGTCCAGGGACCAGAGATAAAATTTAAGTGGTACAGCACATGTTGAGCATGTATAAGACACTGTATTTAGTCCCTGGCACAGCAAGACTCCTAGAGCTCTCTCTCTTGCAGCCCTGATTCCCTCTATGCCCACAACAACCCTGTTCCATTGAGTCTGAGTACCGCACAGTCTGGCTGAGAATGAAAGCATCTGGCATATTCTTTTGGTGTGAGAATCACCGCTAGGTGTGGCTCATGTAAAAAGTCTCTAATACTATCCCATCATTACTAGGGCAACTATCCTCACAATAAATCACAAGTCCAACTCTGCCTGCTTCCTGACAACAACTTGTCTTAATTTTCTCTTTCTTACAATTCTTTAGCCAACTTTATTTTCTTTATGATTTTTAAGCTTCATGAATCTGTATGATTTTTAAACTTCATAAATATGTATGAAAACAATCTCCACGCCAGGTTGTTTTCACTCAGGATGCCCTAGAGGGGGACGGGTGAGAACTCTCCCCATCCTAAGGGACCCAGCCCTGCCAGCCGACCTCCACTACCCAACCGCCGCCACGCTCCAGGTCAGTTTCCGGACCATGCAGCTGCTTTGCCGCTGTGCTACACATTATATGATACTTCTTACCCATTTCCCATAATTACCACATCATATTTTATGGAGTTCAGACATAGGCAACAAATCATAGAGAGTAATGTGTGTGTGTGTGTGTGTGTGTGTGTGTGTGTGTGTGTTTACATACATACCTCTCAGAGAGCCCAACAAGCTTCCGAGAGCATCACGCCTGCATGAACAGTGCCTGGCAAGCTACCCCTGGTGTATTCAATATGCCAAAAACAGTAACGATAACACTCATTTTCCAGACCCTGAAAGGGCCTCTAGTCATTGGGAAAGATGAGTAAGGAGAGGCTGCTAAAATCTCAGGACTGGGAGGAATAGAGACGTTACTGGTGTCCGCTCAATTAAATTGATGAACAACAAGATGACAGTGACAGTCACAGTGAATCTGTATTCACTTTGGCTCTTGGATTTGTTATTTATTTATTTTTCCTGGGGAATATTCTTAAAACACTTGTTTATACAAAACACTTGTTCATATCTTGTAGATCCTTTCTAAAATACTGTTTTCTTGAAACTGATTTTTCTTATAACATTCAAAAAAAAAGGATTCATCTTATTTTTTATTTTTATCTTCTCTTTTAATGTAGAATAAGGTTTATTCAGGAACACAGCAGTTTTAGAATACCTTTGAACATTGGAGCTTGAAAGCTGTATTAACAATGAGAGAGAGAGAAAGAGAGAGAAAGAGAGAGTACAAAAGAAAGCATGTGGAAAAACTGATGTTAGCTTTTATCATGTTTAAATCCTTTCTGTGTTAGGCAAGAGGGCAACCATTTCAGGGTGGTAAAACTGTGCTATTGTCTCAAAATATGAGTCACTGAATTCTTAAAGTTTAGATTCTTTCATCTCACAGGCTAAAAAATGGATGACAAGATGATTTTTAATAATCTAGATGAGATGGCTAGGGGTTATGAAAGAAAATATCAATTTTATTAAAAGACACATACTATTGAAAAGAAGTAAAATGGAAATAGTCATTTAAGTGTGAAAATTATTTTTTTTTAGGATTCCACAGAAATGCGAACTCATCCATACCACATCAACACTGAGGGCAGCAATTGAATGCTGAATGTGGAGAAGTCTGAGTATTGACAATCATATTTCTACAACACACTAACTCTGGTTATATCAAATGAAACTCAATGTGAGAACTAAGTATACCTTAAGGTTTAGAAAATATACATATTTTTGCTTTTTGGGTCACACCCCGTGATGCACAGGTGTTACTTTTGGCTCTGCACTCAGGAATCACTCCTGGCAGTTCTCAGGGGACCATATGGGGTGCTGGGAAACCATATCAAACCAGGTCGGCTGCGTGCAAGGCAAACACCATCCTGCTGTGCTATAGCTCCAGCCCAGAAAATAATTTTTTTATTAAGATAAATCCAAGTGTTATTGAAATACAACTTAAGGTGGAATAGAGTTCATTTGTAAAGTTTTGTCGATTTTTATTCTGTGATTCTTTAGCTAGAGTCAAACATTTGATAAATAGTATGGTTTCCAAATTAGGCACAAGTAAGGCACAATAAGGCTGTGTCTCCAAGTCTCAGCTGTCAGGGGACACTGTTCCCTTTCACTTGGCTAGAAGCAGTATTATAATGACATTGCCTTTAAATACTTTAGAATCTACATGGACATAAGCAAAGCTGTGGATAATTTTATGCTGAAGATAAACTAGAAAATGAATCTATGTATTTAATTCTTGACATTAACTCATGTGCCTTTATTCTAGCTTATATATAAGTTTGGATTTAATCCTAGGCATAGCTTCCTACCTATCTATCAATAGCATACTGATATGGAAATTGTAGACAGAATATTCAAAGTGACCAGGAAAGCAAAAAATGCTGTCAACCTAGAATTACATATCTAGCAAAAGTATTCCTCACAAATGAAGCAGAAGTGAACTCTCAGAAAAACTAAAAGTGCCAGACAGATTAAGAGAAATACTTCTCTAGAAAAAAAATTATATATAAAATTTACTGGAGTAGAAAAGCATCAAATTAAAGTTATATGTACTTATTTATAATTAATACAAGTTAACTTTGCTTAGATAGAAAAAATTGAATTGGGTGATATGAATGAGTAAAATTAATTATAAAAAGAAGTGGGATAATAATAAAGAATTCTTCATACTATGTTTTCCATGAGCAGAATAGGATGTCCTCTGATGAATGCAGAATGTTTTCAGGAAAATTATTGAAACACCATTAGACAGAAGCTGGGGCTATGTGTATGAAAATAGTAACTGTTGATATGTCATTGGGGATCAAAAAAAGCTACTTCACTTGCTGTGTTCATGCCAGAGACCTTGAAGAGGAGATGGGACATGACTTAATCAACATTTATAGACTTTGAAATGATCTTTTAATATAAACAGGGAATTTTTCTAACATGTCATTACTTCTACCATTCTAACACTCACTCCCTGGGCATTCTTACCCATCTAAAAACTACACCTACATTTAATAAACATATGAAAACACATTTCTATAAAATAAAACAAATATATTTTCACATTATACACATCAAAAGAATATGCACATATGGTTTTATTGTATTAATTCTCTATTGGATATTTGTTTTAATCTCTTACCACTACAAATTATCTTTTTCTATTTATTCATTTTCATATTATTAATGCTTCAGAGAGTAATTAAAACATTAAAAATATTTTCCTGGGTATTGAAGCAATAATACAGCAGATTGGTTTCTTTTCTTTCATGCAGTCAATCTGTTTTCCACCCCTAGCACTATCTATGTTCCCCTGAACTCTGTCAGGAGTGACTTCTGGACAAAAATCTAGGAGTAAGCCCTGTTACAGCCATTGGGGGTGGTCCACAAATATAAACATATATGTGTATGTGTACACGTGTGTGTACATATATACCTATAAAATATATATGTATATTTCTGGTAATCTGCACTATCAGAAAGACAGTTAACATATTCATACTACAAAGTTTATAGATCTGAAATTTAGAGGTTTAATACTTACGGAATTTGTTTTCCATGCAGAAAATGTTTTATATACTTATTTTCTAAATTGTATTTATAGTACTGCAATTCATTTTATGTGGTCATGTTTGTGAGAATGATGTTCTGCCTACTGCACTAAAGAGGCTATATTTGGTTATATTTATAAAGCTTTTGACTGGTTTATTTTGAAGTAAAGAGAACAAATGATTCACTTAGACGCAAAAGCTCTACACACCAAAATCTAATCTTGGTATTAATCAATTGCTTATTCATTCAATAATTGTTTATGAAAGGCCTAAATATGTATTAAGTGTGTCATTGAGACACAACTATTTCCAAAATAATTTAACATTTATATTAATGTAATAAGGAGAACGAAATCTCCAAGAATGGCTATTCTGGGAACACATAAAGTCTTCCTGTTAAGAAAATCAGTAGTCTTTCAAAATAATTTATTGAAAGCTGAATTTGTCAGTAGGTGAAGTGGGATGCTGTAATTTTTATACTCTAGAAGAAACAATTATATATATAATTATGAAATATTCTAGTTTTGGAAAAAATCTATTTTTGTGCATGTTTAATACATATTTACATAGCATGAGGGGATATTTTGGTGGCAACAAATAAGTGGTAAGGCAAAGATAAATTATAATGTCCTTATTATACTAACTGGAGTGATAGCACAGCGGGTAGGGTATTTGCCTTGCACGGTGCCGACCCGGGTTCAATTCCTCCATCCCCTCTTACCTGAACTCATAACTCAGCTTTGGTTTGTGTACGTGTATATGCATATATAAAAGCAACATTTTAATTATTATAAATATTTTAATTCAGATTTCATGATTTATTTGACTTGTTTTTCTAATTGTGGTCTATTCATATTGTTATTCATAAGAAAAATGACTTGGGCTGGAGCAATAGCACAGTGGGTAGGCCTTGCACATGGTGAACCTGGGTTAGATTCCTCCACTCCTCTCGGAGAGACTGGCAAGCTACTGACAGTATCCCACTCGCATGACAGAGCCTGGCAAGCTACCCATGGCATATTCGATATGCCAAAAACAGTAACAAGTCTCACAATGGAGATGCTACTGGTGCCCACTCAAGCAAATCGATGAACAATGGGAGAACAATGCTATTATTTTCAAGTTTGGAAAATCTTATAGAAAAAAAATTCTGATAGAAAGTCAGTATAGCAGTTTAAGCAACAGTGAGAACTGATCTTTTCTATATTTAGAAAAAGATGTTACTGCAGAATAGAGAAAGATATAGGGATAGAATTAAGACTGGAAGCAAAGAAAGTAGTTAGAAAAAAATTTTCTGGTGGTAGAAGTCAAAACATGTTTTTATAATTTTTTTTTTTTGCTACATGGGGCTGTGTAGAGGATTTACTTCTGACTCTGCACTCAGGGATAATTCCTGGTGGGTCTCAGGGGACCATATATATATAGTACCAATGATCCAACTCAGGTTGGCCACATACAAGGCAAGTGCGCTACCACTTTCTGCTATTTCTCTGGTTCCTCAGAAGGTCAAAATTTTACAAAAAAAAGAGTGAATGAACAATTTGGTAAAGTTACTGGAAATGTGCTCCTTAAGCTTTTTCTATTCATGATTCCAAGAAACTTTAAGCCACCCTATGAATACAGATATAATTATTAGATCTTCAAATAAAAACTACTAATAACATCATGAAGAAATTTACCTTCAAAGAAAACTGAGGGGAGGGAGTTTTATTGACACTACCCTGTGGTGACCAGGGATTAGTTGAACACTGTTTAAGGGACCATATATTTTGACAGGAATTGAACTAATTCAATCACATTCAACTCAAGCACCTTATCCCGTTCTATCTTTCTGTACCCTTAAAATACACTTTAAATATTTTTATGATTTCCACATTCAGCTACCATATGGAGCTGTGAGACACAGTACATGAAGCTAAAAATTAGAATACAAAAAGTTGTATTTTGGTTGAGTGTTAGAGACTGTTGTAAGATTCCTATGTAGTGATAAGTCATAGGCCATGAATATCTTGAGTATTTCACTAAAAGTAAAAAGATAACATATCTATTTCTTGGGTAGCTATTATTATAAAACATGGAAGTGCTCTTGAACCTTAAATGAGGTTTAAATTTCTAAAAATTTAGACATGGTTAAAAATGTTTTCTAATTTTTACTGATTCACATTTTTCATACCTAGCATTTCTTACACATCAATTCTATGTTTGTTTATATCAAATATTTTCAATGTAA
The DNA here is from genome assembly GCF_027595985.1 of Sorex araneus. NCBI lineage: Eukaryota > Metazoa > Chordata > Mammalia > Eulipotyphla > Soricidae > Sorex > Sorex araneus. The sequence continues at coordinate 218,579,401 of NC_073313.1, read as the reverse complement.
TGTAATTGCAATAGTTTTATAGCTATTTAAAATATAAGAACTGCCATTATTTATTAATTATACTAGTAAAATGGTAGTAATACTCTAAAAAATTAAACTATACTGAAATGTGTTATACTCAATTAATAGACTTTTTTTTTTCCTCTCAAGAAGAGAGGGGGAAAAATGATGCCACTTTCCCTATGGAATCTTAACCTAGATGGGGCATTACTAAATATAAGATATGAAAGGTGTATCATGCATTTTTATAAATGAGTTATATTTGTTATATGAGTTATATTTTTAACAAATGTTTTTTTAAATTTTTGTTTTGTATATTTTTAGGGCCACATCTGGTGATTTCATAGAATCTCTGACTCTGTTCAGAAGTCTCTTCTGCTGGTGATGCTCAGGGGACCATATTTTGTGCTGGGGTCTGAACTGGGATCAACTGCCTACAAGGCAAGTGCCTTAACACTTGTATTATCTTTGTGGCCCTAATACTACATTTGTAGAAGAAAAAAATGCAAAATTTACATATCTGTTAAAAGATATAGCTTGGTCACATGGAAAAGAAAATATGTGTACATTTAATAACGTTTGTGTATGTTGTAAATTCACACATAGGGATACGCATTACAGATATTAAAAAATGTAGATCCCTTTACTATAAATTAAGTTTACAGTAATTCTACAACGTTTAAAGTCCCATACTTCTTATTTCCATTTCCTTACTAAAAAAGTTAAAAAGAAAAGACTGTCTTGCTGTGAACAAAATAAGGTAAAATAATAGTCCTCAAATCTTTTAGCTTGACACATTTAAAAAAAAAAAACATTTTCTCAAAAAAAGCAAGCATGACACTGTAGGTGTCACTTCACCTGAGTTCCCAGATGCCTTCCAATGATGATAATGTGTCCTCTGCTTCCAAAGTAAGAGAAATACTACATGGCGACCTGCTGTCCCTTCTATTAGTGCCAGCAGGCTCTGCCCCTGTGGTTAATTCTGCTTTGTCTTGAACTTCAAATGGGAGTGATGGTCTACGCATTTGATACATTGTTAGCACAGTAGGAAAAACCCATTTAGAAATAATCACATATTTCAGGTATCCAAAAGAAAAGGGACATTTTACAAAAAAGAAACACTTTAACTTTAAAACTTACAGCTAAAATTTGGAAGAAAACATAAGAATATGAAGAACATTTGCATTTATTGATTGCTACCAAATGTATGAGGACAGAAGAAAATAACTTAGTCTCTAGTCTCATTTAGTTTTATCAGTTTTACATGCCCTAACTTCATTCATAAATTAGAAAAATTGTTTTAAATAGGTCTATCCAGGGAATCTGTAATAATATTTTAGTATTTATGAAGGCAGAATCTTCTGTCCCTGTTCCAGGCTATTTTCACCAGGGCACCTCGAAGAGGGGTCACATTGAGTTTCCCTCCCTGCACCAAGCAGAACCCTGGCAGCCAAAGACTTCGAAAACCCAGCCAAAGCTACGCTCAAGGCCATTCTCCACAGGTTTGGATGAGCCTTATGCATGAAGGAACCGACAGAGGAACCGAGACATGCGGGACCCGTAGACTGGGCCTCCTCCACCCAGATCCCCAGTTTTCCAGTAGCTTGGCAGTCACACCACAAACTGCCCCAGGCACCAGGTAATCTCATCAGCGGCCAAGATCCAGAGACTATAAAATAAAGCTCCCGGAAAAGAGTGATGCAGAATTTGGTAGACAACATGCCAGTCAACCAAAAGCTTGCATACAGTAGACTGGGAGAACCTGTAATAGCGATTAGAGGTCTCCCTAAAAGTCTTCGTCGCTCTTGGAAAGCCCGGCAAGCTACCAAGGGTATCCCACCCACATGGCAGAGCCTGGCTATCCATGGCGTATTTGATATGCCAAAAACAGTAACAATCATGGGCCTCATTCTCCTGACCCTGAAAGAATCCCCGATATGGCAGCTTTGGGAAGGACGAAAAAGGAGATGCTGATAAAAGCGCACAACAGGGATGAATGGAGACATTACTGGCGCCCACTCCAGCAAATTGATGATCAACAGGACAATAGGTGATACAGGTGATGAAGGAAGATCTAGATATGGAAGTTCATAGGACACTCAAGTTTTTGGTGAAGGCATTAGTTTGGGCTATTCACACTGAATTTTACTGTAACAAATAACAGTACAAAACATTTTTAAGTTGATCTTGTTGAGTTCTGGTAAAGAGCAGTTTTGTAATGACAGGAACATTTCAAAATTTTTCAAAATTAAACGTAGTATTTACAGTTAACTGTGTTTTGTTATGGAATTATTTATATTTGTTGGATATCTAGGTTAGAGTACATATCATTTAAAGATATTACAATTCAGATATTAGATATTATACTTTTGCTTGTTTTAGAGTTACACAGGTCTGTGCTCAGGGTTTACACCTGGTTCTGAAATTTCAGTTCACTTCTGACCATGCTCAGGGGACCAGATAAATTGTTTCAGATAAAACCCAGGTTTCGCCAATTGCATGGCAAATGCCCTACCACTGTCAATTGTTCTGTCCCCATGTATTACCACATTTTAAAAAGTGAGTTAGTTCTAAACATTAAGTTTTTCTGAAAATGCATTTTGGGTAATAACAACACTGAGACCCTGATTTAAAATTCTGTAACACTTGCCAGACCACTAAATCATCCAAAGTAGATCAATCTCTGGACTGAAAACTCTGAGATCTTCTCAGAATGATGGGGGCAGTCAGATTTTCTTCTCTGCCCATAATTCGAATAAGCCTCACCAGAACCCAAAGTTCTCCAGTATATTCCAACTCCGTAACTGACCTCAAAAAAATGCCAATATGAAATTGCCCCAGCTCCACAGCTCCAAAAGCATGTGGCCACATACATTACCTCATAGCACCTCAAAATTTCACAGTTCTGAAAGTCTATTAGTACATTTGAAGCAAAAGTTATATAGAAGTTCATCAAATTCAATGTGCAAAAGTAATACTGAAGGCTTGACTAGCACCAATCATCTCAGACACTAATTTTAGGAACACCATTGTGAGATATAACTTGTATCACTTTTATCATTTGTCATCCCATTGATCTTCGATTTGCTCAAGCGGGTATCAGTAATGTCTCCATTCTTTCCTGTCACATGCTAAACTAGTCCAGTGATATCTGCTCACTCCAGGAACTAGAAGAGCCTCAAACCATTCATTCTGGGTTTTGACGAAGAAGTCTGACCATCTCATTGGTAGGCAGCCACGCGGTCTTTTGATGTCCTGTAGAATCCAGTTGGTAACAGCTTTAGTCCAGGGTCTTCTCTGAATCACATTATGTGTACAGCTTATCTGATTTTTGATGAGTTGGCAAACGAGACAGTGTCCCTGATTCTTGACCATAGATGGAGGTCAGAACTGTTGATTCCTTCTGTCACTTGAGTGAAATGTGATACTCCAAGTTTAGCTCTTTCGATTCCTCTTTGGGACACCTGAATAACATTCTCATCCTGTTTTTGTAGGGCCCAGGTCTCTGAGGTGTATGTTAGTGCAAGAAGAATAGGGGAGTCGAAAAGATGTGCCCGGAGCCAGAGTTTCTTCATCCTCTTAACCACTTCGTTGATGCTCTCGAAGGCATTCCACGCTGCTCTCTTCCTCCCGCGCAGTTCTGGCACCAAGTTGTTCCTCATGTTGAGCTCTCCACCCAGATACACATAGCTGCTGCATTCGGAGATGTTTGTTCCATTGAGAGCAAATGGGACATCTGAGATTAGTTCTGTTTTTATGAACATTATTTTGCTGAGATTCAGCTGTAGTTCAATCTTTCCACACTTACAGTCAAAGTAAACCAGCATTTTTGCTGCTTGGCTAATGTTTGGTGTTATATTTACATGTCCTTCACCAACTATAAGACCAAGATGACTGCCCTCTGATGACCTGATGGATCTGTCACATCTTCCAGAAGGGCAATGGATAGAGTTATTTATGACTTCTACTCGGATCTCCTTGACAGCCACATCCACCTGCCCACATACCAAATTCCACAGAATAGATATGTCGTCCCAAACATCCTCCCTTCTGAAATCTGACATACCACTTTGTCAGTAAAGACACGAATAATACTTAGCCCAGACAAGGTCAGACCCAAACACCTGAAGAATCTGCCGCCAGTACTCGTCAATGCACTGGCTCAGCTCTTCACATGTTACCTGTCTGAATGCAAGGTTCCATCTCAATGGAAAACTAGCAGGACCATTCTGTTGTACAACAAGGGAGAAATCCACGACATCAGCAACTATCGCCCAATCTGCCTGTTATCTGTCATCTACGAGTTGTTCACTTGAGTCATCCTGAATAGAATAGGCAGAACACTAGACAAAGGACAACCATGCGAGCAATCCAGGTTCTGAAAAGGGTTCAGCACGATCTACCATATCCACACAGTGACCAAACTCAATGAAATTTTACAAGAGTTCAAAATGCCACTCTGTCTAATGTTCATCGATTTAAAGAGGGCCTTTGATTCTGTTGAGAGTGAAGTGGTCATCGAAGCCCTAGCCAAACAGGGTGTGCAAACTCAGTACATCAAGATCCTCCATGAGCTGTATTATAGATTCACCACCAGAATCTCACCATTCTACAAGGAAATGATCATTGACGTAAAGAGAGGGGTTCTGCAGGGTCATACCATTTCACTGAAACTCTTCAGTGCCACCCTCGAGAACATCATGCAACAACTGGAACAGGAAGGACTGGGAGTGAAGATAGATGGTCGGCAACTACACCACCTCCTCTTTGCTGATGACATCCTTCAAATAACACTAAACATTAGCCAAGCGGCACAAGTGCTGGCTGACTTGGACCGAGTGAGATATAACAATGACAGAAATTGGCTTCTATTGGCATATTTTTGATAATTTTATTTGAAATTTTATTATATAAAGCAATATGGAAAAAATTAGTTTATACCTACAAAGGGGGCAGGTTTGGGGATGCTGAATGAGAAAGTAGGGACATTGGTGTAGAGAAGGTCACACTGGTGGTGGGATTGGTGTTGGAACATTGATTGGAAAAAATTATAAACAATTCTGTAACTTGTTTACATGTAAATGAAACAATAATTAAAAAATAAAATAATACTGTATCTTATTAAATAAATTCATTTTAAAATTAATTAAATTATAATTAAATAAATTATTGCTACACTGTTATTAAAGCTTATTTACTTGCATATTCAGTTGTATCAGGATTTTATATATTGAAATTACATACATATATAAGCTGGTGGCAATAATGATTTATAGTGCCAGTATTCTATAATCTTCTGGTAATTAGGATAAATATCACCCCTCATGCCCTGATAATTTAAGCACTAAATATATATGTATATATTTGTGGGCTGGAGCGATAGCACAGCAGTTGGGCATTAGCCTTTCACGCAGCTGACCTATGTTCGATTCCTCCGCCCCTCTCAGAGAGCCCGGCAAGCTACCGAGAGTATGGAGCCCGCACGGCAGAGCCTGGCAAGCTACCCATGGTGTATCCGAAATGCAAAAAACAGTAACAACAAATCTCACAATGGAGACATTACTGATACCTGCTTGAGAAAATCGATGAGCAACGGGATGACAGTGACAATGACATAATATCTGTATAATTTTTTTTTGCCATTTTAGTCACACCTGGTGATGCACAGGGGTTATTTTTGGCTCTGCACTCAGGAATTGTGACTGGTAGTACTTAGGGGACCATATGGGATGCTGGGAATCAAACACAGGTTGGCCGCATGCAAAGCAAGCGTCCTACCCACTATGCTATCGCTCCAGCTCAAAAATAATATTTTATAATCTATTTGTATATTTTAAGCAAAGGGCTGTGATTTACAAAGTTATTGATAGTTGTGGTATGTGTAATATTTCAACACAATCCCACCACCAGTGTCAACCTTCTCCACCAGTATTTCCATGTTCCCTCCCTATCCCATCTTACACCTCATCCTTACCTGACAATCTGACAGGCACATTACAAAGTTTCTGTGGTTGCATCTTAGTTTCATGTTTTCAATTTTGTTGAGTCAGTGTTTCAGATAAATGGCCATACCACTATCTCATATCACCAGTATAACTGATACCGTTCACCATTACTTCCCTGCTCTTCTTCTGCCTTGATTTCCTTACTTCTCTATCCTTCTCCTCTCTGAACACTCGGGTGAAGGTTGATGTAGGTATTCCCCTTTTACTACAGCACATTTTCACACCCAGTATAAGAACACTATTTTATTTAGTAATGCTTATGTTAATAAACAAACTCCTAAGATTGTTGGTTTGTATAACAAAATAAACAAGGTAAAATATCTCAAAAATCCATGTGGAAAATATAGAAACATGGAAGAAAATGGCCTTGCAACCAGCAAATAACCTTTAGCGGATCCAGTCTTTAGATATCTGCCTAAAATTGTATAAAAGGAATCTCAAAGACAAAAAGTGTAAAACTACAGAAACACAGCTTCCTATTATTTCATTTCCGGCAAAGAGAACACAAATATATTTTAGAATAGCAATAGGCTTTGGGAATGATCTTTTTTCCATAACAAATATGCCTACCTGGGGCCAGAGATATACTACTACAAGTAGGGTGCTTGTCTTGCACATAGCAGACCTGCGTTTAATCCCTGGCACACCACATGGTCCCTTGCATGTCAGGAATGATCCCTGAGTGCTGATACAGGAATACATGTAAACATGACTGGGTGTGGCCAAAAAAACAAAATAAAAATGTCTTTATTTATTTAAAAAAATTACATACTATAATTTTTTCACTGTATTCTAGTGTTATTTACAGAGTTCAGATTTATGCTAGAATAATTCATAAAAAAGACATGCAAGAAATGTCAAGTATAATTAAAGTGAATATGAAATTTTAATTTTTGACATATTCAGGTATATTCTTTCAATCTGACTTCCTGGAAAAAAATAATCAATAAAGAGGTCCAGAAGACAGTACAGCAAGCAAGGCACTTTTCATGCATACAGCCAAAAATGATTTAATCCCCAATATTCCATGTTGTCCCCGAATCTCTCAGAAGTGATCCCTAAGAACAGACCCAGAAGTAACCCATGAACACAACCAAGTGTGGCCCAAAAACAAAAAGAAAGAAAGAAAAAATAATGGTATATTAAAAAGTGACTCTTTCTAAGATATCTATAAATAAATAATATCAATACTGATAATAGTGTTTGTACAGCATGCTATTCCTGACTCACTTGAGAGCACTTTACATATATCAAACTAAGAAATACTAAGAATAGTTTGTGATTAGTGCTATTACTCACTTATAGGTGAAGACACTGAAGCACATCGAGTTTAACCTGAACAAATTCACACAAGCTATTTGGTCACAGACCCTGGACCTGGCTACAGGCAATCTGGCTCCAATGCCATGCTGTAATAACGGAAGGTGATGATAATAAAGCATACTAGTTTCAACTCAATTCATGATTGTTCTAACTATAAGAATTAATATAAAAATGAAATAGAGCAAATAATGGAACTATTTTTATCTGATTAATTTTATTAGAACAAGTTTCCTAAAAAATACTCTGCCCTCCAAGTATACACACAAATACCGGAGACTCTCATGTTTGCTCATGCATTTACTTATACTAAGCTACTAGCTGTGCCTCCAAAAGTGTCTAATGTCAGTGTTTTTCTGACTAGTTAGCTTTTTTCTTTTTCCTGATGTTCCTCTAAAACAGGGTCTTGGGAGCCTATAGAGATCTGGTGATCATACTTGGGCAGATAGCTCCTGTATGACTGAACTCACTATAGAGGGTCAACATAGATAAGTGCAGTTAAAGGTGGACATATGTGCCAAGCAATCAACCAAAAATAGAAACCCTTTTATATCATATACAAGTATATGACACTGAGCTATTTTATACAGTCCACTTTAACAGTATTGACATTCAACATTCAAATAAAAGTTAGTATTTATAAAGAAAATACTAGATGAAAAGTAAAGAAGATATTTTTGACCATTCTTTCTTTAAGATGAGATATTTCCATAGAAACTGATGTAATTTTGTTTGTCTTTTCCTCTCTCTCTTTTTTAGAACACATTGCCAGAATTATTTATTATCTATTTCATTACATCAGTATGTATCACATGTATCTCTTTATCATTCTAAATATCAAAACAGGAAAAATATCTGAGCTGTCTGAAAATTTGTGTGATCATACATTCAATACAAAATTTAGTCTGAACACTATTTGTAAAAGAAAATAAAATCTCATATTTTATGTGATGATCACATAAAACATTGAAATAAATCGAAGCATGGCTAGAGCATATAAAATATAAAAGGCTTAATTGTTTTTTACTCAGAAACTTTAATATTCAGGACATAGGGTTGACTAGCCAGTTCTGTGCTTGACCTATGCTTTATTATAAGCTGCGCCAGATTCTAGATTAACAAGGAAAAATAAAAAGGATTTCTGGAATAGAGAAACATAAGATCTACTAAGGTACACTGTCATATAGATGTTTTCAACCTAGCAATGTGACTGCTATAATAAAGATTTCACAGGGTTATTTGGGTCAAGCACTTAGAGGTCATGGGAGGCTTCTTTAGAAGGTGACAAGTAAACTGAGCTGTAAAGAATCAATAGCAATTAATTATTCATGGAAACAAATGTCTAAAAATTTTCTAGTAAAAAAGTGTTACAGTCACAGAGGCATAAAAGGTGAACAAAAGTCACAGAAGTTTTTAAAAAAAATCCCTAACAAAAAATAGAAAAAAATAAGATTTTTTTATTTTTCACACATATAGTATGAAAGGTGGTTCTTAAAGCCTTTAAGTATTTCATCATTTTAGCAGTTTAATAATTTCCTTAAAAAAATCCTAATGAGATCAAAGAGCAATAGCATCATGATAAAGCTCCGAAATTCTTTCAAGTAGTAGGCAGTGAGTGTTAAGGATCATGAAGGCAGGCGTACAGAAGGTACAGCTGATAAGGTGCTTGCCTTGCACGCAGTCAATCTCACATGGTTCCCAAAGCCCCACCATTACTGATCTCTCATCGAAGATGCAGGAGTAAGTCCTAAGCACAGGTATGTGCCCTCTGCACCATCTTTTTAAAAGAGATGGAGAAGCGGGGAAAGGCATGATCAGAAAAGTGAATGGCACCACCAGGTGAGGTTTCAAACTGTATCAGTAAGTTCGTTTTATTAACGGACCCAGTTGTGTCCCAAAAAAGAGAAAGAAAGAGTGAGAGCATGTGGTAACAAAGTCTAACTGCTTCTCTCCTCTGGGTTCAGGTACCTCTGATTTTTCTTCAATGTAGATAAATGGGAGGCCAACATCTTCACTTTAGTCTTTTTTTTCTTTGCCTTTACCTTTATCTTTATCTTTATCTCTATCTTTATATATATATATGTATATATATATATATATATATATATAGAGAGAGAGAGAGAGAGAGAGAGAGAGTAAGTCCCTGATTCTCTACTATAATAGAGACTGACTGAGCTGGTTATCTGGTTCAGCAGTGCTGGGGTCATATGATGCCGGTTATCAACATGGAACCTCACGCATATGCTAGGCATGTGCTCAACATCTTTGAGATAACTTCCAGCCCTTTAATTTACTTATAAGTTAATCATTTTCAATAGCTAGGGTAAGCATAGCATGATTTAACAGTTTTATATCTTGAATGTAAATTTAAAATGCTGGAATATGTTCTAATATAAACCTGAATAAAGAATAGTATTAGTATCTAATATTGTCTAACCCAAGCTCTTAATTTTATAGCCTATGATGATCCTAGGTACAGAGATATGAAATGGGATGTATAAGGTTTTATGTCTATGCAGTTACACAGTTACAATAGTCATCAGTTACTCGTTCACTAAGCAAATATTGATTAAATATTTACTAAATGGCTATGTTATGGGATGAATCAATCTCTAAGTATCATGTCACTGCATCCCTGAATATTGTTCACAGTTTGCACATAACAATTTCCCTCTTTTCACTCAAGAAAGAGAGAGAAAATAACTTTTTTCCTTATCAACTAATGCATGAGATATAAAAATAAATGCTAATGCTTTTTCAAGACTACATAACCCTAAATGAAATAAGATATAAAATGTTTGAAAATTCCCCAATAAAAATACTTTTTGTTTAGTAATCCTGCTAGTTATTTGCTAGGTTTCTGTTTTTGAAAAGTAGGATTCTTGTCCCAGAATGTCACAAGTAAGTTAACAGAGCTATAAATGTAAAACCAAAGACTCATAATTTCTAACCTATTTAATAAAACGGTCAGAATATCTACCCATGTGCAGTCATTATAGACTAAAATATAAGGCAGGAACACTCTTTTCTCCGTACCAGCACTGGTTTACCAAGAATCAATGAGAGGTGAAAATGCACAGCATCACCAAAAATGAGCAGTATTCCTATTAACAAACATCACATAGTACTACATAAATATTTTTGAAGAATTAAATCACTTTCTCTATCCCTTAGTGTTCTAAGCTTTCTTCTCACTGAAATGAATACAAAACTTACACAGTTTCAGTCTTCATGCAGTTTATAGCATTATGGGCTTCAATGAGCAGTTACAAACATGCACAAAATCATAAGATTATATCACTTGTATCACTTGTAGTCCCGTTGATCTTCGATTTGCTCGAGCAGGAGCCAGTAATGTCTCCATTTGCCCTGTCGCGAGCTATTGCAGCCCAATGATATCTGCTTGCTCCAGGAACAGGAAGAGCCTCAAATCGTTCATTCAGGGATTTGACAAGAAATCTGACCATCTAGTTGGTGGGCAGCCACGAGGTCTTCTGACGTCACGTGGAATCCAGTTGGTAACAGCTCTAGTCCAGCAATCATCTCTGAATCACATTACATGACCGGTCCATCTGATTTTTGATGCCTTGGCAAACGAGACAGCATCCCTGATTTTTGACCGTCGACGGAGGTCAGAACTCCGGATTCCTTTTCTCACTTGAGTGAGACATGATATTCCCAGCACAGCTTTCAATTCCTCTCTGGGATACCCTAATAGCATTCTCATCCTATTTGCGTAGGGCCCAGGTCTCTGAGGCATATGCTAGTGCAGGTAGAACAGTGGAATCGAAAAGATGTGCCTGGAGTCGGAGGTTCTTCGTTCTCTTAACCACTTCTAAGATGCTCTTGAATGCATTCCACGCTGCTCTCTTCCTCCTGTGCAATTCTGGCACCAAGTCGTTCCTCATGTTGATTTCTCAACCCAGGTACACATAGCTGCTGCATTCGGAGATGTACATTCCATTGAGAGCAAATGGAGCTTCAGGGACCAATTTGTTTTTCATGAACATATTCTTGTTGAGATTCAGCTGCAATCCAATCTTTCCACACACGTGGTCGAAGTCGGTCAGCATTTGTGCCTCTTGGCTAATGTTTGGTATTATGAAGTTTTGCCTGACCGATGTCGCTGTTGTCCCAAAATTCCAAATAGGATCAGACCACCGTCTTCTTTGTGCGAAATTCTACTTCACAGAGAGAGGAGAAAAGTCTGCAAAATTTAAGTCTAAGAAGACAACTCCCAAAATGACCACCAACTGGGAGCTCTTTGGCACTATTGCAGCAACGTGGGAAGATGCCATCCTTGACAACATGGACAAGGAATACGATCAACTGGTTCAGCACCTCCATGTCTATGCGAAGAATGCGGAGAGTGAGAAAGCCACAAACATATGCCTGTCTTTGGAAATTCTCGAGCTCATTCGTCAACATGGTTTGGCGCGAGCCTCAGGCAACCACAAGCTAATGTTCGAGCTCACAAAACTGTGCAGAGATGCGATAAAAGAAGACCTCAAAGAAAGAAGAGCAGAAGTTTTGGCCAGTGCAGCAGAAGCCGGAAAAAGTATTCGCAACGCTCGCCTGTGCTTCGCCAACTACAAGACCAAGATGACTGCCCTCCAATGTCCCGATGGATCTATCACATCCTCCAGAAAGGCAATGGAAAAAATTATTCACGACTCTATGTGGATATCTTTGACAGCCATGTCTAGCTGCCCACATACCAAATTCCGCAGGATGGATATGTCCGTCCCAACGTTTTCCCTTCTGAAATCCAACACGCCATTTAGCTGGTAAAGACGAACAGCGCCCGGTCCGGACAAGGTCAGACCTGAACTCCTGAAGAATCTGCCGCCAGTACTCATCAATACACTGGCTGGACTCTTCACAAGCTACCTGTCTGAATGCAAGGTTCCATCCCCGTGGAAATCCACTAGGACCGTTCTGTTGTACAAGAAGGGAGACATCCACGACATCGGCAACTATCACCCAATCTTCCTGCTGTCTGTCATCTACAAATTGTTCACTCGTGTCATCCTGAATAGAATAGGCAGAACACTGGACGAAGGACAACCATGCAAGCAAGCCAGGTTCCGTAGGGGATTCAGCACGATAGACCATATCCACACAGTGACCAAACTCATTGAAGTTTCTCGAGAGTTCAAGATGCTGCTCTGTCTAACGTTCATTGACTTAAAGAAGGCCTTCGATTCTGTTGAGAATGAGGCAGTTATCGAAGCCCTGGCCAAACAGGGCATTCAAACTCAGTATATGAAAATCCTCCGAGAGCTGTATTGTGGATTCACCACCAGGATCTCACCATTCTACAAGTGATCATTGATGTAAAGATAGGGGTGTGGCAGGGTGATACCATTTCACCGACACTTTAGTGCCGCCCTTGAGAACATCATGCGACGACTGGAATGGGAAGGAATGGGAGTGAAGATAGACGGTCGGCAATTACACCACCTCTGCTTCACTGATGACATCGTTCTCATAACACCAAACATTAGCCAAGCGGCACAAATAAGAATATATGAATGATTAAAATTGATAATGTTGGGACTGGAGGGATAGCACAGCTGGTAGGGCATTGCCTTGCACGCGGGCTGACCCGGGTTTGATTCCCAGCATCCCATATGGTTCCCTGAGCATGGCCAGGAGTTAATTTCTGAGTATATGAGCCAGGAGTAAAACCTGTGCATCGCCAGGTGTGACCCCCAAATAAAGCAAATCAAAAATAAAATAAAATCAGTAATGTTTTCGAATAAATGTGTCAGTAAGTGAAAAGAATGAGAAAATATATTTTAGAAAGCATCTCATACTTTCATTGCTTCATTTGAGCTTCAAATGACAAGTGTATCATAGAGTTATGTATGGAAAATAGTAGCTTCCACTTATTATTTACTTTTTACTCTCATCTTACTGATCCTGTTTAGCCTCCAGATTTTAGGTTAATTATACCAATTGAAACTGAATTTCTTTTTTCAATCATGTTTAAATAACACTCACAAGAATATAATCCCCAATTACTATTTATTACACTCTCTGTTAATTACTTTAAAACAATTGGAAATTACATATTTATACAATATATCTCCATATTTTTAAATATATTTTAATGAACTGTTGCTTAGTTCTCCTTTGAATTATTAAAATATGGGCAACCTTTGTTGCTATTTGTTGGGAAAAAAGAGGAAGAAAAGAAAATAAGTATGGTCAAGTAAATTACTTACCATTTAATTAATTTAGCTTAACTCTCAAAATAACATCTACAGTTTTTTCCACTGAGTTCCAAACTTGAAACCATAGTGAACTACTTTATAATAAGTATTTTTATGAGTTTAACAATGAGAAGATAAGTTTTCTAAATGCTTTTTTAATGTACTATTTAATCAAAGTAATACAAATAAAAATTGAAAGATTATTTGTATGATAGGAGTTCAAGATCATATAAGTTATAATTTCAATACAAGTTTCTATTATTCAGTCATGATTGGAATGCAATTCAAAAGTTGTTCTCTATTGCAATTACCTATGATTATACCTTCATAATAAAATATTAACAATAAAAGCTTTAAAAGTACACCAATAGAAAAAAACAACACCAAATTTATCTTGCTGTGTGAAAAATTGTTATGCATGACAGAATACTTAAGCAGTTTCTAGCACTGTGCTTCAGTGCTGATTATTAGAGAACTAAGCTCTTTTTAGCATAGTACTTTCCTGCAAAACATCAACTGAAAATCAGCCTATTATACAACTTTGATTGTGAAAGAATTTAAATGTGTATTTATTTTATATCCATGCTCCTGAAATGCCTATTTTAATTATTTCAAACTGAAAAAGTAACTATTCTGTTATTATTTTCAAAGATAAATGTAGCCATTTGAATTTCAATCAGTTTTGCTTCTTTTAGTCTGAACAGACTTTTTTTCCCTTATGTAATATCAAGTACTATAAATGGTCAAGGATTTTTTTTGCTTTATTTTAATTTTATTTATTTATTTATTTAGTTAGTTAGTTTGATTTTGGGTTCACACCCACGATGCTCATGGTGTACTCCTGTCTCTGCACTTAAGAATTACTCTTGTCTATGCTCTGGGAACCATATGGGATGCAGAAGACCAAACCCCAGTGGGCTTTACCCAAGGCAAGCTCCATACCTGCTGTACTTTCACTCTGGCCCTGGATTTTTTACTTTAAGCAAATTTTCCATCCTGTTTTTAAGCAAACAAATCAACTTCCTATAGTTCAATAAACATTAAAATATAGTAGATTGAAGGACTTGGTTATTTATTACTTAGCACCCAGCTTGAGCTTCATACCAGTAGCACATCCTGTTCCCTTGATTATCAAGTTCCATTTGGGGAAACATGGAAACAGACCTAGAATCTACTTCACAGATATGATGTATATTGTATAAGTTTTATATCTGTATATACTCTATATCCCTACAAAGTATATTATATACATATCTGTAAATTTAACTATTTCTGTAATTAAAGTTAATATACATAATAAGCACTGTTGCTCTGTCATCCCATTGTTCATCGATTTGCTAGAGTGGACACCAGTAACATCTCCATTGTGAGACTTGTTGTTACTGTTTTTGGCATATCCAATATGCCATGGGGAGCTTGCCAGGCTCTGCCGTGCGGGTGGTATACTCCTGGCAGTTTGTCAAGATCTCCGAGAGGGACGGAGGAAATGAATCTGGGTCAGCCGCATGCAAAGCAAACACCCTACCCACTGTGCTATCACTCCAGTCCATACATAAGAAGAAATATATCAAAATAAGGAGTTCCTGCTTAAGAAGCTTTGAAATTGAAAGCTATTAGACTTGAAAACTAATGATCTAAAATCAAATACTCTCAGGTTTAGTGCTACAAAATATGGTATCCTGTGTGGCTATATTAAATTTGATCTAAATTAACTTGGAGATGTTATGTTCTGAAGTAGCACTAGTCATATTCCAATATTCAATAACTCCAACTGTCAAGCAGTTGCAGTATTGAAATAAACACAGACATAGTACATTACAAGCATTACAGAAATTTCTTTTGGGAAGAATTAGTCAATATTTCTAGATAATGCAATCATTTTCAGCAGAATACTACAGAAATTAACTTAGTTAAAAGTTAAACATGGGCAGGAGTGATAGTACAGCTGGTAGGGCATTCGTTTTGCATGCAGTAAACCCGGGTTCCATCCGTAGCATCTCATATGGTCCACCAAGCACTGCAGGAGTATTTCCTGAGTGTAAAGACAGAAGTAAATACTGGGAATTGCTGTGTGTGACCTCAAAAGCCAAACATTAATAAACAATTTAAAAAATGAAGCAATTATCTAAAACATAACCCATAAAAAGTGATGTACAGAGAATAATTCAACATAGAAAATAAATTTTACTATTTCATTTGTGTTTACATTAAATTATTCTTCATTGTGGCCCCAAGATAATGAAACAAATATTTTCCTACTTTACTGCTGAGAAAGAACTACAAGAATGTGGAATACTGTATATTTAAAACTTTGAGGAACTTAAGAGTGGTGCCACTAGTCCTGATCTTTTGCTTGGAGGAAAATGTGTGAACACTCTTTCAATTCCCTGCTTGTAACGGGCCTGTTTATATTTTCTGTTTCCTCCTGATTCAGTCTTTGGAAGTTTACAGATTCTGAGAGTATACATATCTTTTCTGAATTATTCAATCACCACTCAGACCATTTGGGTACTAGATACTCACAACCGTGACACTCCAGACCACAGTCCAATGCTTTCAAATTTGACACCTAGTCACTAATTAACAGTAATACTAATTAACAGTATTAAATGTGCAGGTCTTATTGCTGCTCATGTTCCCTTGCTGCTCTAGGATGGAACAAGTGTTCTGAAGCACTGGTGATAGTAACTGATTCTTTATAGACCTACTATTCTCCATTGTTAGGGAGAAAGTGAGACTCTTTCCTACCAATTCCTAAGTGTGCACTGTGTTGTCTTCTGAGGACTGGGTTGCTGCTTACTCTCAGGTTCCATCTAGCATATGGCCCCCACAGCAGCCACTCATATGAAGATAAAATAAGTAGGATGTGGACCAAAATTCAAGAGGAACACCATTTTTAATCATGGTATTTTAGTAGAAGTAGGAGAGAAAATGGCAGAACTTATATTAGAAGAAAATACATTTGAAAGTTGCCCAAGAGAAGGAGATACTTAGACACGTAGGTCCAGGAAGCTAAAAGAGCTAATAATAGAATAAATACAATAAGCACATGCTAAGATATATTAGTTGAATCGATAAAAATAAAATTAAAAAAGAATTTTAAATGAAACAGAAGAAAAGTGAAAAGTCTTTGTAAGAAAACTCTTTAAGACTATTAATAGGTTTCTCAGCAATAATTTTTTGGCAAGAAGAAAACAGGATGGCATAGACAAAAACTGAAAAGAAACACCTACAGTCAAAATATATCATACCCAAACTATTTTAAAAGTTAAATCAGATTGAAGGAGGGTTATAAAGTTTTTCTGAATAAACAATGACTAAAAGAATGCATCTCCACTAAAATGGTCCTCTAAGAACTATTTATGAAATTTCTACAAAAACAGATGTCACTTGGAAGTAGCAATATGTAAGACATAAAAGTATTAGAAGAGTTATTCATGATATAAACTTTTACAATGAAATTAAGATTGACTTTCAATTTACAATGAACTGTAAGTTTAGGTCATTAATGCAAAGCTCACAGTAAACTTGAAAAAGTACTTAGAAAGCAAGAAATAATAAATGGAACATGATCATTATACCAAAGAAAGATCAAAGAAAGATGTAAAATAATCTTCTTCTTTTTTTTTTTTTTTTTTTTTGCTTTTTGGGTCACAACCCAGCGATGCTCAGGGGTTACTCCTGGCTTTACATTCAGGAATTACTCCTGGTGGTGCTTGGGGGACCATATGGGATGCCGGGATCTAACCGGGTCGGCCGTGTGCAAGGCAAACGCCCTACCCGCTGTGCTATCGTTCCGGCCCCCTAATCTTCTTTTTTTAATAAATGGTTTATATCAGTGCTTTAGATATGGGTAAAAATAAAACATTAGTCACTATTAATGCATCTGAAGTAGGGTGAGTTAGGAGTCAGAGAATAAGTATGTTATTGCCTATAGTCACATTCCCAGTTGACGTGATTTCTGTCCACAAAGCCACGAGAATGCCCTGTATTGCCCCCACATATAAAAATTCTAGGATGTGTTAAAGGAAAAAGAACTCAAAAATTGCTATTCTAAACTAATGTTTTATTTTAAAGTTTCTACAAAACTTTAATATCATGTTCAATATGTATTTTTAGTTTTTACTAGCATAAATTTACTATATGTATTCCCTGGGTAAATGGATACATTAAAGATCAATGAATTTTATTGATGCACATCAGTTTTATTGATGTATACATCCTATAAAAAATACACATTTTTACATCTCTTATTTATTATATTTTACATTTTAAAGCATAAAAATTTATATTGAACAATATGCATTTATATTTAAGAAGTTTGTTAAAGGAATGAAAAGGATGTCATTTTGAAGTAAGGATGAGTATTTAAAAATGAATAAATTAAGAATAATTTGTTACATAAATTAATGAAAAAAGTGTGCTAAAAACCGGGGAAAAGTCAATATTCACCAAATTTATTCTAAAAAATAAAACAAATGAAATATTTAAGCTGGATAATTTTAATAAATTATATAGTTTACATTTTATGCTCGCATCATTGCTTCTGGTATAATTTTGTGATGGGGTTAAAACATAGATGTATTAGTTACAGTGATGACAGACATTTAAACAGAAGCATTTAAACAACACAGTATAATGACTTTTGGAAAGAACTTGACATTTCTAAACTAAGTTCAAATTATAGTTTGCCTACTGGGCTTTGGTGTTCCAAAGACAGAATAAGTTTGAATCTAAAAAGGACTGAATAACTTCACTTTTTTAAGCATATAGAAAAGTCCTGCTGTGCCAATGATTACCAATTCTGGAGATCTTTGGATATCCATGACCACCAACTGACCCAAAGTAGCAGCTTGTGATAGACCCTCAATAATTTCTTATGGACTAGGGGAATGGGTGCATAATTATGATGTGAATAAAAAAGAGATGCACACTGCATAATTAACTGCTGAGCCAGGCATAATTTGGTGATCTGATAGGTTTAACTGAGGAAAGCTGCATGAAAAAAAATAGTATAATGAATACTTGACTGGCTTTGTGTCCAGAAAAGTAATTAATTTTCTATACAAGGAGAGACTAAAAAAAAAGATTTAAAAAAAAAGCCTAGTTAAATGTAACAGTTTAAAAGTTGAGTTTCTTTTCTAAGAAATTTACATTGCAATCTATGTCCATGTAATGATGAATATGAAGCTAGTGGAATATTTTTCCTTGAAAATTCACAAATTATGTTCCTTATATATCCCAATTATTATTAAAATTATCTAATTTTGTATTTATTGAAGCCAAATTTATGTCTAAAGATACCTTTCCATTTAACTATAAAAGCTAGAAAACAAACTTAAGATTAGTTTTATTTTTCAGTTTTAAAATTTTTATTATAGTGACAATATTTATTTTATAAGTGATAGGGTTGCAGTAGTGTTCAGGTTCTTGGTATTGATGTGCAAAGATACTGTCAATTCCTGCTACCAATGCTATGACCCCCCTCCACAACTCTGTATCTACTCTATCAAATGTTCCTTCTTTCCAATCCCTGGCCCCATCATTGCAATTTGACGGATATATGTATATGTATATGTATATGACGGATATATATATGTATTATGTATATATATACATATATATAAATGTTTTTGAATCATCATGAGGTATTTATAAGCTTTCATGTTGGGTTACAATCACACAATGATCAAACACCCAGCCCTCCACCAGTGCACAATCCCCACCACCAATATCTGCGGTATACCCCCCCTTTCCAACCCTCCCCCTACTCCATGGCAGACAATATTCCCCATACTCTCTATACATTTGGGGCATTATGGCTTGCAACACATACACTGAGAGGTCGTCATGTTTAGCCCATTATCTACTTTCTACTTTCGACACACATCTCCCATCCCGACTGAGTCCTCCAGCCATAGAGACAGACATAAAAGGACTGCACTTATTTGTGGAGTATATAATAACATAACATGAGGCTGACACCCAAGGACAGTATATAAAAGGGCCAGGAGGATTGCCCCATAGTTGACTGTTATGTTTTTGGTGCTAAATGTCACTTTTATTAGTAAATCTCAGGTGTCCTAAACCTTTCATTTATGTTCTAGCGTTCCTTTCAGGTAGTCTATTCATTCTCTTCTCTTCTCTCTTCTCCCCCCCTGCCATGCTAGGAACCTCAGGTCTCTTTTCTAATACCCAAGGTTCATTATTGATTGACGTGACTCATGCCTATTATTTATTTCTCTATATGTCACACATGAGTGAGATCATCTATATTAGTCCTTCTACCTCTGGCTTATTTCACTCAGCATGAATCCTCTAATTCCACCAAGTTGCTAAAAAATCACAACTTTATTTTTCTTGTGGTTGCATAGAATTCCATTGTGTTTATGTACCAAAACTCATTTATGCAAAACTTTTGGGATTTATTCAATATTCTGACTATTGCATTGATTACTACAATGAACAAAATTGTGCATTAATGTCAACATGCCAAACACAGTAACAATAACAGGTCTCATTCCCCTTGCCCTGAAAGAGCCTCTAATTGTTGGGAAAGATGAGTAAGGAGAGGCTGCTAACATCACAGGGCTGGGACAAATGGAGACATTACTGGTGCCCGCTCGAGCAAATGGATGAATAATGGGATGACAGTGATGCAGTGAATATTCAAATTAATGTCCTAATGTTCTTTAGTCTCATTTGTTCCAGAAATCAATGGGGAATTATTAAAATTAGTGTGTTTAAAATTTGAATATGCATTGAATAACAAGTCAAAATGAAATGAAATATATCAGTACCTCTAAAGCTGTATTAATAGTACAAAAATAAAATTAGAACTATTAGAAATTTCATATAACTCAACATATATTTTAATGTTTTTCAGAACAAATTGAAAATAATTTAAACTTCAATATCTTCTTTTGTTGAATATTGATAACAGTCAACAATCAGTCAAAAGTTGAGGCAATGATTTAATAATGTAATGAAATAATATTTACTCAAAAAATTAAAAATCATAACAAAGATAGAATATATGAATGGATATAAATTCTAAAATATCAAAAGATAGGTTTAATGAGTACTAATACTAATCATTTAGTCAAAAAATATTATTTTTGTTAATGATATAAATGTATAAATTTTCATATATATAAAAGTGTTCTACATATTTAGTGAAAACTGTGTTCTTTATTTCATCTTTAAAAGTTAAATATCCTGTTTTTCTTTTTATTCTATAAATACCTTCTAAAAATTTATGAAAATGCCAGGATTTTTCATTATATTCTGAGATTCTAAGACAACCTATGATATAGAGTTTCATTAATAAAAGAATAACTTATTTTTGTCTCTTTTAAATTATTCACAGTTCAAATAACAGCTATAGAGAACTTATATTTTATTGTGCCATGTAAATTTTTCAAATCTGTTTAATAAAAAATGTAGATATTTGTCCATACTAGGTAGATTATATTATTTAGTAAAATATATTATTCTTTTGGCAATTTTTTAATGCTTCAAAGAAGTTAAGTTCTTTAGGAGAGAATGTGTATGGCTCACCATAAAGTATCAATATTAAAATTTTCATAAATAGATACGACCCGGGTTCGATTCCTCCATCCCTCTTGGAGAGCTCAGGAAGCACCGAGAATATTCCACCCGCATGGCAGAGCCTGGCAAGCTACTGGTGGCGTATTCAATATACCCAAAACAGTAGCAACAAGTCTCACAATGGAGATGTTACTGGTGGCTGCTCAAGCAAATTGATGAACAATGGGACAACAGTGGTACAGTGCAGATACTGCACTCTCATTTGAATGCTAACACTATTCTATATGATTTCGATTCACCACTCTTGAGTTGCCAAATGTGGTGAGGTAATTTACTACATACTAAAATCTAAGTCACCTTAGATTTTACAATATCTTTAAAACACATTATTTCTTTATTTTATTCACATCACAAGAAAAATAATCTGTCTGAAATAAAGTATTCAGATAAGCTTCAATGTAATTATTTCTATCTTAAATCATAGTAATAATTAAAGATTGGAACCAGTATTATGTTAATAAATCACTCAGATGATCCTCTTGAAGAAAATTACTCTGCTATTAAACATGAGACTTATGAGTTAAGCAAACATATGACATATTTCTCCAGGATAACAAGTTTATAATAATTTAATACTAGTTTCAAGATAGTTAAAACGATAAGTAGATCTATGTCAAAACTAGCCTATGAGATAGACATAAAATTCCACTTATAAAAACACTGTTTTATCAGCAAGAGGAAACTAAGACTAAAAATATTTTGTCCCACACTTCTCAAAACCTCACTTTAGGTACACTTACAAGATAGAAACTAACAGAAAATAAACTAATAAACCGAAGAGCAGAAATTAATGAAAAAGAAATTTAAAAATCAGCAAGAAGGAGCAGTAGAATCAAAAGCTGATTCTTTGAAATAATAGACAAAATTGACAAACCACTATCAAGAGTCCCAAAGAAAGAGCTAAAACTAATAAACTGAATCAAAACTAAAGGGGAGACATCACAACAGATACAATGGAATTTGAAGGATCATTAAGGATTGCTACAAAAATCCTTATGCAACAAAATTGGAGAACCTAGAACAAAGGATAAATTTTGGGGTCTTTTATTACCTACCAAAGTTGAACCAAGAGGAAAGAGAACACTTGAATAGACCTATCAAGGACATTGAAATGTTAAGCGGAAGTCTTTCCAAAACAAAGCTTAGGCCCAGATAACATAATAGCTAGTTCTTCTAAACTTTCAAAAAAGATCTAAGCCCAATAATTTTCTGTTGTTTTCAAAAAGTTAAAGAAAATCCCCCTCCCCCCAAGCAGTTTCTATGAGGCAAACATTACTCTAATAACAAAAGCACCACTAAAATTTAAAAAATTAAAAATTAAAAAATCACTGTAGAACTATATCCCTGATGTATACAGATGTATATCTTTAACAATATATTAGCAAAACAAGTTAAATAATACATCAATATGTAGCAATAACTAAATTAGATATATCCCAGTAATAAAAAAGACAGTTTAATATATGCAAAGTAATCATTGTATATCACATAAATAGAAAGAAAAGTAAAAATATACCATCACAAATATATGCAACAAATGCATTTGACAAGATCCAATACTCAAATGACTTAAAACTCTCAATAAAATGCAAATAGAAGGAAATTTTCCTCAATATATTTAGAGCTGTTAACTATAAATACACAACTAACATCATACACAATGGAGGAAAACCTGAAGTCTATATTCTAAGTAAAAAGACAAAGTTGTCCACTTTCATCACTACTATTCAATATAGTATTGAAAATTCCTGTGAAAAGCCCATTCACAGTTAAGCTTAAAGTTACCTGGGAATAAACTTAACAGAAGAAACAAAATACTTATATCACTGTCACTGTCACTGTCATCCCGTTGCTCATCGATTTGTTGGAGCAGGCACCAGTAACGTCTCTCATTGTGAGACTTATTGTTTCTGTTTTTGGCATATCCAATATGTCACGGGTAGCTTGCCAGGCTCTGCCGCATGGGCTCCATACTCTCAGTAGCTTGCTGGGCTCTCTGAGAGGGGTAGAGGAATCGAACACGGGTTGGCCACGTGAAAGGCGAATGCCCTACTGCTGTGCTATTGCTCCAGCCCTAAAATACTTATATAAAGAAAATTATAAATGACTACCAAATTAAATGAAAGAAAACACAAGAAAATGTAAATTTATCTCTTGTTCCTGGTTTGAAAGGATGAATAGTTGTCAAAATGACAATCCTACCCTAAACGTGCTCTTGGGAAGGTGGGCAGCACCGGCCCCGCCCGCCGCTAAGATGTGATCCCAGGGCCGCACATGTGAGGCCTCTCCGCAGCTGCATGAGCATGACTCCAGAGGCCAGCTAAACTACTTTTGATATCGGCAGCTCCTTGCAGAATGTCTCCAGACTGAGAACTAAGCTGCAGCCCCATGCCTGCCCAGGAGGGGAAAGGCATTTCTCTCTCTCGCCTCTTCCTTGCTGCGGGTGAAGGGCGTGGCGACCACCATATTATGACGACCACAGATGAGTGTTACAAGCTTGCAATGATCAAATATCTGGAAGAAATCTCCCTGGATTTAGTTGCTAAAGTACAGAAATCCAAAACCTCATATCTCTTCACAACAGGTCTGACTCTAGTGGGGAACTCCTAACAATAATAGTGAGGTTTTTCTTGAAATATTGAATGTAACCAAAGTAAAGAGAAAGTAAAGTGAAATTTATCAGTTGGGGGGAGCGGGATGGGAGGTGTACAGGGTTTTTGTGGGTTTTTTTTGTTGGTGGAATATGGGCACTGGTGAAGGGATGGTTGTTTCATCATTGTATAACTGAGACTTATGCCTGAAAGCATTGTAATTTTCCACGTGGTGATTCAATAAAATAAAATTTTTATCATAAAAAAAAACAAAAAATTCCTACCCTAAGTGCTATACATATTTAATAAAGATTCTATAAAAATGCCAGTAGTCCTGGCATTTTAGAAATACTTAGGTCAAATGTTGCTGAAATGTATATGGAATAAAATCCAACCCACCTCAGTAGACAAAGCAACTATTTGGCCACTGAAAGAAAAACCTAAAAAAAAAAAAAAAGATACAGGTCTCTCCTCAACATCAAATTTATGCCATAAAGCCAAAGCAGTCAAAATGGTTTGGTGATAGAATAAAGGGCATCCATCAGACCAACTGAATAAAATTGAGAACATGGAGAAATATACTCTTCTAAATTGGTAGCTAATCTTCAAAAAAAGTACAAAAATATGAAGAGCAAGTAAAGCATCTTTATCCCATTGTAATGATGGTTTATAATTTTAACCTATGTAAGTAGGAAATTAAAGTCATTTGATACAATATAGTATACAGCCTATTCTTGTATCACTTGTCTTCTCATTGATCTTCGATTTGCTCGAGCAGGTGCCAGTAACGTCTCCATTCATCCCTGTTGCGTGCTAGTGTAGCTTAATGATATTTGCTATCTCCAGGAACATGAAGAGTTTCAAACTGTTCTTTCAGGGTTTTGACAAAGAAGTCTGAGCATCTCATTGGTGGGTGGCCACGTGGTCTTTTGACATACCGGGGAATCCAGTCTGGTTTCCAGGCAGCTCTAGTACAGCAGTCTTCTCTGAATTGCATCATGTGTCTGACCCATCTGATTTTTGACACCTTGACAAACGAGACAGCATCCCTTATTCTTGACTGTCAACGGATGTTCAAACTCCAGATTCCTTCTCTCACTTGAGTGAAATGTGATACTCCAAACATAGCTCTTTCGATTCTTCTTTGGGATACCCGAATAGCGTTCTCATCCTGTTTTCATAGGGCCCAGGTCTCTGAGGTGTATGTTAGTGCAGGAAGAATGGTGGAGTTGAAAAGATGTGCCCAGAGCCATAGGTTCTTTGTCCTTTTAACCGCTTTTTCAATTCTTTTGTAGGCGTTCCACGCTGCTCTCTTCCTCCTGCGCAGTTCTGGCACCAAATCGTTCCTCATGTTGAGTGCTCTATCCAGGTACACATAGCTGCTACATTTGGAGATGTTCATTCCATTGAGAGCAAATGGAACATCAGGAACTAGTTCGTTTTTCATGAACATCGTTTTTGGGAGATTCAGCTGCAGTTTGACCTTTCCACATTCTAGGTCAAAGTCGGCCAGCATTGATGCCGCTTGACTAATGTTTGGTGTTATTAGAATGATTAGGAAGTGATCATTGACATAAAGAGAGGGGTTCGGCAGGGAGGGTGATACCATTTCACCGAAACTCTTCAGTGCCACCCTAGAGAACTTCATGCGATGACTGGAATGGGAAGGAATGGGAGTGAGATAGATGGTCGGCAACTACACCACGTCCACTTCATTGATGACATTGTTCTGATTACACCCTATTTACATAAATAAATTTTCAATTTTTGCATCGATAACATATGGCATTAAATTTTATCTTGTATCTGAACCTTACTGTAGTAATCATTATATCAGTCATAAATTAAACTTTTCTTTCTGCCCCTGTGGTAGGCAGATACAAATTATTTTATATTACTTGGTCCAAGTAACTTTTAAAAATGGCAAATTTAATTGTTAGAAAAATAAAACAATAAGAGTCAATTTGGGATGATTAATTGCTATACATTTTTAATCTTTGTTAATCTAGTAGAGAGCATGCATGTACAACAGTAGTGAGTGCTATATTCAACACCACATGGTGGGTACTTTCACCTGTCATTTAAACAAGTTCTTTTAAAAATTTTTGCAAAACTGGTTTCAAGTTTATAAATTCTTTGAGCTCTTCCCTTTCCAAAGCTCTTCATAGTTCCTTCAAGTCTCCATGATAACCTAGCTGGATTGAGTATTCTCGGTGAGGTATTCAGTTTGTTGAGGTTTTTCTACTATAACTTTTCAGTCTTCTGACTTGTAGAATCTCATTTGATAGATCTACTTTGCAACTTACAGGTTTTCTTTGTATGTAGTTTCCTTTCTGGCCTTACTACTTTCAATATTCTATCTCTATCTTCATTTTTGTCATTGTGTGTAAAATGTGTCTTGCAGTTATACTAATTGGTCTATTTTCACTGGGACACTTTGGGCCTTTTGGATCTCAGTGACTGTAATTCTCGACTCTGGAAGTGCCTTCCTGTGCTTCAGGCACTCCATTTATATTGTGTTAACTGAGTTGTATGTCCTTATTTACATAGTTTAAAATAATAGAGCAATTAATCATTACTTATTAACTTGTTCATTTATCTTCTGATAATTCCATTTGCCATTTCTTTACACTTTGTTGGAGCAAGCAATCTGAAGTGAAAGTATCATATGCTGGTCATGTTATATGCACGGGCATCTGAGGGTACTGGTGAGAAAATTGGTGTTACAACATCATATGACTGAAACAATTCTATTATGAACAGCTTTGTAAAACATAGTGTCTTAATTTTAAAAAATTAAGAGGAAAAAAATAAAATAAAAAGATCAAAAAAAAAAGAGAATGTTCTCTTTAATAAATGGCTTTGGGAAAACTGGTCACTCACATGTAATAAAATAAACCTCTATCCCCATCTCGCGCCATGCACAAAAGTAAATTCAAATTGTATTACAGACATGAATAGAAGACCTTAATCCATAAATTATATAGAGGGATACATATCAGAACCCTTCATCAATTTGTATTTCAAGGCATCTTCAATGATTTAATGCTATTGTCATTCCCCATGAAAATGCTATATTTGAGAAATGAAATAATGCAATTTGCTACTAGATGGATGGATCTGGAATGTATCACTCAGAATAAAGAGAGTCATGAGAGGAACAGAAACAGAATTCAGAATGACCCATCTCAAATGGGTTATAAAGAAACACAGTAAGGGAGTAACAAAGGCAACAAAACAACCTCTGAGTTGCCCGGTATAACAGATGAACTTAGGATTGGAGATATAGGATAGCTATTAAAGCCCTTGTCTTGGGTGCAGCCCACTCCAGTTCTACGAATGAACTGAGCCTTTTGGATTAATCCTGCATGTATTGTTCTTAGTAAAATATAGTGATCACTAATTAGTAAATACTATTTAATTGAAATAAATGAATGTCAGCATGCAAAACATCCATTTGACTACTGGAAGTGAACACAGGGATCAGTGAGAAGACATACTGGACAGAAATGTGAGCAAATTTATGGAGTGATGGTGGCTCTGTATTTAAATAGAGAGACTTATATGTACTTGTTAAAATAAAAATTTAAATGTACTATATGTAAATTTTACCTCCATATTTAACATGGAATAATAATTTCTATAAATATACATGATTTTAGTTTTACATATTTCATTTGTAATAAATTAATGTGATAAGTTAATTCAATTTTATATATTTTAATAAGAATAATTCTTCACTCAGACAAATATGTGAGCCATAGGTGAATACTTGGTTAGAATCTTTACAGTAGAAAATGGCTCTTAGAGATATTTAGACCTCTTTACTGGTATATTTTCTTTTTTCTTTGCTTTTTTGGGACACATCTGGGAGTACTCAGAGCTTACTTTGGCTAATCTCAGGGCTAGGACAAATGGAGACCTTACTGAGACCGCTCTAGAAAATTGACGATCAATGGGATGATGATGATGGTATAACTCCGGATAGTGTTTAGGAGACTGTATGTGGTGTTGGGGATTAAACCTAGCCTAGCAATATAAAGGCAATGTCTTACCCACTGTACTATGGCTCTGGTCTTTTCCTATTCTCTTGAATAAAATGAATAAATGAGATAGTAAAATAATTTATTAACAATATAATTTAATGTATACTTGTTCATATGGCATGACAGTACATTAAATTACAATAGTCTCTGTAGGGTTAATGGTGAGAGCTAAATTGTTGCTTAGGGAGCACCATTTATCTTTTTTTCAACAAATTCACTTAAACTCTTGTTAATTAGAGATATGAATTTGGTCTAAAAACTACATGAATAAACAATCACAGCAGGCTTTCATAACACAATTTTTATAGTTACCTGAAACTCTTTAGTTTATAGTATAACCTTCAAATAAATAATCAACTGGAGATTCAAGTGCCTATTAATAAAATTTCAAGAACTAATTAAAAATAAAAATGGAACGCCCAACTGTATGAATTCAATTAATGAGAGACAATGTTACAATCAGTACTTTTTTGTTTGTAATTTAAAGTAGATAGAAGGTATTACATGAAAACGATTCTATTTTTTGAGGATTCCATTAGTATAAGAAAAATAACATTTTATTAGATAATTTCTAGATAATTTAGGGTGAAAATATCATTATCATCATCATCATCATCATCCCATTGATCATCGATTTTCTCGAGTGGTCTCAGTAATGTCTCCATTTGTCCTAGCCCTGAGATTTTAGAAGCCTCTCTTTACTCGTCCTTCCCAAAAGTGCCACATTGGAGGCTCTTTCAGGGTCAGGGGAATGAGATCCATCATTGTTACTGGTTTTGACATATGAATAAGCCACGAGGAGCTTGCCAGGCTATCCCATGTGGGCAAGAAACTCGGTAGCTTGCCAGGTTCTCCAAGAGGGAGAACTAGGCTATAAGATATAGTCTCTGGATGTTGGTCATTGATGGGATTACACAGCACCGGAGGCAGTTTCTGGGTGTGACCGCCTAGCTACTGGAAAATAGGGGGTTTGCATGAAAGAGCCCCATTCAGCAGGTTTGGAGATCTCAGCCCCGGGTCCCACATGCCTGGGTTCCTCTGCCAGTTCCTTCATGCATGAGGCTTGTCCGAACATGTGAAAAGGGGCTTTGAGCATGGCTGTGACTGGGTTCTGGAGGTCTTTGGCTGCTGGGGCTCTGCTCAGGGCAAGGAGAGGACCTCAATCCATCCCCCTCTGAGGGGCCCTGGTGAAGACAGCATGGCAGGGGGGCAAGAAACTACACAGCAGCTATACTATATGACTATAAGTTGGCTGATGTCAGGTACCTCATTCAAACTACAGCTTTATAAATATTACCAGTGCTATATTATCACAATAAGAATATAATTTTTCACTATCAATCATCCTTCATTAATAATTATTCCATTATCAATCATGGAATAAGATTATTAATGATAGCAGATATAGATATTTATGAAATTAAATACTGGATTGAGATCCAGAAAGCTAGTTCAGTGAGTGAGATACTTGATTTGCACATAGCGAACCAAGATTGTCCCCCAGTACCTCTTCTGGGTCCCTGAACCCTACCAGGTTTGGTGAGTGGAGAGCTGGAGTAAGCCCTGAGCAGCTGCCAAGTGTGGCCCCTAAACATAAATAAAACTACAGGGGGCTTTAGGGGATTTAAAGACAAGCCAGCAGGTCAGGCACTTGTCGCATATGCAGCTGGGCTGGCTCTGTGCTCAGAGATCTCTACTGGCAGTACTCAGGGACCACATGGTGGCCGTGTGCAAGGCGAGAATCCTGCCTGCTGCCCTGTCCTGTGTCTAGAACATTGATTGGTTTACCACCTCCCCATTATGACTGATAGCTGCTCTCTGAGGATGTCTGGATAAAACTAGCTTGTGTGCTCTGAGGGTCTGTGCACTTGCAGGGATGTCAGTACTGCAGTGCCAGCTGTCAGATTGTTACCATTGTAGGAAAACAGGAGAAATTATTTTTATTTTGCGGGGGAGTCACACTTGGTGGTCTCCAGGTGCTTGGGGCCCTGCATGGTAGAGGGGGCTGCCCTGGCCCCTGCGTGCTAAGTGTATGCCCCAGCCTCATGTCACCACGCCTGCGACATTGGCCTAAGTCACTGCATGTAGTTCACTGGTGAGGATGTTGAACATATGAAAGGGCCACAGCTGGGGCTGGAGCGATAGCACATCAGGTAGGGCGTTTGCCTGGCATGTGGCTGACCCAGGTTTGATTCTCAGCATCCCATATTGTTCCCCCAGCACCTCCAGGAGTAATTCCTGAGTGCATGAGTCAGGATTAACCCCCATGCATTGCCGGGTGTGATCCAAAACAAAAAAGGCCACAGTTTTGCAAAATTGACTTCTGTGATGCAAAATTGAAAATGACTTTTACTTGTCAGATCACAGATAATCCAAGAGCAGTGAAAGGCATCTATGTAGAATAATCTTGACAGTTTTGTCAAAATGATTTTTTATTTGTGGGGGCACATCCGGCTGTGTTCAGGGCTTACTCCTGGCTCTGTTCTCAGATGGGCCCAGGGGACCTTATAGGGTGCCAGAGATCAAACTTGCCCAGGGTGAAAATATATTGCTTCTAAATAAAAAGAACCTTAAATTTTACAAATTAGAATTATAGCAAGTCCTATTTCTCATATGATGAAAAAGAAAATTAAATATACTTATTTTTCTATAATGTTTAATTTGTCTATCTTCTAACTTTTTCAGAAGAAACTTTTATGCATATTCAAATAAGTAAATAGTTTAAAGAGTATGAAGATGATAGCATTCAGTTATTAAAGAAAAATTTGTGAAAGGAAACAAGCTTATCCAAATATGCATAATTATACATCCACAGATATGTATATAAACATATCTATATGCAATACATTTTTTGGACTCAATTTTAGAAGTAAGGCAAATAGTAACTGTAATTATGTAGTTATTTTTGGTTTTTGTTTGTTTGGGGCACACAGTCAATGGTGCCCAGGGATTACTCCTGGTTCGGTTCTGCACACAGGGATCATTCCTGGTGGTATATGGGGGGCAATATGGGCTGCCAGGGATTGAACCTGGGTTGGCTCAAGTATAAGGTGGACCCCTAAATACCATACTATTTTTCTGGCCTCTTGTGTAGTTATTTTTGAATATATGACTACTTTAGAAAAAATGCTTCTCCAAAAATATGTGTTTTTTAAATTAGGCACTGTAATTTATAATGCTGTTAATGAGAGTTTCATGCAGGCAACTTGCAATATCATATTCTCCATCCAATTGTTCTGCACTCAAATCATGTACCCTGATTCTATAAACCAAATCTTGTGTTCTGTTGCCTTTAGAGATTTGCTGTTCCTTTACTATGTTTGTTATATTTATAATTTATTTTCAAAACGCTGTATGCAGTTTTGTCAACTCCCATTACTGGACCTTGTCCTCACTTTATATTCCATGGCTTCTGAATATACAGGTTATTGAGTCTGAAATGACTCTAGACCTCTTCTTTATCTGATGTAGTTTATCAAGTGTCTCCTGGCAATAGAAGTATTGGGTAAAGTAACTGTATATCAAGACCAGTAATTAATACTTTTATAAATATACACATAACAAAAGTGACATAATGTGAAAATAATTAACACACTTATAAACTGATAAAAACAATATTTTAGTAACAAATCTCTTATGAAGCCTTTAGATATTTGATTATTTATTTTTCTTAGAGTTCTCCCCTTACAATCAATCACTTTTATAAGTACATTGCCTTTTGAATGTAAGCCTGTCTTTTTCAATAGACTACACACTACACAGAAGCATAAAATAGGATATTTTTGTCATTGCTTACCAAATGGATCCCTGTGTGTAGCAAGAAAAATAATGAGAACAATCATAGTCATATTCTAATCTAGAAACTGTTCTTTATTGCCAAAATAGGCAAAACAAGCTGCTATTCTGGTATCTCACTAAGAATAATTATATATCATCATGTTCCCTCACATACAGAGATTTATTAAATTTTGTTATGATAAATTTCTAAATTCAGCTTGGCTTTATTTTCTAACTTCATGTTTTAGTGTTTATCCAAATGTAAGGTCTTTAGAAGTTTAAGTCAGTTATAACATTAGTGTGATGTACCTTACATGTTGTATAGAATTCATTCAAAAGACAAGCATAGAATGAACTTGCTTTTAATTGATGAGGTGCTTTTATTTAAAATTGATTTATACTCATGCATAGAACATAGCCATCTGTGTCTTATCTTTGGCCATTTTTTGAATTATGTGCTGTAACACATTTGCAAAGAACACAGTTTTGAGTGGAGAGACATCTTGTTTTCATATAGAGAGAATATGACTGGCATGTCTGTTGATCTTTTTAAAGATTTTATTAAAAGGGAAATGTTGTGATGTAGGAAAAATAAGCATTCTACACTTAAATTAAAGCTCTATTATAAAGTATACCTGTAAAGATCTGATAGTGCATATTCTTTAATATAATTACAAAGGTAATGTGCATGTATGTTTTGAACCAGCAGGATGCAATGAAGCTCATAAAATTCAAAGTACAATATACCCAGTAAGTATACACATATTTCAAGCTAAAGAGCTGCTACTAATTAAATTTTTTAACCCTTGTCGTAATTTTATAATACATTTTTGAAATTAAGAAAAATAATAGTAAGTCAGTAGCTGCTGTCCCACTGGCCCTGCTCTACAAATACATGACCAAAATCTCTGAGGAGATGCAAATCAAGCAGCTAAAATTCATGGTCATACCATTACCCCTGGCTGAAAACTCTGTGGCACCTTTGGGAAGGGGTCAGACAAGTTCAGGCCTTCCCCAAACCCTGCCAGCTACACCCATACACCACTGGTGCTGCCATACCAACAGCCTATATATACCCTTACTTCATGGCTTCACTAAGAATCTCATGAGACTCATCCAGTTCTACAGAGCTTGAAGTTAGTGGCACCAAATTTGACATTACTAAAATTCCAGTAGGAGACCCAAATTAGATGTAAAAATAACTCAGAAGCCAACTAAACTCAACAAACAAAAACAATAACACAGAAGGCTTAACTAGTAAGGAACAGTCTAGTACACACTCAGACAAAGACTTAATCAGGTTCTGGTAACGTATAGGAATTTTGACAAATATTCTTTTACTGGAATACTTTTGATACTTCCTTTAGCCATTTGGTTGTAACAAGTAATATGAAAAGTGTTATTAGGTGCCTAATTAGAGGTCAGGGGTGGGAGGTAGTTGGGAAAGTGAGGAGGAAGCTCATTCAGGTGATGGGATGATGGGATTGGTGTTGGAACATTAAAGTCTGAAACAATTGTATTGTAAATTGCTTTGTAAATCATAGTATTTAAATAAAGAAAAAGATAAGTAATTATAAGTCATAAGAACAACTTCCAAGGTCATTAGTAGAATGTCTGGCAAGGCTAGTTTACTGTCATTTTATGTTCTCTCATTCTCTATGACAAATTTAGTTGTTGGAATCCAACGGACTAGCTTAACCATGGCAACCTGCTGCACTTTTGCACATCTCTTTTGGATGAGTTCATCTATCAACTATCTTTCCTTCCTATTATAAACATCCTTTTAAAATACAATTTTTGCAATGATCTTTCTATCAGTAAGCTGTTCTATAATAGTATTTAGATTATGCAAAATATTTTCAGTAAATTTAAGCATTACTAGTTTATTATAAAGATCATTTATGCTCTTACCCCTCTTGCTCTCAACCTCTTCTTATTTACTTATGTATTGGGTTTTTGGCCACACTGAGTAATGTTTAGGGGTTATCCCTAGGTCTACACTCAAGAATTACTTTTGATGGTACTTAGGGGACCATATGAGATGTTGGAGATCAAACCCAGGTCAGTTGCGTGCAAGGCAAATACCCTACCAGCTGTACTATTGCTCCGGCCTGGATAACCTCCTCTTTAAAGTAGCAATTTGTGACCCAATTATTATCAATTAATGAAAAGAAAGAGCTGGACAAGAATAAAAAAGAACTGGAGAGGAAAATACACAGATTGATTCAAACATTCTAGACTATCTTTCATAAGCAGCAAAGAACAGGGGAGAAATCTTTAAAATAAAATATGGAACAGAAGTGATTGGACAGTAACAAGCACACTTGCCTTGCATGAATCTAACTCAGATTCCATCCACGGCACCCCATATGGTCCCTTGTGCCCTGCCAGAAGTGATATCTGAGTGCATAGCCAGGAGTAATCCATGAGCACTGCCAGGTGTGGACCCAAAATCAAATGTAAAAAAGGAAATTGAAAATAAAAAATTAACATACACAAAAAATACATTAAAGTAAAAAATATTATCAATATTTTTGTTGTAAAGGGTTGGTGAAGGGTAAGGTAGCATCTAGGAAGGACTTGATTGATAAACCAGATAGACTGGGGCACATTTAAATATGTTAGTTCAAAATAAGCAATTGAAATAAAATTATAAAGTATCCAAAAAGAATATAGAATGGAGCACATTAGCTAAATCTACATCTATGTTGTCACTCTTAGAATTAAAATTGAAAAAACATGGATTAATGACCAGGGAAGGAAGACTTTCTGAACATAATATTAGGCATAAACCATTATATGCTTACCTGTTTGCAGATACTAAAATAGGAACAGTACCTACTCCCCTTAGGTCTTGAAATTCCCTCTTTATATTAGTGTCAATCTAGATATGGGGAGATATAACAGTGGGTAGGGTTCTTCTCTTGAAAGCAGCTAACCCAAGTTCAATTCCAAAATAATATATGGTCCCTGATTCTCTCTGGGAATGATCCTGGAGGACAAGAGTAAGCCCTAAGCACCACCTGGTGTGGCCACAAAACAAAAACAAACAAACAAAAATAAGAAAGAAAATATAGTGCCAAATTGGTCATCACACCTCCAAATATAAAACTATGTTTCAAATACAAGTATAAGGCATAAGTGACTGTCCAAACCTCTTCATAAAAGAAATTTAGTGCTAATAGCGATATCAAACAGTCACTTGGGAGAATTAAGTATCACTGCTGCCTAGTGATTTGCTGAATTCATCTGGGAACAATTGCCATGTTCTTTGTTTAAGCTAATAAAGTTGTGGCCTAAAGTTGTATTCCATTAAGGAATCTCTAGAGTCTTTTTTGCCTGAGGGGACCTAGAATCAGCAGTGAGGAAAATGGGATGGTGAAAGATGTTATATTTCTGGCTCTGCTTTCTCAGTGTGTTTGTCAAATGACAGCTTATGTACTATACTGTTTATTTTTAAATGACATTTTAGAGATTTAAAGCACTTGTTGTTTATATGTACCAAGACAAGAAAAATTGACAAGGGACCATGAACTAACGTGTTCTGGTGTCATAACAAAACAATAAAAACAACAAAATGGAACCAAAGGTTTTGGGCATTTTTTAATATATAAATATATAAATCTATTTCATCATCTTGGTAAAGTCAATGAGACAGAACACAAGCCATTACAAAGTGTTGGGCTTATGGATAATATGATTTAATTATTTTAAAGATTAGTAGACTCATAATGCAACAACTTTCCTACAGCTTCTATACACAAAAATATCTGTAGCCTGAGAAACTGGATACTACCAACTTTCTAAACATATTAATACCTTAACAACTGTCTTAATATTAGGTAAATATATAGCATCATGTAGACAAATTCTAACAGTAGTTTAGAAATAATTTTTGGAGTTGATGATTACCCGAGACTGCTTAGTGTGCCTCAGATCACTTCCAGTGATTAGTAGATTCAATACTTGGATCCAGTAATGTGCTCATTTCACCCTGCACTGGTGGGTACATCAAGATAATACTGGGTAGGACCCACGCAGTTCCAATGTTCAAGCTCAGAGCATACCCTGATTGCAAGCCATATTGTAATATATATGTAGATATACATAGTACATATAATGTCAGGTAGACATAGATTAAATTATTCTTATTTCAATCATGTGTTGTAGCAATTAGATAGTGATCTGTCATAATATTTTACTTACAACATAAGAGGCAATGCATATGATTTAAAAAGTAATATAATCTCGTACTTTTTATGAATAAATATTTTAAAAGAATACTAAACATTTTATGTAGTTCATATGAGAACTTAATTTTATCAAATATTTTATCAAATATTACTTTATGACAAAATATAAATTTATTAACAATAAGTTAGTTTTATTTTATGAATATATGTGCACATTTAGGACACTTAATGTAATTAATATAATTAATTTTTGAGTCTGTGGATAATATGGACTTCTAAACAGAAATTATATTACGCTATGCACTTCTAATATTTAGAGACTAGTCACCTACTTTTATGTAATAACAATTGTGCAAAAATACTTAACACATTTAAGTTAGGTTATTTCATCTCCAAAACAATTTAATTTGCAATAAAGAAGTTTCTATATTTATCAAGGTCAAGCTCAGAGTTCAGGCTAATGACTGTTCTTGATGGTAACTATGTGGTGTAGATAGGAGAAAAGGGGCTTTAAAAATGTCAGGTACTTGATAGACGAGATTATCCCTTATACTCAAAATTCTACCTACACAAAACAGGTGCTCAAAGTCAAACCTATTAAACCAACACTTATGCAAGAGCAACTACCCAGATGAAGTGAATCTCATTTACATATGTCAAATTAAGTCCCCACATTCCATAAAAGATGCCAGAAATTTAAGTGGGTTTTAAATAGGTCAGGAAAATCTACTCAAGTTTAGAAGGGCCTCTCAGCTACTAGACAAGTGATTATATCCCAGGCAGCACTTGAAAGCCAGAAACTGCCATGCTGTGCTGAATAAATTCTCCTCAATGACCTTTCCCTGACAACTTTCTCATTTTCTATAATGTGGAGACAATTAGGTGTTAAATTACGTGTTTGTGGAGCAAAGAAGCAACCTTTGAAATAGAGGTTTTGTTGAAGACTGTATTGGGTGAACACGTAAAAACTGCTCCTAACAAGCAATAGAGTTGTCCAATGTCCAGCTCCTTAATTTAACAAATGTGAAGATTGATATTCATAACTTCACACACATCATGACTAACACAAGTTTGAATCAGAATAGCAACGGAGCTCACAATTCAATAACCCATTATAGTGATCTTGTAACAAAAAAAGGTGCATTTATACTCTTAAATAATTCAATTTGGCAATGTCTTCCTAACCATCCAATCACTAATCTATCACTGATGTTTATAAAAGAAAAAGAAAATGCATAGACTGCATGGGATCTTTAGGGGTCTACTACCAATTTATAGACAGAGAAATCTGTGTTTGGTATAATGTTTTAGGTGCTAAGCACAGAGTAATGAACATGATATATAGAATACCTTTCTCATTGAGATTACCCAATATTTTCATGGTATAAATATAAGTTTATTTAAAATGTATATTACATAGCTTAAGTATGTAGAAATTAAATGTCCAGTGTTTGTTATGAAAACATGAAGCAGCTCCCATTTTGGGAAATACAAGCTTTAGCTTTAGTATTATAACAGTGGAGGTTAAAAGCAGAAAATAATCAAAACGAAGGCATAGCGAGAAGGAAAAGCCAATGTTCTGAGATCTAGAGAGCATTTTGGGTGGCTAGTATAGTGTAGTAGATGATACTGAGAGAAATAATTGTAAAGTTATCATAGTCACACAACACGCAAATAACTGACAAATGGCTAAATGAAAATCTATTTTTATTCACATTATAAATTTAGCTACTAATAAGAATACGAAAATATTTTTTATCAGTCTTCTAATTCTGCTCCTGGTACATTTCACTTCATTATTAAAACTCAATTTAGGCCAAATCTTCTACATGGCAGCTAGAGTATTCTATACTTTTTAAAATGAAAAATAACTAAACTTTCTTTATGAATAATTTGTTGGTTAGAGTGAACACAGAAATATATTAAAATCTAGAAATAATGTGATTTCTGATATTATTCTTGGCAGCTGACCCTTAGGCATCTGTTTTTCATTCAATTTCACTGATATTACTCACCACACAATAAAATGGACATGCAGTTTTATAGAATTAAATATTTATATTGGGGTTCACTTATATATTATTCACAAGATAGAGTTCCTTTATATAAATAGTGCCTCATTTTACAAAGCATTATCTTCTCTTTAGTATATATTTTTCTATCAGATCATAATAACTATGATAAATCAGTACTTTTAATGTTTTGGACTATGGGTTTAACTATAATAGAGAATAATTAGCTCCAAAAACAATTAGGGCAACACTCTAATGATTAACTAAAGTCTTCACTTTTATTTATCATATTTTAGCTCCTTTTTCCTGAGGAAGAAAAATATCTAAGGTCTAAGTACCACCTACTTCCCAAAGCAGAGTCATGGGTATGGCTATATCTGGATATTACTACAGAAAATGTTATTTCTCTCGCTGTTTTTATTATATGTTAGTATCATTTTCTGAATACTTTCCTAAAGATAATCCTTTTTTATTTTCCTCCAGTGATCTTATAAGGTCAAATGTGACACAATGACAGAGTCAAAGAGGACACAAAAAACATCATTGCATTATGTTTTGCAATTTTTGTTTAGCTGGACTATTAAGAGGGAATGGGATAAATAAAGTACTGTTTTTTGTTATCCTTGACTTTTTCATGACTCAAGTTGCCTAAACTCTCTTCTCAGTCTCTGATTTCAACAGTATCTGAAGTCTCACATCTTGCTTGTTTAAAAATTGTTCAGCAGATATACAATATTATTATTGTTCACTCGGACAGCCATTTCCCACTTTTTATTAAATATTAGCTTTTCTCAAAAATAATATGTGGCTTATAGGGTCAGGTAGATGAAATCCAAATCTGCACTGAAATGCATATAGAACAAGTTTTATATAGACACATTTAAAGAAAGTGAATCTGTTGTTAATTTTTCATTACTTGCATGATTAGAGCTTAGCAACTAGATGAGTATATTTTATTAAATGTTGTTATAAACTGTGAAAAATTCAAATTACAAAAATCCTGGCACTTAATGTACGAAGAATATGCAAGCTCTGTAGGAAATCTTTCCCAAAATAGAACATCTGAAAAGTGGGCAAACAGAATTTATATTTTACTGCAAATTTATTGCACCAATTGTGCCTGTCATTGAAAAATTTACCTGCATATATAGTTTCTCTCATTTGAGTCTGTTAAAAATAACATTGCAAGAGGAAACAATTACAATGTCAAGAAAGTACCAGTAACTTTTGATTCTCAATGAAAGTTTCTCCTACATAGAAAACATTTTCAGAGATTGTTTATATGAAAATAAAAACAATTTATATATTTTTAATTTTTTATATTTGATATTCTGATGGATATTCATATAATACAATGTTCTTAGTATCAATTAATCTTGTTAAAAACAGTAAGTGATAATGACTATAATATTTAGTGACTATATTATTTATTTAACTGCAGGTGGATCTTTAATGTGCAATTGTTGCATTGATGTGAATGTGATTACATATATAAATATGTGCTTTAAGTGCAAGAACCAGCTGTGAAAATATAAATGGACAAGTTAATAACCTAAAATTCAAGATGAGTCATATAATCGGGTATGGTAGTCATCTATAACAGAAGTTGTCAAATGCTGCAAAAATAGTGAGAATTTAGATTTTCTACTAGCCATATGGTATTTGACGCAACTCATTAATTCTGTTATTGTCTGGAAAATCAGTTGTGGGTGACACACAGACAAATGGGTATGACTATGCTTAATATGAGTTTATTTACTAAAACATTTGGCAAGAGAGATTTGACTCATAATCAAGTTTGCCCATTCTTGATCAATGGGAAAAAAACTAGTATGCATTCTATTTAACATATGACTCAAATTGGAAATCTGTGAGAATTGATTAACTTAATCCATTTTGATATATTACTTTATTGGGTAATATAATGAGAGTTAAGAAAATCAAACCCTTTATAGCTATATTTTGAATAAGAATTTGCAATGTTAAGAGTATTCTTTCAACCTACAAATCAAAACAAATGAAAAACCTGAAGTGAAAATTGAAATGTTTGGTATAAATGGAACATATATATATATATATATTTATGTTGGTATAATTTGCTTATAACATATAAGTAAATACAAATGTACATATACATATATAAAATATAAAATGTAAAATTGAATACACTGGATTAATTTTACTACAGTATGTTTAACC
This sequence comes from Sorex araneus, assembly GCF_027595985.1. Classification (NCBI taxonomy): domain Eukaryota; kingdom Metazoa; phylum Chordata; class Mammalia; order Eulipotyphla; family Soricidae; genus Sorex; species Sorex araneus. The sequence continues at coordinate 218,539,429 of NC_073313.1, read as the reverse complement.
CAAACTTCAAAACTACTCAATTCGATTACACTAAGATAGTATATGCAATAAATATGTACATACATATGTACATAAAATCCTATGCATATTTACATATGAATATTTACACATAGAATATAGCTAAATGTCTAACTTTTGGTGGTTTGCAGAATAATCTAAATATGTCTTCCAACTTACAAAATGAAAGTAGCCAGTATAAATATTATGTCACTTATGTCAACATTTTTTCATAATTTTGATACTTTTTAATATTTTAGCTCATTTTTTTAACATTGAATCACAACAGTAACAATAATAGGCACATTTTTTCCTACTTCACTTTTTTCTAGTTCATCCTTTTGTTGGGTCTTTACGACTTTTGTACAAATTTTGTACGTATTGATGGCAAGGAACTTTACAAGTAAAATTTAAAATGAATATTTCACCTATTTTCTGAGAGTTACAAATATTTTATAACCAAGTTATATAGTTCTACTATATATACTTTAAATATATACATCTTTTTCTAAGATATATACATATATCTTATATGTCATATGACACATATGATCACTAAACTTTAACCCAAATGTTGCCTAACAGATTCTCCTAAAATAATAAACTCCCACAGCTTAAGTTTTCGTGTACAAACAATTTTAAAGTTAAATCTAAGATTCCACTAAAACTAGATTTATATAAGATGGCTAAATGTAGTATTTAATTGACAAGTCTTAAAATCAATGTTACTCTTTTCACACTTGAAGGGAATGTATTAAAGGATGGTTTATGTTGAAAATATGCTCATGAGGATGTTAGGTCGAGGTAGAAAATTAAAATTTACTATTATAAATAGATGTTTCAAAAATAAATTAAATGGTAATCTTTAAAGCATTTTATTAAATGTTAGTAATTGCTTGTTTATTGGATTTGGGGCCATAGCCAACTTGATCAGGGCTTACTCCTGGTTCTCCACACAAAGTTCCTGGTGGTTCTCTGGGGACCAAATGGGGTATCAGCTATTGACTTTGGATCATCCACATGCAGGAGAAGTGCATTACCCACTGTATTATCTCTCCAGCCCCCTATTTTAATATTTATTTATGAATCCTATGATTTATATATTATTGCCTATATCATATATTAAACAACAATATAAGTATATGAATTAAATTTTTATTTATGATTGTTACTGAATTCATCAGATAGTAAGTTCATAATGACTCTCTGATCATAAAAATGTAGCAGTGTAAAAACCAAGGTGTGTTTTTTTTTCACTTTTTTTTTGTTTTGGTTTTAGTTTTTAGGCCACACCTGATTATACTTGGGGGTCACTCCTGGGAGTAATTCCTGAAGAACATATAGGACACCAGAAATCAAATTCAGGCTGACCGGGTGCAAGGTAAGAACCCTATCCACCTGTATTATCACCCCAATGCCCCTCCATAAGTTTTTTTAATTAAATAATAAAAATAATTTAAAAAGCAAGAAATAGGGGCTGGAGTGATAGTTCAGCGGGTAGGGTGTTTGTCTTGCATGTGGCCCACCCAGGTTCGATTCCCAGCATCCCATATGGTCCCCTGAGCACCGCCAGGAGCAATTTCTGAGTGTAAAGCCAGGAGTAAACCCTGTGTATCGCTGGGTGTGACCCAAAAAGAAAAAATTTTAAAAAAGCAAGAAGTATGCTTAGCACTACCTCACTCTATGATTTTACATCTTATTCTAGAGGACTTGAGTGATAGCACAGCAGGTAGGGCACTTGCCTTGCACTCGGCTGACCCAGTTCAATTCCCCCATCTCTCTCAGAGCTACTGAGTATCCTGCCTGCAGGGAAGAGCTTGGCAAGCTCGACATGGCGTATTCAATATGCCAAATACAGTAACAATAACAGGTCTCATGCCCCTGACCCTAAAAGGAGCCTTCAATCAATGAGAAAAATGATTAAGGAGAGGCTGCTAAAATCTCAGGACCGGGATGATTGGAGATGTTACTGGTGCCTGCTAGAGTAAGTTGATGAACAATGAGATGTCAGTGATACAGTGAACCCACCTGATGCTATTATTACTTGACCAGAGAAAAACAAAGTATTCCCTTGTATTCTGATATGCAAAATTGAGTCAATGTCCCAAGTGAGAGACATTAGGTTAAAATAAAACTTAATTTTAAAAAACATAATTTTGAACTTTTAACTAGAGAAAACAATATATTTAAACCATTTTAAGCACACTATCAGAAAGAATATAAAAAGAAATATAAAATAAATATGGCATCAAATAATGTAATACATTTGTAAATGTCACATTATTCTATAGTATGTAATAGATTAAAAGTAAAATAATATTTCAAAATATTTAATAACAATATTCTCTGGGAAAATTGATATTGAATTAGATCCAGCTCACAGTATTTATAGTGCCTTTCAACTAATAATGCACAAATTTTAAAGGAAATGGAATTATAAGTATATGCAATTATATAATATAAACTTTCAGTTAAAATGATAATTCTAAATTCATACTTGCACTTTAAATCTAATGTTGAATTTTATTTATTTCTCATACTCATTAAATAATACCAATCTCTGCATAAGAGCATAAAATCAAAAGAACTATCTAAAAATCAGAATAATTTACTACTACTTTTTTACTAGACTACATTGTTCTACTCTATGGTTATATCTGCAGTAATATTCTGCAGTAATATTCCTCCTCACCAGTGAATAGTTGAAAGTAATTTTTTTACTAAGAAATCACTGGTATTTTGTTTTGCATATTTTTGACAAATGAAATACTTTACAATATCAAGGTACCTGTCTTCCACTTTCTATTTAGCATTTTGCTGATTTTGTCTTCAAGCTGTGCAGGTGATTAGGTATATTTTAACCCCCACAATAGCAAAGACAATAAGAAATCTAAGTTCAACAAACAAGTCTTCATTTATCCAGTTTTCATGCTGAGAATTATTTTTTTACTGCATTTTGATAGAAGGAGGCCCTTACAAATATCTTTCAAACATACAGCTTTACCCACCCGTTTCTCCCCCTCCTTTCTTTCTTTCACTCAAAATAAAATGGTGAGCAATTAAGCCCGGCTGCTATATTTGGTGCATCCAAACTTCACAAGTTGATAGCATAATGATTTTAATAACTACTTTAGCAGTAACATGGTGACAAGTTGACACCTGAGGTTTATGTCCTGTGATTTTATTTCCTGGCATTCTATTGTTACACTACAGGAATAGTAATATGATTAGAGTGAAGGTTACAATGTTTTATTTGCCTCTTATTTAGATCATATACATGTATATATAATATTTTTTCAAGATTTTCAAGTTTAAGTATGTAATAATTTGAGAACTATTTAGGAAGAATACAGGTAATATTTTATCTTATTTTATTTTATTTGCTTTCTGGGGGGCTCACACCCACATACATGCTCAGGGGTTCCTCCTGGCTTTGAACTCAGGAATTACTCCTGGCGGTGCTTGGGGTACCATATGGGATGCTGGGAATCAAACCTGGGTGGGCTGCGTGCAAAGCAAACACTGTGCTATCACTCCAGCCCCAAAGGGAATATTTTATGTAAGAGTAAACGTATGATTATGTCATGATCTTTGAGAGTAAAAACATGTAAACATGATTCCTTTATGACTTGATAAACCATCAAAATGTATGTAATAATGACTTCTTAATATTTGATAAAATCAATAATTTATTGCATGTCGCCTCATCTATTTATTTATTTTGGTAACGGGTTACATCCAGTTGTGCTTGGGGCTTACTCATGATTCTTTCTATGCTCTGGGATCATTTATTGAGACTCAGGGACCACAAATAACATCTAAAATAAAACCTAGGTTGACCACATAAAGGCAAGAGAGCCCTAGCCTATGTACTATGACCCTGTACCCTCACCTTTATTTTGCTTTTAGTTAGTAATAATCATATGTGCTAATATGATACGGTCTTAATGAAAAGTATTACAACTCAGGTTTAGTGGAACTTCACTTTTAATACTTTTAAAAAAGTAAAAATATCACTTTGGCCTAAATGTACATTGACTACATATGGTATGACAGAAAAATAGATTAAGCTCATTTATTTCACTTAAATTTTGTACTTTATGGCATACCATTATTAAATTTCCAAATTTCTGTTAACAACTCCATTAGACATAAAGAATCCTTACCAAAAAAGTTATAAATTAAAAAAAATGGGGATGATTTGCTTAGCAGCAGTAACTTTAGAGGTGTTTTCTCTCTAACACAAAAGTTATTCTTAAGACAGATTGCTTAAGTATTGGCAGCTTCTTCAGTGAATTTATTTAGTCACATCTAAAGTCAGTATTGATGGACATAAATAAAATATGTATAAAATGTATAAAATGTCATTATTCTCACCATAAATTTCCTAGATACCCTAGATACAATTAGTCACTTTGTGATTCCCATTTATATGAAATTCCTAGATACAATTCCTAGATACAATTAGTCACTTTGTGATTCCCCTTTATATGAAACTATCTATGCTTCTTTAGTTCAGATATGAGTAATGTTTTTTGGTTTTTCAACTCTCTACATAATTATAGATGAAATGTAAAAGAAAACTAAAAATCCTAATTATATAATTTATATCAGAAGTATACTTTGTCTTAAGTGATACATTTACATCCTAGATATTTCAGATATAGCAGTCTTTTAGATAGAAAAATTTAATCTGGAATTATATTTCAACTCCTGCCAGAAATATGAATAAATGTTAAAATCTCTTATTCACCAAATATAGCATCATTATCTTAGTTTAATTACAAATTGCCTCTTATTATTAAACAGGCATAAAACTTTCTGGAAAACACAATACCTAACAAATTCTAGACAAATCTAGTACTTCTGTTAAGATAATGAAATGCCTATACTTTGTTTTCACCTGCAACCTTGTCAGTGTTGTATTACTGACATTATTGAGCGAGTCCCCAAACTATTGATATAATAAGTGAAAATAATCCTGTGAACCAAAAGAACATATTCACTTCTGTCTAAAGAAAAGATGTTTGATTCTCAAAGTGAAAGCTGAGTTCTGACCACAGAAAGAAGCCAACACAGTCACAGGTCAGATTAGCTGCCTCAACAGCTCTTCCAGGATAGAGCCAAACTTTCTATGGGGCATGGGAATATCAAACTTATTTTTAGTTGCAATAGGCAGACCACTCTCAATAGAGGAGAGTTTTGCATTACAATAATCATTTAAAGTAACAAAGTGTCTGTATTTTGTGGACATATGGTAATTTCTAACATCTTCATTGAACTAGAAAATATTTATTTGAACCACATCTTTGAGAAAGAAAACATTCTAGGTGTGAGAGAATGCAAATTCAAGCATTAGTGTTGATTTAGTTAAAGATTTGGTTCTTGTCTTTGAAGCTGCTCTGGCTAGTGCCTTTATATGAAGGCACCTTACAAATGGTGGGAAAACGAAAGGTCCTTCAGAGTCAAACATGAATGATCCATTTCATTTCACTTTCAAGATTATCTTAAATATGCAGCTCATATTACTCACATTCAAACCGTAAACTTCCCTCTATAATCCAAGTAGCTTCAAACTATGACAGGTCATTTAAGATTATGTCAGTCATTTAATATTCATAAACATACATTTAATAATATACTCTAACATATGAACTTAAACTAAAAGTACCTCATATTTAAATATACACTCAAACTTTATGTAATTTCCTTAAGAGAAAGAAAATACCCTTAGTCCAATAAAATGCTTGTTATCATTCAAAAAAATTGCAACTTCATAGGATCAGATATTTTACGTTATATTTTACATCTAAATTTTACTTTGATTTCTACTATTATGTTTTTTCTTTTATAAGTAGGATTAATGTCAGATTTTATTAAAATAGAGCTATAAAAGAATGTTGAGAAATTTTTATTTAGTTTTATTTTAGTTCTTGAACTAATTTGAAATTCAAGAAACATTTTTATTACTATGTCTATCAATAAGCTCATAATATCTCTAAGAAAACATTTTTCTTAAAGTGGCAACATGTAAAATAGCATGAACTTTACTTGGAAACAAGTCAGAATTAAGACTCCTGTGAACCAGCTACATACATCCTATACCTAAGCCACTGAGGGGACATGCATAAATAGGTCTTAGCAATCATCCTTGGATGATTCTAATATACTTTAGGAGTAAATGACATTGAGGACAACTGTAACTAATTCCAGAAAAGAATGCTGCTTTATTTATTGCTTTTGTTGCTATTTAACTCACTTGATCAAGTTTTTCTTCTGGTATAGATTGTCTTGTCTTAGTTTTGTTCTCTGAATTCATTAAACTACTCACCTTCCTTTGCTTTTCAATTTATGTAAATTGCCTGCCATTATTTTCATAAAATTCTGTAGCACTTGTCTTCTTTTGGTTTCTAATTTATATAACTCTCCAATTTTCAACATCTTTCTAAATTTTGTGCTAGGTTTTTACACATCTTTTCTCAAACTTTAATGTGCATATAAAATGTATAAAGATCTTGTTAACATGATTTGAATAAATTATATGAGTATAGAGCTGAGATTCTGCCTTTCTAAAATGTTCCTAAATGATGTTCACATTGCTTATACAAAGACCAGACTTGGGTAGCGAAGTAACTATTTTTAATATATACAGACATAGTTCACTGAATGGTGCCCCACCACCACCCCCAATTAACATGTCCTTCAAGTAATGAATGTAATATAATTTAGAAAAAAAAAAGGCTTTGTGCTTTGATTAAGTAAAAGCCATCTGAGATCTTTAATCTAGTGAAAAATGTACTAAAAAATACATATAAAAGAAAGAAGTCACTTAAGATTTTAGACTTATATAGTACCAAACCAAAGAATACCTAGAGAGACTAGAATATGGAAACAGACAAGGAGTAGGATAACTTTCATGTCATCTCACTCATACGTTGCATACGAAGAAATAAACCAATGGGATAAACAAAGACTAATGAAAACCCAAACCTAGGCCTCTGACAACAGAACTGGGTGATCAAGTTGAGGTGAGATGGATGAAAAATGGCATCAGGGATGAGGTGGGCCAGAAGGACAGAAGTGGAGAATTTGAGTACTTTGGTGATACTGGTGCTGCTCTAACTTTGTCTGGCAAAAACATAAACATTAACACTCTTGTAAACCTTGTCAAGTCAACTAGAAAAACAAGATGATTAAAAAAACCTGAGTATTCAAAAAACATGGACAGATTTTTGTCTAGGTCCTGTGAAGAAGTGTAGTCCTGCTGACTGTTGATTTTGGATTTTGGCCTCTACTATAGTTCATTACCAATTTTTCAGCATTATATATAGTAGTAATATAAATAGTGGTGTTCAAACTTTCAGCAAAGAGGTACTGAGCCTATCAGTACTACCCTGCATTATTTCTGACAATACTTAGAGAATTTTAGGCAATAGAGAACTATAAACAAATGGAGCCTAAGAAGGAAAATAGAAAGTTAATAGCATAGTATTATAGAACCAAATAAATGTTGGGGGGAATGGAGGTAAGCAAAGAAAATCCAGAGTATAACAACAAGTGGTATATACTGGTTTCTAACGTACAAATGGCAGGCAGGAGCCGGAAAGATAGTATAACACTTAATGTACTTGCCTTGTGTGCCAATCAAACTTAGTTTTGATTCCTGGGACCACATATGTTCTCCTCCGAGGACTCAGTCAGTACTGATTCTTGTGTGGGCAAAGAGCCAGGAGTAAGCCCCAAAACACAGATGGGTACGAGCAAAAATCAAAGGAACAAAAACAGGGGCCAGAGCGATAGCACAGCGGGTAGGGCATTTGCCTTGCACGCGGCCGACCCGGGTTCGATCCCCGGCATCCCATATGGTCCCCCAAGCACTGCCAGGAGTAATTCCTGAGTGCAAAGCCAGGAGTAACCCCTGAGCATCGCTGGGTGTGACCCAAAAAGCAACAAAACAAAACAAAAACAAAGGAACAAAAACATATCAAAGAGAAATAAAACCAAAAGATGTCCTAAAAAACCACAGTCAGGATGTACTGCAATGCAAATGAAATCCTACATTTTAGGGCAAAGGGTCATAGCCAATGCCTAAGTCCATGAATATCATATAATATTCAAACTATGGAAACACACAGAGAAAAATTTATACTCAGATGAAACCCTATACCTAATGCAGATAGGAATTAGAATTATAGTCAACTTTTTATCAAAGAGAAAGAAGAGTTCTATGGAGATATTAATATGCTATAATAAAATAACAAACTGCAAGTTAGGATTTCATGTCAGACAAAATTATACTTCAAACAAGGGAAAAACAAACACATTGTCAACAACAAAAAGTATGAGGGCCAGGGAAATCACATATGGACTTATCATTCATACCTTGAATATACCCAATTAAATTAGACTTCTGGAACTGCCTGGCATCCGTGAATCTGTCTAGTTTCAGCAGATGGAGTCCTGGAGGCCCCTGATTACTGTGCACTGTTAGGGTGGCCCTGGACTTCCCCAGTTCTACAAGGTGGTGCAGCACTGCAACACTGCTTTCTTGTATCCTGGCACTAAACTGATGGTCCAATCGCTGAGTACTGACAGATGTGTGTCCCTAATCCCCTCAGCACATCTTGGGGAACTCCAAAACAAACTAAACAAAATTATAGTTTGTATACTTATATTTCAAAAAAAGTTTTTTTAAGTTCTTTGGGACTGGAGAGATAGTCCAGTGGATAGGGCACTTGCCTTGAACACAGTCAATCTGTGTTGGATTGCCAACAACCAATATGGCCCCTTGAGTTTCACCATAAGTGATCACTGAGTACACAGCAAGGAGTAAGTTTTGAGCACTATCAGGTGTGGTCCGAGACAAAATAATAGTACTACTAACAATAACAACAATAATAAAAAAGAAAATTTATTTGCGGTGAATGAAAATGACATAGGATAAAAAACTTGAATCTGCGTACACATCACTGTATCATTATATCACTCTCATCCTGTTGCTCATCAATTTACTCAAGAGAGCACCAGTAATGTCTTCATTTTGAAACTTGTTGTTACTGTTTTTGGCATATCGAATACACCACGGGGAGCTTGCCAAGCTCTTCTGTGCGGGCGAGATACTCTCAGTAGCTTGCCAGGCTCTCCTAGAGAGGCAGAGGAATTGAACCTGGGTCAGCCGCGTGCAAGGCAAACACCCTGCCTCTGTGCTATTACTCCAGCCCCAGCATATACATGTCAAAAAGAAACGAAGATTTAAAAATGCATCAGTCTATTCTCTTTTGTTTTTGCTTTGCTTTTTGGTTCACACCCAGTGATGCCAAGGGGTTACTTCTGGCTCTGCACTCAGGAACCACTCCTGGTGGTGATGCTGGGAATTGAACCTGGGTCGGCCACGTGCAAGGCAAATGCCCTACCCACTGTATTATCATTCCAGCCCAGCATCAATCTATTCTTAATTGTTAAGAGAATAAAAGAAAGAGGGACAATAACTACTAACCCCACAGGAATAAAAAAAATTAACTAATGGTAAGAAAAACACTTTGATGTCAACATATTTTACCTTTAGCAATATAAGTTCATGACTTCAGAGAAACAATCAAACTTTAAAATAAAATGAGAAATAACATATCATGAACAGGTTGTTACTTACTAAATTAATAACTAATAATAAACTTTAAAAACAAACACATCTAAAAACTGAACAACAATTTAAAAAATTTAGTTTTAGGACATAGTGCAAGTGGTCTCATATGCCTGGCTTCTTCAGTTTCTCACTTCAGTTCTTAGGGAGTGATACAGCACAAAATACCATACTCTGTGGCTCCCACAAAGCATGTGAAACGTTTAAAAGATTCTTACAAACATTAATCAAAAAGATAGATATTTAGCAAATGCATGCATGAAAAGAGGTTCAACATTTGTCATTGAGAAATTGCAATGTAAACAATCCTGATGACATGGAATACCAATTACTAAGAAAAATAAATGTATATTTTTCTGTTGCTGTTATGAACAAAATGGTATACAAATCTAGACATCGGTGGTTTGGTAGATAATTATATCTTATAATGTTTCACATATCTTAGAATGAAAATTAGCAATCATACTCCTATATATCTAACCAATTGATTTACCAATATGTTTACTAAAATCATGAAAATGAATATTTATAAACATTTCATTAATAATATGTGAATCAAGATGACTTTCAGTTGTTCAGGCTGTTAAAAAATTTTGTTACACTCAAACAATTTAAATTTCATAAATTGAAATTCTACAATAGACTAAATAGTATCAAACTATGGAATGTCACACAGGGACAAATGAACAAAACTAGAAAATACTAGGTTAAGACATAAAAAGCCAGTGTCAAAAATTCTCAGACAATTGGATTCTAGTTATATGACATTCTCAAAACTAAATAAATTTATTTATTTGTTTATTTATTTATTTATTTTGCTTTTGGGGATCACATATGGTGATGCACAGAGGTTACTTCTGGCTTTGTACTGGGGAATTATTCCTGGCAGTGCTCAGGGGACCATATGGGATGCTAGGAATCAAACCTGGGTCAGCCACGAGCAAGGCAAATGCCCTATGCGCTGTACTATTGCTCCAGCCCCAAATTAAATGAATTTAAGGATGATAGAAAAAAACTGTATAGTAGTTTAGTATAAGGAGAAGATTGAATAGACAGAACATAAAAAGATTTTTAGAGAGGAAAACCTTTTCTTTATTACTATAATGATGAATGCCTATCTGTGTACTTTTGTTTAAATTTTAATGTATACTATAGTACAGTGGGTAGGGCGTTTGCCTTGCACACAGCCGACCCGGGTTCAATTCCTTTGCCCCTCTCGGAGAGCCTGGCAAGCTACATAGAGTATCCTGCCTGCACGGCAGAGCCTGGCAAGCTCCCTGTGGCATATTTGATATGCCAAAAACAGTCTCACAATGGAGACGTTACTGGTACCCGCTTGAGCAAATCCATGAGCAACAGGATGACAGTGATACAACTGAAGAAATTAATTGGACCTGGAGAGATAGCTCCACAGATTGAGAGAATTCAATTACCAGAACTCACAAAATCCCCTGAGCACTGTAACAGCCAGAGCACAGACCAGTGCGTGGTCCCTATGCACCCAAAGAGGTGGCCATAAACCAACACAGACAGAATAGAATAGAAATGATCAAAACGTGATGAGGGCCAGGGAGATTTGTTAGAGAGCTCAAGATGCATGGTTTGCAGAAGGGAGGGAAAGTTTTGATTTCCAGCACTGTAAAGAACAGCAACCACTGTCAATAATGGTCCAAGAGCAAAAATCCAGGGACAGTGCCTGAGCACTCCCAAGTGCAGCATGATATCCACCTCCAAATTTATTGGGAGATTGGGGAAAATGATTTGGAATGCCAAAAGTAAATTTTTACTAATTGATCTAATCTTAGAAGAATGTAAGAACAACTTGACTGAAGATCATAGGGGAAAGGTGTAAATGAACTCATTGCTATCCTTAATATTAAAACCATAAATAATTACACATATGAATTTCACTCTACTTAACTGTTTTTCAAGTGTGATATTGATTAGCATTTCTAAATTTTTACAGGTGTAATAGAAATGCATAATTATGAAAATAAAATCTTGATAGCTAATTATTTATGATGGAGCCAGAAAAAGGGCTTAAATAACTTTTTTATTAGTTCAGAGATTTAGATATCCATCTAAAATAATGCTGAGCTTAATAAAGATGTCTGAATATAAAGGTTTTCATAAATATCTGCAAATTTGCAAGTAAGGAAACACATATGTTCTTGATATCAACTGACACCATTAAGCAGTGACACCCCTTCTATCCCATAAACCTATAACCTATAACCTACTCTAACCTATAGCCTTCTCTCAGTTCATAAGCCACCCTCTAATAAAAAGAAATATAGTTCATTTAAATTGGCTAATTCTAGAGTGACAGAAAATATTCACAAATTTAATTAAGTATGTTCCATAATGATGAAATTTAAAAAGCTTTAAAAACAAGAAAACACCACAGTGTATAAAGTATGCCAAAAATATATATGTATGCAAATATATATGTATACTTATAAGTAATCAAATGAAAAAAGTTCCAATGGTAAATATAAAATTTTCACCAAAATTAAGTATTGGTTATACTGAAAATTATAAAATAAATATTAATTATTCTATGATGAGCTAAAATTAAGTAAATGGGAAAGAAAGATAGGGTAGAAGTGAAAAATCTTGAAACCAATTCCACATATTATATGTGTGTGAGTGTGTTCTATCATCTGGAAAATATATCATAAGTTCTATTTCCATTCTTTAAGATTGAACTATGCATAATGATATTTTCCTCAGAGGCAATGTTAAATGATAGGAGGTGAGGAAATAAAAAATAAAGAAATCTGACTATCTAGCTCAGCCAGTTGACCAAAGACAACGTCAACAGAGATAAATCATGTAGGTAGCATGCAGTCTTTTGTGCATGAGATCAAAATGGTACTTTACCTTGGAGGCATCACTTTCCCATATTCACTGCAATTTAATTACAGTAAAAACATTGTACTAATCCCAACAAAAGGACATTATACAAAATTCTTTACCAGAATATCTTCAAAACTGTCAGTGTCCAACTGTGAAACTACAGCCACAGGGAGCCGATGGTGACAAGTATGTAAAAATGTGATTCATTAACTTGAATGAGATATTAGGATAACGAAAACACTTAAGTAAAGGCAAAAGAAAATGAAGTATGAAAGTGAAGTATGTACTTCATAATTATATATTGCTGAACTTATATTTATGTTTCTATTCTACATATATACAGATAGGTTTATTATTAGTGTTGACATGGAATATATTCATGCTAGATAATAGTTGAAACTGATAGTGAGACATTGAAACTCTGTACTATAAGTGAATTTTTCTGCAAATTAAAAACTATTAAACAATTTAATTATATTAAAGTATGGATAAATTTAACAATATGTGATGCAAAGGCAATCAACACAGTGAAACAAGTTAGTATGTTGGATTGCATTAACAAAAGGAAGAACAAAAAGCTGATCATACCAATAGACTGAGAAAAACACTGGAGAAATTTTAAATTCTTTCTGAGAACTGTCAATAAATCTGTTATAGAAAGAATGAACTTCAACATATAAAGTTCATATGTTATAAACTAGCATCATATTCAACAATAAAATTTTGAAATTTATTACAGAATTACCAAGAGCAAAACAAGGGTGCATTTTCTATTTAACATTGTGTTGAGAGTCCCAGCCAGAGCAGGTAGGCAGATAAAAAGGAGAAGGCTTCCAAATCAGAAAGGCAGATGTGTCTGTGCACTTGCATTCTATTTATATATCAATATAATATATATAACAAATTCTAAGATGTATGAACACAGAAATCCTTAAAAATAAAAGAAATATTTTGCAATGATACAAAATATAAAGTCAACTCACAGAGAAAATGTTTCATCACTGAACACTTATTTTATAAAGCGGAAATATCTGAAAGATAACTCAAAAGACTAAGTACATGCTTTGCATGCTAGATGCTGGGTTTGATCCACAGCACAGCATAGTCTCCTGAGCAACAAGAGGAAACTCTAGATACAGACTTAGGAGTTACAACAAAATAAAAATTTTAAAAAGTTAAGAAACTTACCCAATATTCATTAACTTCAAAAAAACTAGAGCACTTGGAATTTAACTTGTTAAAGAGATAAAGATATCTGTAGAAGTAATTATTTGGTATTATATTACTGAAATTTGAACACTCAAAAGTTCAGTGAGAGACTTTTAAGTTTCATGAGTAAAGAGGCATTCAATTATTTTTTAAATTTAATTTTATTTGTATAATTTACTTCACAATATTTGATTACATTTAACATTTGAACACCAATCCCACTACCATTATACCTTCCCATGAACATATTTCAGATGTTTCTTTTTCGAACCCCAACCCCTGCCCCAAAGCAGAACGGAAATAATTTGTTATATTTTTTGTTTATGAATTAGCAGCTGAAAATGCTCAAAAAAAGTTTGCTTAGAGGAAAGTGTGTGAAGATTTTTGTATTTCAACCAGGGACCACTAAGCCCTTCTATAAGAGATTACTAACTTGTCGTTAATGGTTGAGCCTTATGTGTGTATATATATATATGTATATATATGTATATGTGTCAGCAAAATTATATATATATGAATTATATCTGTAAAATTATACTTCCCTCTAAGATTGGTTGCCTTCCACTTTAAACCCTTTCAAATGTGGTGTACTACTCTTGGAATATTCGTGGTGTGAGGTATGAGATGCTGAGGCAGAGTGGTCCAGGAATAGGTTCACTCATGGGTGAGTCTCAGCCTGAGCACGTGAACAGTGGCCGTGGGCATGACGGCAGTTGAGTTCTGGAGGTTATTGGCTGCCGGTGCTGGGTCCTTGGGGTGGGGAGAACGGCGTCCCCCTCTAGGGTGCCTGAATGAAACTGCCTGGCATTGGGTCCGTCTGCAGGGTTATGGTGTATCGTTTTATGCTCTCTTCTGAGAGATTTATAATGAGTCAATGAAAATGGGCCATTCAGCCAACACTCATTCAAATTTTGACAACACATATTATTTTCTGAGCATTGCCAGGTTTTACTCCTGATTGAATTCAGGACAAGCCCCTAAGAAATTTCCCATGTGTAACCCTCTTCCCTCGAAAAATAAAAATTGCAGAGAAAATTCCATAAAATATTCAAAAAATGTGAAAAGCAAACTCTGAAATAAAGAATTTTCATTGTCCTCTATCTAGATTAAAAACTAAAATATGTAGGGGATCATAACTCACAACTCAATAGCACAGCAACAACCAAATTATTTAGTAGGCAAAAGACCGGAATCATATTTCAAAAAATGGCAATCATTCAGAAACCTAAGTAAGTGTTAAACATTATTAATAATCAGTGAAATTAAAGACTAAATAAAATATTGTCTCAAATATATTAATATGGTTATTACCAAATAAGCAATAAGTGACAAGTTCTAGTGAGGTTATATGTAGGAAAACGGCAACTGCTGGTGAGAATGCAAGTTAGTAATGCCATAATATAATCTACACATACACAGTACTACTGTATGTCCACTCATCAAAAAATTGATAAAGAATATACCACATAATCTAGTGATCCTACTTTTGATATTAGTATATTTTGTCTACGCTTTTGTTTTGGGGCCACAGCAGGCAGTGCTGAGGGATTATTGTGACTCAGTGATCACTCCCGGTGGTGCTCAGGGCCCATATGCATTGTCTTATCCTTCCTGTTCTCTAATTCCAAAATTTAGAGTTTGCTACTACATTGGATTATATACTCTTTAAAAATCTCTTCTAAACATAGTTTATATGCATGTATGTATGTGTTTATATGGATATACTTATTTGCATACAAATATATGCAAAAACATTAGTACATAAATAATTACATATTTTTTCAGTGGTTACAAAGAATGAAAATGAGTATAACAGATGTACCTAATACAATTTCAATGAAAACACTCCACATGCATATTATAAATAATGCAATATATAGAAAGTAATTTGTAAGTATACACTTTCGTAAGTGTGAGATGTCTGTCATCTAAGATTCCATGTAGCATAAAGGTTTTTGCTAAGATTTTTTTTTTGAAATCAGTATTAGGAATTATAATCAGTGCACTCATGTTATCACAGTATTGAAGGCTCAAAATGTAGGTCACCTTACCTAAACTTCACTGAGTCATACCTAAGATGGAAGCATAATGATTTATAACAAAACCCTTTACATTTGTCTCTCTATGTGAATTTTATAATATCCTTCTGATAACCAAACTGGATCTTTTCAGGACTAATTCATTAGTAATCAACTGGATTATTTTCGATGATAAATTCATTAATAAATGCTACTTTACTTTATTTGTGTGTGTTTATATGTGCAATAAAGAAATAATTAGAATGGAGAAAAATATTCTCAAGAGAGATTCTAAAAAAGGGATTCAGTATTATGCGGAGTGAAGGTAGTCAGAAGGAAAATAACATATACAGAATAATCTTTGTCATATGTAGTATATGATATATACTAAATAATATTATATATACTACATATAGGCTAGAGCGATAGCACTGTGGGTAAGGTGTTTGCCTTGCACGTGGCCAATCCAGGTTCAATTCTTCTGTCCCTCTCGGAGAGCCCGGCAAGCTACCGAGAGTATCCTGCCAGCATGGCAGAGCCTGGCAAGCTACTTGTGGCATATTCAATATGCTAAAAACAGAAACAAATCTCACAATGGAGACGTTACTGGTGCCCGCTCGGGCAAATCAATGAGCAATGGGATGACAGTGACAGTGATACAGTGATATGTAGTATATTAAGGTACATAATAGGGAAATTACAAATGTCCAAAGGCAACAGAAACTAACAACTGGTCTTCAATAGGAAACTAACCATAGCCAGGGAATGGAGGGCTAGACGGGGATATTAGGATAATGATGGAGGGAAGCAGACACTCTGTTCAAGGAGTAATTTTGGAACATTTTATTAATTGTAAATTACAGTTGCTAAAAATAAAATTTTTAGGAGCAAAAAATAAAAATAAAAGGACTTACACACCCCAGAATTAGATGTGGTTAATTCCAAAGTGGAATGTTCTAAAAGTAATTTAGAAAAAAAAAAATAAAACAAACAATCAAATTACATCCTATTTCTGGAAATTGTCTGAGATACTTACAATTGTCTGATATACTTCATTATATATAACTATGATGACTGTAGTAAAATTATTTCTAATAATGATTCAATGATTATCAAGAAGAAGGCAGCATTTTGTTTTTGGGGGTCAATCCCAGCAGTGCTCAGGGCTTACTTTAAATTCAGGGATCATTTCTGGTGGCATACAGGTAAATTATATGTGATTTTAGGGATCCTACTAGAGGATTGCTTGCTTCATGAGATGCTGGGTTTATCCTAGCTCTTCAAGTAGTGCCCAACGCCTCATGACTATACTAACAATATTCAGTGAACTTATGGCACTGAAACTCAAAGAGTTCCTTCACCCCAATACTGCGTTAAATATTCAATTTTGTGTTTGTGTCTTCTTAGGGACCAAGCCTCAGGTCTCACACAAAAAAAAGACAAGTATTCTGCTAAGCTATATTGTTAGCCACCTCCCTTGTTGTCTAGAATGCTTGAACTGGGACTGGCCTGATAGTAAAGAGGGCAGGTCATTTGCTTTACTCACTGTCTACCTAAATTCGATTCCTGGCAACCCTTATGATCCCTGAGCACCAAAGTTTTGGCCTGGTGTGACCCAGAAACCAAAAAAAAAAAAATTGGGTAAATTTTAAGGTAATCATACTTTTTTCTCCCTCATCTTGAGCCCTTGCCCTACAGTCTCACCTACTGTGGCAGTTACATAAAGTTCAGTATTGCCAACTTTTTAATAAGAATTAGCTAAAAAAATAAAATAAAATAAAAACTAAAAAAAATCCCTTGGAAAGATAAGTTTAAACACAGAATAAACTACTTCATATATTTTTCTATTAAAAAGATTTTGAACATTGATTTAAATAGCACAACCAGTAGGGGGAAAAAAAACAATACTGAATTTAAACTAAAACTAGAGTAGTCATATGAGGCCAGAGAGCAGGTCAGGCATTTGCTCTGCACGCAGCTGATGCAGGTTTCAATACCTACACTGTTTATTGTCTCCTAAGCACAGGAATAAGCCCCGAGCACTGCTGAGTGTGACCCATCCCCACTCTGCCAAAAATATAGAGTGGTAGCGATGTAAGATTGCTAGATTGAATATAAGTATAAATTCAAATGAAACTTTTAAACTCGTTCTAAATTCTTGATTTCAAGAATAGAAAAAAAGTCAAAGAAAAACAAACTATCTTTATTATAAAGCATGAACACCAAATGTAGAGAAACCATAGGTTAAACTGTGTCCTTCAACAACTTATATTGAAGTGATAAACCCTAGAGTTCATGATGTGACTGTTATTACTGGTAACAGAAATAACAGTACTGATTATTAATGAGATAAAGTTAAATTGGTCCCTGGGATCAACCCTGACTTAGTATTACTTTCATTCTTATAAGTTGAAAAGATAAGTACACAGATACATAGGAGAAGTTGTAGCAAGATAGAAGGAAACAATGATTATATACAACCAAGAGCATACTCAGAAAAACATCAGTGACAGCACCTTCATCTTGAACTTTTTGATCTTAGACTTGTAGCCTCAACAACTGTGAGACTAAACACTTCTATTATTTAAGTGTCCCAGAGAATATTATTTTCAATTGCTTGAACAGAAAAAAAAAAAAACTCTTTCAAGCTTTTTCATCTCTGTTCTGAGTATGAAAAGGAAAAATTTAGAAAGATGTTTACATCTCTTATAAGAAGATGATACAAGGAAGGAGAAATTAGAGTGAACTGAAACCCTAAGTATAATTATTAAGATTTTTAAACAGAGGAAGGTAGCTTGTCAGGGGAACTAAGCTCAGTTCAAGAAAAAACCTCTCCACGCCAATAAGAGTGGCATTCATAAAAATTCAAATCACAGGGGCTGGAACGATTGCACAGCAGGGAGGGCGTTTGCCTTGCAGGAGGGCGGAACTGGGTTCGAATCCCAGAATCCCATATGGTTCCCTGAGCACCGCCAGGGGTAATTTCTGAATGCAGAGCCAGGAGCAATCCTTGTGCATTGCCGGGTGTGACCCAAAAAGCCAAAAAAAAAAAATTCAGATTACAAAAATGTTCAAAAAAGAACACCAAAGTTTATTCTTTTAAAAAGAATAATCACTGAAATCATAGTATTATGCGAAAGACATTAATTTTTTCTTGAGACATAGTGAAAAGTAACTTTTTATTGTCTCTACTTTTTAAGTTGTCATTTTTATATAAAAACGTGAAGAAATAGAACAGGTTGTAAATATTATATGTTATCCTTCCCTAAAAAAACATAACTACCCCTTTTTGTTCAAAATAAGCATTATACAACACATTCTAGGGGAAAATGAACCAGCAATTACTTGATTCGTTACAAAATCAAAATATAATAGAAAATGTCCATAAAGCTATTAAAGTTTGAACAGTGAACAATCACACAAATTGGTTTGTTTTCTGAAGTGATACTCTATTTCCTCAAAATTCAGAGTTACAAAGATAAAAAATAAGAATATTTGTCAACATCTAAAAATCTGCGAACAGGACATCTGCCAGACTCCAAGGATGGATGATTGGGCATTTCCAAATTCTGATTAAAGAGAAGGCCAAGGACATAGAAAACACTATGCATAAATAAAATTGATGAAATGTGTCTTTCAGTTTCTATTATTACTTGAAAAGAACATAGGATTTTTAGAATTCCAGATGGCCAGTCCGCTCTTAGAGAGAAATCTGAAATGTGCAGGGAAAAAAATATTAATTGAGAATTCATTCTGAGTGAAGGTCAGAGTGTGATTGCAGTTCCCAACCTTTTATTTCTTTTTCCATTACTTTTCCTTTTAACCTGCTATTGAAGAGAACTTTTAAAGAATGGTTCAAACTTTTATGACTTAGACTCCTGGTTTCAGGATGCCAACAAAAGCCCACATTCTCCGTCATGGAAATGCTCCTTATATATTAATGCCTCTTCAGAATCCCTTGTGCCAAAATCTTGTGCTGAAACCACAGTCTGCCCTGGATTCTACCAAGATTTTACTTTTATATTTTTGAGCAACTTTCACTTCTCTTAGGGAGGGGTGATGACTTATACCCCTCCCTATGAGGAAGAATACAATGCATTCTGAAACATACCAAGCACAAATGAGAAGGAAATAAATGGAAAAACTACTCCTACTATTAGTGCTTACTCAAGTTTCTCAGCTATAAAGAAGAAAGATAAAAGTCTTACCCCAACAACATTTAAGTATATTTCAGTAATAAAAAGGCTTAGGGGATAGGGAGATAATACACAGTTTAAGATACAAACGTAGCATGTGGTCAACTTGTAGTTTGATCTACAACATCACACAGTCCCTGATTAACATTGCCGAGTGCTGGCCTGGAGCCTCCAAGCACTGCTGGGATGGTGTGGCTAATTACCAGCACTGCATGTCCCTGAAAAGTACCGCCTACTGAACTGTAGGGCCAGTTGGCAAAAGATCTTTACAAGGGGTTCTAAGACCCTGCACTCTGCTTGCGATGTACCGCCAAATAATTTGTTTTAAATTTTAAACAGTACATGAGTCCTATTTTTTTTTTTAGTTTGGGGGTTACAACCATTGGTGCTCAGGCCTTACTTCTGGCTCTCTGCAAAGATCACACCTGGCAGCTTTTGGGGAACTGTATATGATGCTTCTGTGGATAAAACCTGGTTTGGCCACATGAAGAGCAACTATTGTAAACTCTCTACTATCTCTCCATAGCTGGTATATATTAATTCCAGTAAAACATATCCTTTCAATAATCAGTTAGCCTTAGACTTGTCAGGGACTTCTCCTAGGTTTGATTACATGTAATGAAATTTTTTGCCTAGGTATCACATAATTTAAGCACATATTTTAACAATTAGCACATTATGTAGGATCTTTTTGGGAATGTTCATAAACCATATTAAAATAGATTTTGTAAGTAACTATATACAACAGAAATAACAACAAGGTAAGTTTTATAAAGTATTCTAGAAGTCACAGCCTAATCTTTGGGCTGGAGCAATAGCACAGTGGGTAGGGCGTTTGCCTTGCAGGCAGTCGATCCGAGTTCGTTTCCTCCACCCCTCTCGGAGAGTTTGGCAAGCTACTGAGAGTATCTCGCCCGCACGGCAGAGCCTGACAAGCTACCTGTGGTGTATATGATATGCCCCAAACAGTAGCAAGTCTCACAATGGAGACATTACTGGTGCCCGCTTGAGCAACTCGATGAGCAACCGGATGACAGTGACAGTGACAGTAACAGCCTAATCTTTAAATATCCTGAATGCTATATACCTGCATGGAAAATGTCTACAATGGTAAAGAAGACTTTGTGAAAGCTTAATTATTTAGGATGGTACTTTATCCTCTGGGACAGACAATTGAAATATTTTTTATATTGATACTGTCTACTAAATGGGGCAGAGGAGATAGAATAGCAGAGGAGATAGAATAGCAGGGACGTCACTTGCCTTGTATTCAGCCATCCCAGGTTAGATCCCAGTACCCTACATGGTCCTCTGAGCCTATCAGTAGTGATCCTTAAGTGCAGAGCCAGGTGTAAGGCCTGAAATCAGCCAGGTATGGCTCCGAAACAAAAGCAAACAAAAAATAAACAAAGATATTGTCTGCTAGAGTTACGACCTTTGAAATTCTAGTGACTATGTTGGTTTCCTATTGACTTCTTTGGTGAATTGTCACAAATTCAGTTACTAAAAACAACACAATTTATTATCTGTCAGCTTTGCTGTAGAGATCAAAAGTCCAAAATTGGTCTCACCAGGAAAAATTCAATATTTGTTCAGTACCGTATCCTTTTCTGGAGACTCCAGTGGAGATATGACTTCTCACCTTTCCCAGCATTTCGATGTTCCCTGCATTCCTTTTTATAGTGGTTCTATAATTTTATTTCTATTTCCAGTGTTTCTTTACATTAGTTTGATTCTTTCCACCCTTTTACATTTAAAACACATAACTACCTGGGGAAAAAAACAAGCTAATCTCTTATTCTTAAGGTCAACTAAATGGCAACCTAATTCCATCAAGTATTTTAATTTATCTTTCCCATGTAACCTAATATTCATAGGTCCTGGGAATTAAACTGCAGACATGATCAGAGAGTGGAACAATTACTCACATACTTGTGGAAGAAGTCTCTGCAGAAATGCTTTTACACAACACAATTAAATAAAGTGCTACACTATGCCGCTGAAGCATCCATTTGAATCTGCACAGTGTAAGATTCAATCACCATCAAGCTAACAGCATTGTTTGGAAAAACAGGAGAAAAGGTGATACCTTAACAGTAAACCTGTTTCCTTAGTTTCACAAGTAGCCAAACAAAGTAAAATTTATAAAGAAAAAAAGGAAGTGATGCCCAGTTGTATTCAAGGTTACTACTGCCCATTGGTTGTTTTATAGCCTGATATCATTCACTTTGCGAAATACAGCTGTAAGGGTACAATGTTATCACAGTGTACTCATTACCCTATGAGTACTTGGATAATACATGCTAAAGTCCTATCCTTAATGACAAAACAAAAGAAAAATTCTGTTCTTTATATTGCATTGGACTTTCTTCCACTTTCACCCCACTTTTTAACTTTTCCCTTGACAACTGCAGCTCTGTTGTTTTGTCTATTTACATTCTTCGTAGTTCTATAGTCCATATATGAGTGAGATGACCTAGCATTTATCTATTTTATTCTTAAGTAAATTAGCAAGATCTCCTTCAGTTCCACCCATACTGCGACATAGGTAAGGTTAAACCTTTTCTATAATAGTATACATATATATTAACAGAGATATAAATATACATATCTCACACTATATATAACACTTTCTTTATCAATACATTTACTTTGGGAACTTGTGTTGTATTCAGTACTTTGATCTTGTAAATAGAACTAAAAACCATAGATATTAATGTTTTTACCTTCTTTAGTTCAATAACCAATAACTCAGAGATAACTATGAATTGCTAGATGATATAACACTATTTTTTAAACTTTTACTCTTTTGTTTATTTGTTTTGAGGCCATATCCCATGGTGTGTGGGAAATACTCCTGGATCCGTGCATAGGGATAACAACTGGAAGGCTTCATGAAACCTATGAGGTACTGGGAATCAAATCCAGGTCAGCTATGTACAAGGAAAGTACCCTCCTGCTGTGATATTTCCCCAACTCTCTTTTTAATCTTTTGAGGGCTACCTATACTACTTTCTACTCAGGCTGTACCAGTTGTCATTTCCACTAACAGAGAATGAGAAAGACTTTCCTACTCTTACCACTGCTAGAATTTGTTTCTGATCTTTTTTTTAAAAAATATAGGGCATTCTATACTCGTTAATTAATGAGGAAAATGAGCATTAAAAAATTCAACCAGGTATAAAGTGATGCAAAATTAGGACATCGAGTTAATGTCCAGGAAGACAGTAAATTGCGGTTTCTGGGCTAGCAATACTGTCTGAAACAACAACTATGTTTAGGCCTTTATTCGATAGCAACAATAAGTTAAATACTTAATTTTATTAGATATTCTGAAGATTAGTTTTCCTCCTTTTATGATCATTAAAGTAGTGCCTTTCAAATTTTCCCATTTTTAAAAAGGTGCAACAAATTTTTCCACAGTGCAATTAATCTAGCTGAAAAACTAGATTTCTCATAAGGCTTATAAAAAAGATAACAAAGTTCATAGAAAAGAGCAAAAAAACCAGGGTCTCAAAATGCCATCAAGTTTTCAGTCTGATGTAAATTATTATTTATGGATTATGATGTAAAAAATAGGCAATGGTTCCATCTCTTATCATCATGCTACAAACTACAATTAATATACACTGGTCCTTCTTATTCTATTTGATATGTACAGTTTTTAATTCTCATGTCAAACCAATATCTTCTGAACACTGGTATATAAAGGTTGTTTTATCACAAAATCTTGTTTAAATGTATGCTTTCTATGTTAATATAATTTTTATTTAGATAGCTGTTTGTCTATTTCCTTAACCAAGAAAAAGTAAATTCTATGTAAGATAAATATTTTCTCTTATTCATCCACTACATTTTAGTGCAATCTAAAATGTACCTGGCACAAAAATGTATAATAAATATTTGTTGAAAAGTGATTATCTTTTTTCCTATCAGTTTTATAAATACTCAAAGATTCTAGTTAAACATAATATTTTCAAGAAAAACTTCTAGAGGGTTGTTACAATTTTACATTTTGCATTTAGTAACCCATCCATGCAATACTAATATCTAGCTGAGCAAAGATTGACTCTCTTATCCAAACATCTATTTCACTGCCTCTTCATTTTTGATAATAAGAATTAGTGCAATTTTACATTGCATCGTCATTTTACCCATGTTCACTTTTGATAATGAGAATTAGTGCAATTTTACATTGCTTCATAGATAGAATATGCTTTATAGTACAAATCCTTCACTGTGTCATTATAGATATCAAACATTCAATCTTCTGTGGACAATTAGATTATAGAAGGTAGCTGAAGGAAATTACCTGATGATAGGAAAAGAACAATCTGTTTTTACTAATATCACTAACTCTTAAAGAAGATCATTTACCAAAATTAGCTCATGATTCTGTAATACCACAACTTCATGTATTATGATATGGCTTTCTCTAACGCAGTTTAGAACTGAGAATAAACCTACAACTGTATAGCTATATAATGCTCACCTTATAATAATATAGAGAATAGCACTCATTGCTTAAGCTATAGCAACTTTAAATGACTGTAATGGAATACTACTCATTTATAAGAAAACATGAAATTGTAGAATTAAAGTGGTTATGACAAGCAAAATAAGTCAATTGAAGGATACATACCATACGTATATATGTGTGTGTGAAATAATTAACAAAGCAAGAAAAAAGATAATGTTCAATGATCACAAAACTTTGATATTAATTAACAAAGTATTTTGGGTTGGGGAAGAGTTTGGAGAGAAGGAAGAAGAGGCTGGAAAGTAGTACATGCAGTTGATGAAAGGTCTTTGATACTTTGGTAGTGGTGGAGGTGCAGTAACTTTGAATACCATAAACAGAAATTTTAAAACTAGTGTAATTATTCTTCTTCAAAAATAATTTTTATAAATGACTGTTATCAAACGTGGCCATATTTCATGGATATTTTAATTGTGAAACTTTTAAGAGAATGTATTTCATTTTTTAAACTATAGTAGTGATTTGAGCAGAGCCCCTGCAGCCGAAGACCTCCGGAACCAGGCACAGCAATGTTCAAGGCCACTCTCCACACACTCAGACAAATCTCACTCATGAAGATCCACCCAGATCCCCCTTTTTCCAGTAGCTAGGCAGCCACACCCACAAACTGCCCATGGAGCAGTTTGTAATCCCATCAACAGCCAAGATCCAGAGACTTATAACACGAAGCTCCCAGAAGACCTCTTATTGCCTGGTTTTCCCTCTTGGAAAACCTAGCAGGCTACTGAGAGTATCCTGCCCGAATGGCAAAGCATGGCAAGCTCCCCGTGGTGTACTCAATATGCCAAAAGTAGTAACAATGATGGGTCTCATTTCCCTGACCCTGAAAGAGCCTCCAGTATGGCACCGTTGGGAAGGGCGAGTAAAGAGAAGCTGCTAAAATCTCAGGACTAGGACGAATGGAGATGTTACTGGCTCCCACTCGAGCAAATGGATGAACAACTGGATGAGGGTGATACAGTGAAACAGTAGTGATTTGATATATTTGTTTATATGTCATTTAGTTAAAGGAAGGTAATGTTTTCATTTTGTTATCATTTGGGACTCATTTCATTTGTATAAAATGTCACAATTACTAAATTCACATGTTAATATAATGCAATTTTTATAAAGATAGTAATATTTCAGGAACTATAGTATCACCATCCTATAAGACATACTTAACTTTATATGACTGAATACTTACTCCTTAGTAATATTCAAAAGCAAACAAACAACAACAAAAGAACATACTATGAGACTAATACTGAAGGACAGTAGAAACATGAGCCAGGAAGATTGTTCCATGATTAGAAGCCTGCCTCAGATATTGGGTCAGAAGGCAGTTTGGATAGAGAAGGAAGAATTATGGCAATGATAGTTGGGAATGATCACTCTGGATAATAACATCATGCTGAAGATAGGTAAAGGAACAAACATGATAAGCTTTCAGTATCTGTATGGCAAACCAGAGAAGAAGAGTGCTTGATGTAGAGGCAGGTTGGGGATGGATGGTGGGAGGAGGGAAATGGGTACTGGTGGTGGGAAAGGTGAGCTGGTGAAGGGATGGGTATTGGAACTTGTATCACTGAAATCTGAGCATGAACAGCACTGTAACCCTGTCTCTCATTGTGAACCCCCCTCAAAATTTAGAAAGTCTAATATAGTGACCCTCAAAATATAGTTAGGAAACAGTAGTAACAGCAGCAGAAATAGCAGGAGTTTCACTTAGACACTTCCTAAAATTAGTATTTTATATAATAATCCAGACTTCCTGAAGCAAACCTTGAGAGGTTTGGAACAGTAATCAGTCCTTCAGTGCTCTTCAGAAAACTACAATGCACCATAACATTATAGCACCATTAATTTTTGGAATTAAATCTCACCTTTCTTTATATGGTTGCTCAATTCTCAACTAAAGATGTTTAATAATATATTTTCATATAGCTTATAAACTCAGAATTAAAAAAGGATATCTGGTTTATAAAATAAACTATAAACATCAGAAAAGCAAATACAATTTTTTAAAAAGGTCTTAGATCAAATAATCTTTCCTGTGTACATATCTATTTTTACTACATTTAACTTCATTGTATAATAGGAATTATTGTACCACAAGCTTTTCTTTTCCATTACATGATGTAATTATTCAGTAGGTCATGACTTCCTCGATCATTCAGCACCAGCGATTTTTTAATTTTTTATTTTATGTTTTTTTAAAATAATTAATTTTAAAATTAATTTAGCACTCACGTTTCTTGTAGAGTGAATATATGAAATATCCTTGATAAACACTGATCACATGTAATCTGAAAAATATCCTTGATAAACACTGATCACATGTAATCTGAAAACATATATTAACGATGATTAATATGTTAATCATTGGTATATCATTTGTTTTGGATCACATATACAAAAAAAGATAGCAGTCAAATAAAGGAATATGTTTTTTTGTCATATGTGTAAATTTATTTCTAGTGCATATGTATGTACAGAAATATTTCCATTAGAAAATGTACCCCAAATTTACTTGCACATTTATGTGTAACATAGGAAGAAGTAAGGACTTCTTTATGTACATGTCATTTCCAAATTCGTATAAAGACTCTTAGAGAATGGCTAGAACATAAAAGGCTCAATAAACAACAGCTATTTTGATGGTTTCATTATGTTTCAAGTTATAGAGTCTAGCACACTGAAATTAGTAGCACAATAGATTCTTACACTACCTTGAAAATTTGCAATGCCATTTAAATCAATTTCTGTGTATTAAACTAACTTATGTAAGTACCTACAACTACACTCAAAGCTTTAATTTTGGGTTTGAATATTATCTAACTGAGCCCTGTTTGATATACAAATGTATCCTGAAGTTCAAAGAAAGAGATAACAAAACTGTGGAGAAGCAATTTTTTCCACAAAGCCTTTTGTATATTTTTATAATGCAAACTTGACAGACTGAAAAAAATCCCAACTGCACTTGCTTGTATGCATAATGGTTTTATTCCACCTTTATATTTGGCAAACTTTCTACAGAAATTACAAACTAGCTTTATCTCTTAACTCTCAAACATACATCAAATAAAATGTGCTGAAGTATTAAATTTACTGTAATGTCTACAAAAAGTATTTCTAGTCAGAACTCAAAAAGTGAAACATTTGGCTCTCTAACTGCTATGATATCAATATAAAATAATTTTATTTGTACATTAGAAAAAAAAGGTAAGTGCAAGTTAACTTTATGATAATAAACAATCAGTTAAACCCATTATAAAGAAGGGAGAAGGTCCCACATAGGTGAGACACGGGGTCTGACTGGGGCATGTGCTACAGAAAAACTACTGAACAAGAGCATCAGACAGAAGTAAATAAACATTTCTAGGGTCCTCATAAAAGCATTCATTTAGTCAAAGACATTTCTTTCTAGCATGTGATAAAATGCAGCTAAAATCTTACAGTATATAATTTTAGATAAGACAAGCAGGAGAGACTAGCAGGAGCTTAGGGATTCCTTGGCACAATGCATTTTTTAAAATGTGCCTGGTATAAACCACAATAATTAAAAATTTAAGTTATATCTACCAAATTACTGCCTTAAATCTAAATTCTGTAAGAAGTATAGCACTTTGAAACATATGTTTGTATATATGTGTGTGTGTATGACTGTATACACGTTTGTGTGAACTATATCATCGTGTATATTACATATATTTCAATATAAACTACGGAATTCATACTACTGTATGCATAACACTTTTTGTATATGCACAATATGAATTTAAATATGACATCATTATATAAACTGCAGCCCTGTAGAACTGAAGTCCCGTTGTTCATCGATTTGCTTAAGCGGGCACCAGTAACGTCTCCATTGTGAGACTTGTTACTATTTTTGGCATATCGAATATGCCACGGGTAGCTTGCCAGGCTCTGCCATGTGGGTGGGATATTCTCAGTAGCTTGCTGGGCTCTTGGAGAGGGACAAAGAAATCGAACTCAGATTGGCCTCGTGCAAGACAAACACCCTACCTGCTGTGCTATGGCTCCTGTCCCATTATATAAACACAAAATAAATAAATAAATAAATAAATATATTTATATCCTCTGCCCAATATTTGAATAAGTTATGTGACAATAGTTTCTTATAGAGATGCAATATAAGTATAAAAGACCTAGATCTAGGAGAGAAAATGAACATTTTCAATCTTAAAAATATTTATAATTCCTAATTTTGCTAAAATGCATTTATACTATGTATATATGTATTTCTCAGTATTTTAATTTATCCCACACTCTTATAAAGAGTAGAGAAATATCACATAAGTAATAAATGCACTAGGAAATATAAAACATGAAATGATTGACTTTTATTATCAAAGACCAGTGAAGCTTCTATGAGTCATTGAGAATAGATGAGATAGTCACTCAGTTCATAGGAAGGATTCATATTATATAAATTTGGTTGAAAATTGAGCTTCTAAGGAGAAAACACGCTATTTTCTAGTAAGTCGACAATTAGTTTCTAATCTCAAACCTCTACAGTTCATGCTTATGTACCACAGATCACCTTCTTCATATAAAGATCATTTTTCTTTTCAAGAATACATTTACATGATTAAATTTTGCTCATCTTTCAAGTATGTCTTAATTGTAGGCCCTCTTTAAAGTAGATAATTTTTCTCAGTTGTTCCTTTTGACACTTCCATGTGTGTGACATTATGTCTAAAGTATTATGAAGGGGAAATAAGACTTAAAAAGCAAATGGATAGAAGAAATAGGAAATACCTTGGAATGTACTTATTTTAAAGGTCTGTCAACAAGTGATCACAAATGAAAACTAACAGAACTAAGAAACTGAACATGCAAGAGCCACTATAGTTATAAAGGAGAAAAAAAAATGAATTTAGCTGAAGTACAGGGTTTCCGGTGTATGCTTTTCATGCAGCTGATCCTAGTTCAGTACTCACACTACATGATCCCCTGAGCATCACCAGTTATTGCCCTGAAGTGGCTGAGCATTACTAACATGAAAAAAGTTACATATATTTCCTTTACCTGTTGCTATTTAAAAACAAAAGACTCAGATGTTCACCAACTATGCATATGTACAATCAAGTTATTTGGTAGAAGTTTTTTTTTAAAAAAAATTATTTAGACAGGTATTAAAGCATGTTTGCTTATAGAGCTTCAAAATGAGCAAATGAACATTTAAAAATTTAAAAGTTGATTCACTACTTAAAAACAATTAAACACTATCATTGACAAAGTTATTAATGGTAATTTTAGTCACATATTGTTCCAACACCATACCATCCACCAGACTGTCTACATCTGCCAAGGTTTTCCCAAGACAATCACCACCCCATGGTAAATTCAATATGTTAGGTTCTGTTCCCTCTGAGAATTTGTTATTTCTTTACTACATTTATTTATACCCCCATGTTGAAATTTTTTTCTATTTCTATGTACATTATTCTACACAAATTAGTTTCAAAGTGTTAAATTTTTACGCTACTATAATTTTTTTTTAATTTTTATTTTATTAAATCACCATGAAAAAAATAAAAAGCTTTCAGGTTTAAGAAAATAAAAAGCTCTCGGTCATATAATGATTAAACCTCCATCCCTTCACCAGTGCACATGTTCCACCACCAAGAACCCCAAGATACCCACTCTCACCTACCCCCCCACCTAAGTAGCTAATGATCTTCACTTTATTCTCTCTATACTTTGAATACATTCAATATTTCAATAGAAAACTCACTATTATTGTTTGGAATTTCACCCCAACAATCAGGCCTGCTGAAAAAGCATCATTTAATAATTTCTTTTCATTGCTGAGAATGAAGACTCTATGAGCTCGGTTTTGGATTTCTGATATTTTAGCTCAGTTCACAGTCTAGATGCATTTCTGAAAGAAGCCGCTCTGGGTACCAAAATGGGTTGCACTAGTATAAATTCTAACTAATTTTTACTAATGATTTCATTGAACTGAGAAAAAAACTACTAACAAAAGAGATTAACAAAAAATCTTGAAAGCTATAATAACAGATTCTTGCATATTACTGGACTTGGAATTTGGGATTATTCTGAAAAGCTTTGAATAAGCATATAATTCTTCATAGACTTCTTTGAAATAAATTAGAAACCTTTTTATTTTAATTAAAAAAAACTTTTTTGATTGATCTTAACTGAAAAACAACAATAATGACACATGAATTCATCAAAGTATGAACAAAACTTGAATTTTGTAACATCAGTTACTTATATTTGTGACAGAAAAGTACTGGCATATTTATGCTGATTAATTCATACATATTTTGATATTTTATATGATATAAATTGATTTTATTCCTTGAAATATTTTATTTATTCAATAATTATATTATATTATTTACTGTTTCAAGAAATATACTAGTAATAAGAGAAAAACATGGTTAAAACCTGATTTTGACCACCAGAAATTACAATTTAGCAATTTCTTTTCTGATTCAAGCTCTCCATCAGTGTTAAATAAGTGAAATACTCTAAAATTCGGATATTTGCTTATTCCTAGAAAACAGAACAAAACTTAAAAATGCATGGAATATCTGTTTGCATACTTGGTTGGAGAATATTTTCCATATAACACAACTTTAGGTTTTTGTTTTGACATCTAAACATAATATCAAAATTTATATATAATCCCTGAAGAATAGTGATAATTACATTCTTGAAACAACATGTTGGTTTAAGCACTAGCTAAAGGAAATGTATTAAAACAAGAAAATACATGCTTTTGAAAAAAATTTCTCAATTTTCAAATTGCTTTTAGGACTTGCATTAGTGTATGTGATTAAAAGTACAGAAAAGATTATATTTCTGGGATACACATTCAGGTGACTGTCCTAGTTTCATCCTTGGAAAGTGTTGCTTTTCTATCTTTTATATCAGGCATAATTTTAAAATAATTTTCTATCATATACTAGTGTATTGATAAAACTATATTTGTTTTTGCTTTTTTTGGGTCACACCCGGCGATGCACAGGGGTTACTCCTGGCTCTGCACTCAGGAATCACCCCTGGCCGTGCTCAGGGGACCATATGGGATGCTGGGATTCGAACCCGGTTTGGCCGTGTGCAAGGCAAAAACCCTACCCTCTGTGCTATCACTCCAGCCCCCAATAAAACTATTATTTTTGAGGAAATACTATCTTAAGTGTTATCATTTTGTGTTTCATTGGTATGTGAGAGTTATACTCTACAATGGATAGTTTTCATGCAGACCAAACAAATCCAATCAATATAATCCAGATCTTTCTCACTACTGAATAAGTTCATAACAACTTAATTTTTCTTCCGTCAGGTGAATATTCAGACCAGTAGTTATATAAGATAAATCTACTTAAAAATAAATGATGTGGGGTTGATAATTAAAAAATAGCTGTATCTTTATATAAACATATACTTGGTAGGTGCAAAATGCTAGAAAGAGTGCTAGTTTTGTATTTTGAGTAATTCAATATTGTTTAAGTTTATAAACAAATGCGTACTTATGTTATTGGTACTTTTCAGAGAAAAACACGCTATTGATTTGAAAATTCAATAATAGTTCATATTTTTAATTGAACTATACCAAGTAAATGGCATTATGTGTTGATTTTGATGTTTATAATAATCTGTGAGTTTCCAAAGACAGACAGCACTATTATTTATAGCTTTTACTATGTGTTTTTACAACACTTTGACAGCACTGTGTTTAGCACTACATGCAAATATAAAAATAGACTAAAAGTTCTAAGTCCACATGACTAAAAAATAGCAAGACCAATACAGTAAGGTTATTTATTTCCTACGTTCCTTTTGTCAGATAAGTGAATTAAAAAATCATTAAATGGATTAGCTTAAATATTCATTTGTAATTATATATCACAGTATAATTTTGATATGCAGATTGGTGGTTGAGTTCCAGAGCAATTTCTTTACCTTGGTCATTTATGTTCTGGACACATTCCAGAAGTAGGACATAAATATTGATATAATGATGACCACGCATTATTCATAGGATTCCCCTGGCAGCTAATTACTTCTTATGCTACTAAATGTCCTTCACCTAAGATCACTTTAATTAGTGCCGACTTTAAATATTACCTTCCTGCTGCTAAAAACATTCTCATTTAATTTTCAGCATTTTCAATTTTCACCTACTATAATTAGAAGAAATATCAATAAGAATAAAATAGCAGAGACATGTACATAATACTTCATTATTGAATATTAATATTTCATGGAATATAAGTATTGTATAAATATTATGTATTTATATAGCATAGCATAAATGCATAATACATGGAAATACTTAATAATTTAATTTTATGTTCATACACTTTAAATTATAAAGTATGTTCTATTTTTAAAATACTTGATATTTATTGACCCTATTTCAATTGCCACCAAAATTGTATTCCAGTTATAGAATTTCATTTTGAATGAGTTTGTTTCCCTAAGTTCATTTTTACATTATTAGCTGTCATCTTTTTCAAACATTTTATTTTAATAGAGAAAAATAGTGTGATGGCAGATATTCATAAATAGGCCATTCGCTTGGATAAAACCGAGAAAGAATGTAGGTTGCAGTTGTTTCCAGAGATCAAAATTAAAGAAAAATAAACTATAGTTTAATAAGACTTGACTGCATAAAAATAGTTTTTAATGAATGGAAACAGCTTTTGTGTAGTGAGATAAATAGAATATGCCAAATGATGGAAATAGAAGATTAATTTTGGGATTTAGGTATGAACAATTGGATGAATAATAGTGTTGCTTTATGAGCTAGGACTAATTAAAAATATTCAATTCTCCTGACTTGGAGAGGAGCAAGAGAGGCAGATATAAAATTCACCCTTGATCATGGTAAGGTAGATGGCTACTAAATATAATAAGAGGCATTTGACAACTGCAGTTTATACTTCTATAATGTGGCAAAAATAAGTATAGAAATTATCAGTGCCTGAAAGAGAAAACTTTTCTTTTTTTTTTTTTGCTTTTTGGGTCACACCTGGCGATGCACAGGGGTTACTCCTGGCTCTGCACTCAGGAACTACCTATCACATGATAGGCCGTGCTCAGGGGACCATATGGGATGCTGGGATTCGAACCCTGGTCGGCCGTGTGCAAGGCAAACGCCCTACCCGCTGTGATATCTCTCCAGCCCCTGAAAGAGAAAACTTTTCAAAAATAAAAGTGCTCATTATTAGACACACTACTAGAGAAAGCATTCCACAGATCTTGAAATGGAAGATATATAATACTTTTAAATCTATTTACAACATGACTTTTTTGTACAGATTGTTTAATAGCTCTTTCTACTAAATTTTTAGGTTTTTGAACTTGGGAGTTTTATCAATAGAATTTGCCACTAGAATATAATGACTGTCTATAGTGTGATAAATAGGTATTTATAAATGTTAATTGAAAATAGTTAGCATATTTAGAGGTGTTAAACTCAATGTGAAACTTAAAAAAAAAAAACTCTAAGGAACAAAGAAGTCCTATGGCAGATTCATACAATTCTTATTAAAGCACAGTTTAATACACAAAAATATCTTATGCTTTCCTATCACATGATAGGCTGTCAGAATCAACTTTGTTCTAGTCATTTTTTTTTGTCCTACCCTACATTTTACTCTTTTCAAGTACATACAAAATATATTCAAAGGCAGCTGTCAGGTATTTTAGAGTGAATACCAAAAAAGAGAGAGAAATTGAATACAAGAAAGGGAATATATTACCTTAGAATTTTAAGCTGGGAAAATTTTTAGAATTATGGTAATGAAACACTTGTACAGGTTTAACAAAGCAGAATAGGAAATAGAACAGCTTTTTATCTCTTTAAGCTTATCATCATAATGATTGAATTGAATGCACAAAAATACTGATACACACCATATTTGAGATAAAGTGATTAAAAAAGAAAGGTTACTTCTTTTTTTTCAAATATATGTAAATTAGTATTTTGCATTTATGCCAACCGTGCCTTTTTAAAAAGTGGGCTTTGCATTTTCTTGATAAAAATCAATATCAAAACTCAACATAGAATAAAAATAAAGTGACTAGAAAGCATGCTAATTAATTGTTTTAAGTAAGCATAGGGTGACACCTATATTGATTATCTATTATTTGAAAGCATAGGTATACTGAGGATAAACAAAAATTTAATTAATAGTATTCAGAAACAGAAACAATAAATGCACAATTTGTGTTATAGTTCAAAAATTTTACAAGTTACTATAATGCATAACCATGATAGATATATATATTTCTGAGCACTTAACTAAATAAGCAGCTGAAATTATTCTGTCTATATATTAGAATTTTCTTTTGAAATACTGGTGTAGCAAAAACTTTTTGGCAGAAAAAGAAATACAGTCTTTGTCTTAACTCTTGAAAGATACCCTCTAAGTCCTTGTAATATATTACCTAATAGTAGCATACTCGTTTAAATTAGTGCCCAGACGTCATGCAGGAACATCTAATGTGATTTATGGCAGAGACTTGAAATCAGCAATATCAGTTTTTTTGTCCCCATTGGAAATAGCCAGGTTCACTGGTAACGAACCATGTTTAACACCAATGAGCAAGAATCAAAGGAATTTCCCTGGTTGACAATATTCTTAATGACAAAACATCTTCAAGAACAAAGTTAACATATTCTTTGACTTTATAGCAAAGAACATCTGAGATTTAGAAACTTTCTTTCCAACAACAATTTAAATTTGCATTTTCCCCCTGAAATATAAGCCGCTACATAGTAGCTTTCATCAATTTCACTGGGTCCTGTCAGATTATAGAATAGAGGAAGGTTTTGTGACCCCCTAAAGATGTGTTTTTGGCACCAGTGTGGTCTTGACTACTAATGAAATTGAAATTGCTGTCAAAACTGAAGGTAGTATTGCACAATTTTTGAGGTTTTTAAATATTAGAAGTATTTTATCTTCAATTTATGATTTTGTAAATAACATTTATCAGCTGTTTCATTTATACATTTATCATTTTGTTATACTGAATTAATTGCCTTTTATTAAGCTCATTTTACAAGTAAAGCAAATGAGACTATAGACTAAATTAAATTGTTTTTGTGGCTGAAATCCTCCAAACTAATGAAACAAGGTTATTGAATTTTGTACAAATAAAATTTTGAGGTGTACCTTTATTGTTTTTTAATTTATAACAAATATATGAGCAGTGTAATAAAGAAAATACTCTCTGGCTCTAACAAACAAATGAACTTGAGATACAGCTTTGTTTTTGAACAAATAACCTTTAAAATAAGGTACTAAATGTTTACTTACCATACAAATTGTAAGAATTTTGAAAATAAAAATAGAATTTTGTTACTGTACACCTGGAAAAAAACTGGCTTCTAAAATATTCCATGAATTGAAATCTGTTCTCCGGAATCATTAGAAAGTCAGAGCATTATATGAAGGGAATTCAATGTGCATTTGACAATTAGTGGGCCATAATTAGTTTTTCTCAGGGGACACTCCAGTAGTGTTTAGGGAACTATGAAGTTCTGGAAATTAAATCTGAGTGTTAGCATATAGTCCTTTGAGCTATTAACCAGACTTCGTTATTTAAATTAGAAGCCATTCCCAATGATGTTCAGTGAGATCTGGGGGCACGGCTCACACTTCATAATGCTGGTCACAACAGTATGATCCTGAGAATCCAGTGTCTGGCCCCAGTAGAGCATAAGGTTATGGCAGTATTTGAGAGCCATACACCGGTACTCCGTATTCCTCTGGGGGTCATAAAATGCCAAGGATCAGACTCAGGCCCTTGGATAAACCAATGAAGGTCTTGTTAGATTGGCACTAGTTCTTACATAGGGCATTAACAAATAAAACATAATATATGAGAAATAACAGTTTATTTATTTACTTTGAGGGGTTTAGGAGTATGCTGAGGACTAACTTGTGGTTCTGCATTAGGACCATGTAGGATGCAGGGATCAAACCCAGGTCCATCACCTCCTGCAAGCTAAGCACCTTACCTACCATGTCTCTAGCCCCAAGTCATTTTTAAATTTAAATCAATTTTGTACAAAATTAAAAACTTTGTATTTATGTTTACCTTAAGGTTCATAATGGTGTTAATGAAAATTATATTAAACTTAAACTTTTCAGTATCCATTTATGAAAAATAAAGATATTAAATAATAAAATTATTTAAATTATTAAAATAATTATTAAAATTATTTTTAAAGTGCTAAACAAGATTTTAAATAACTGAGTCGGGTTACTAGCTCAAAGTACGATCTGATATATGAAGATCGACTTTCAGATCTTCATACTCCCCTAAGTACTACTAGAATGTCCCCTGAGAATGTTGATCTTTTTTATTTCATCTAACAATTTCCATTATTTTCACTCCATTTTTAAAATAAAAGAGTAGTCATTTTAATCTCAAAAGTCACAAGGATAATAATAGCAGCCAGAAATATTATCAGAAAAATCTATTTGCAGGATTGTTTCCCCCTCTCTATACTAAGAAATTCTTAAGGTCAAAATTACATCTGAGTCACCTTTGTTGCCCTAGGCTGTGTTTTTCATCCTGTAAGCAATCAATAAAGGGCTGAAGGTGCAGCAAAAACATCAAGGAGCATATGCATGTGTTAGAATCAATCTGAGGGAAACGTATCATCAAAACTGAACATCACACAAAGTCTTGTGCAATCAGTCAGTGAAGCTTTTATTCAGGATCTGTTGTCTTTTACATTTCACAGCTAGTAGGATAGTCACATCTTATAGGAAATTTCAATAAACTGCAGTAATATTTAGAAAGTAGGATTGTTTATCCACACCTTTCAGTAACTTTGCACTATTACAAAGGTAACAGCAGTGACTCAAACCACTCCCACAAACTTTTCCCATATATTAGTTCTACCTAAATTAAATGCATGCATACTCTTATTATTTTCTTCATTTTGATTTACAGTTTTAGAAAAGAAAACATGAATAAGTTCTAATTTTAAAATAGTCTTAATAGCTTTTTCCAGCATTAACCTCAAATATAGGTATTGTTTGCTATTAACTATAAAGAACTGCACAACTTATTTAATATGTGCATGTCAGAAAATGTCTTGTTTTAGTAGATATTGTAGTTAATTCATTCTATTGATTAATCCTTTAGTTGCACTAATAGCCTAAATGTGTATCTAGAAAAAATAAAAATAATTTTAAAAGTGCATTTAATAATAATCAAATCAAGGAAAATTGTCAATCTTGTCAATTATATAGACACAATTAAAACTTATGAAAAAAAATATTAAAAGTGAAGAATGAGGATATGAACCTTGAGTCTTTAGTTTATTTTGTTTTAATTTATTTTGGGACGATACCTGGCAATGCTCAGGGCTTACCCCTGGCTCTGTGCTCAGGATCACTCCAGGCAGAGCATGGAGGGGGGGGAACATATGGGTGATGGAGATTGAACTTGGGTGGGGAGTGCAAGGCAACACTATGCACTCTCTCCTAGCCCCTAATTTTGAATCTTGATAGCAAGATTTTCAATGATTTAGCCAAGCAAGATAAATCAAAATAGAAGCTATATTCTTAGCATTATATATTTTATTAACATTTGAAAGTGCCAAAACTAGTAATTTCAATGACACAGCTACCTTAGTATTTAAGAAAATATGAATAAAATATAAACATTTATAACACAATATTAATATCTAATGTCTGGATAAATCACACAGGGTGATTTATTTTTGTTTGCTTTTGAATAAATCAGTGTGCCATATGGTTTTCTATAAGCTTGGCCAGAAAGCAGTGTTTTATATTGGCATTACACATTTTTAAAGATGTCTAGACACTATAGTAATAACTGCTATACACAAAGAGTTGAAGAAAAATGTGGCAGTGAAAAAACTGACTTTTCTATTCTATATTTAACATTCAATTAAGCATGTAATTTCATAAGATTAATAAGTCTGTTTTCTACAATTTTAAATTCATCTATATACATTGCATAATATTTAGATTACAAGGGATTTGTAAATGGGGTTACAAAAATAAAAACTGAAGAAAATTAAATCATTTAAAATTTTTAGAAGATAAGAAGTTGAGTGATAAATTGAACCAACCAACTAAATCATGGCATCTATGGCATTTGAAATCATGAATTCCATTTAAAAAGAATTATTTTTAAAGATGACTGTACCATACTTATGAGAATATGAATTTTATGTAATATAAAAGAACATACTATTTCCTTATATAAGGTCTTTTATCTTTATAAATTAATATTCTCTTGAAGCCAGAGATAGAATATAGAAGGTAAGGCATTTGCTTTGCACACAGCTGACCGAGGTTTGATTTCACACACTATATATAATCCCTGAGCCACACCAGGAGTGTCCCATGATCACAGAGCCAGGACTGAACCATTAGCAGGGATCGGTGTGCTCCACTTCAAAAAAAAAAAAAATCCAAATATTCTCCCACAGGTAAGGAAAAAACATTTTTTAAAAATATTGTTTTTAATTTTTTACTTTTTGGTCACACCCAGCGATAATCAGGGGTTACTCCTGCCTCTGCACTCAGGAATGACTCCTGACGGTGCTTGGGGGACCATATGGAATGCTGGGAATCGAACCCGGGTAGGCCGGGTGCAAGGCAAACACCTTCCACGCTGTGCTATTGCTCCAGCCCCTAAAGAAAAATTTAATACAGTGTTATCATTTTCTATTTTCCTTAAGTAAGCTAGTCAAGACATGCAAGCCTCTTTGGATTCAGAGGTAGAAAGGAAGCTATCAACCATTATTCTCTTTCTCACTTTTACTTAGTCACCTATTTGGGTCATTTTGGTGGTTTATTTTTAATATTTATATTTCATAATGGCTAGTCCAAAAGTAGTGAGTGGTCTCAAGGTCAACCTAAAGTCAACCTGCAGCAAACTATT
Source organism: Sorex araneus (assembly GCF_027595985.1). Classification (NCBI taxonomy): domain Eukaryota; kingdom Metazoa; phylum Chordata; class Mammalia; order Eulipotyphla; family Soricidae; genus Sorex; species Sorex araneus. Next base: position 218,500,042 of record NC_073313.1, on the reverse strand, counting down.
TAATAATAAAATAAAATTAATTCTAATTGCCACATATTAATTAAGGGATATATGTAGGTTATCAGCAGGGCTTAAAACAGAATAGTACTCAATTTTGAAGGAGTTTATCAAACTAGAAGAAATACATAAATGCTAAACATGCTTACATTTTTTTCCTCTTTAATCTTTATTAAGTTATAACTGACAAACAGTACTTTATTAAGCTAGAACTGACAAGCTTACTGGATAAGTATAAGAGGAAAAGGATAGTGATCTGTTTTCATCGCAGGCATTCTGGTTTGACTAGAATGTCTAACCAGAAAATTCTCCTAAGGGGCAGAAACCAGGCTTGTATAGGCCTGGGCAGGGAATCAGTTACCTTTGCATGTTTTGACCCAACATTGAAATTACAAGTCATGGAATCAAGACTAAGCAGAATGGGCATTTCATGCCTATTATTCGTAAAATCTTTCTATTATTTCTTTTATGTCGTAACTAGTTGAATAGAGCATAGAACCATAACACACATTAACAAATCTGTATCAGTTAGTATTTTGAGTTTGCTCTTTTATTGTAATTAAAAAATTTTATGTATCCAGAAATACATGGACCACAGAGAAAATAAACAAAAATTAAACGAAGTAAAAAACACTTTGTACTCAAAGGTGAACTATTATCAAAATGATCAGGAAGGCGAGGAGGCAGCAAACAATTATATGTCAAAGAGTAGAATTAGATTTATACTGATGGGGTTAATATATTCCATATTCATTTGTAATGATGCATACCAAATATCATATTATCATTGCACTGTAGCACTGTCCTCCCATTGTTCATCGATTTGCTCGAGCAGGCACCAGTAACATCTCCAATATGTTACTTGTTGTTACTGTTTTTGGCATATCGAATATGCCATGGGTAGCTTGCCAGGCTCTGCCTCACGGCCGAGATACTCTCGGTAGTTTTCCAGGCTCTCCGAGAGGGGCGGAGGAATCGAACCTGGGTCGGCCTCGCACAAGGCAAACACCCTACTGCTGTGCTATCACTCTAGTCCATATTATCATTATGCAATGTTAATTCTTAAAGAATTCACATAAGTGATAGACTAAAGTGAGGATTCAACTTTAACTTCTGGGCATTCCAATATAGCTTTCCAGTTAATATTGCATTACAGATGTATATTCATAAAAGATATAAAAAGCAGAAAGATATTTTGATTTCTGTTAATTTTATATTTCTACATTTATGTTATATAAGATAAATTTATTATAAAGTTTTTCTAATTTTATCTTCTTTTTATAATACTATTTTATTTGACCACACCACTCAGAAGCTTTACTCTACAACTATAATTTTAGTTATATTCTACTATATATATATAATGTTCCTTATCTTTACTTGTTCACTGGCTGTGATCATGTAAGATTTTTTCTAATATATTTTTAATTAACATATCATTTAACATTTATTGCTCATTCTTGGGAAGGCTATTTCTGAATTTCATATGAAAAATGCCAACAACAATACCAAATGTATCACTTGTATCACTTGTAGTCCCGTTGATCTTTGATTTACTGAAGCGGGCACCAGTAACATCTCTATTTGTCCCTGTCGCGTGCTAGTGCAGCCCATTGATATCTGCTTGCTCCAGGAACAGGAAGAGCCTCAAATCATTCTTTCAGGGATTTGACGAAGAAATCTGACCATCTAGTTGGTGGGCAGCCACAAGGTCTTCTGATGTCACGTGGAATCCAGTCCGTAGCAGCTCTAGTCCAGCGGTCATCTCTGAATCGCATTACATGACCGGCCCATCTGATTTTTGATGCCTTGGCAAATGAGACAGCATTCCTGATTTTTGACCGTCAACAGAGGTCAGAACTCTGGATTCCTTCTCTCAATTGAGTGAGACATGATATTCCCAGCACAGCTTTCAATTCCTCTCTGGGATATCCTAATAGCATTCTCATCCTATTTGCATAGGGCCCAGGTCTCTGAGGCATATGCTAGTGCAGGTAGAACGGTGGAATCGAAAAGATGTGCCTGGAGTCGGAGGTTCTTCATTCTCTTAACCACTTCTAAGATGCTCTTGAATGCATTCCACGCTGCTTTCTTCCTCCTGTGCAATTCTGGCACCAAGTCGTTCCTCATGTTGATTTCTCAACCCAGGTACACATAGCTGCTGCATTCGGAGATGTTCAATCCATTGAGAGCAAGTGGAGCTTCAGGGATCAGTTCGTTTTTCATGAGCATTGTCTTGTTGAGATTCAGTTGCAATCCGACCTTTCCACACTCGTGGTCGAAGTCGGCCAGCATTTGTGCCGCTTGGCTAATGTTTGGTGTTACGAGAAAGATGTCATCTTTCTCTGCAAAGCAGAGGTGGTGTAATTGCCCACCGTCTATCTTCACTCCCATTCCTTCCCATTGCAGTCATCGTATGTTGTTCTCAAGGGTGGCACTGAAGAGTTTGGGTGAAATGGTATCACCCTGCCCTACCCCTCTCTTTACATCAATGATCACTTCCTTGTAGAACGGTGAGATCCTGGTGGTGAATCCACAATACAGCTCAATGAGGATTTTGATATACTGAATTTGAACGCCCTGTTTTGCCAGGGCTTTGATGACTGCCTCAGTCTCAACAGAATCAAAGGCCTTCTTTAAGTTGATGAACGTTAGACGAGCGGCATCTTGAACTCTCTCGAAACTTCAATGAGTTTGGTCACTGTGTGGATATGGTCTATCGTGCTGAATTCCCTTTGGAACTTGGCTTGCTCGCATGGTTGTCCTTCCTCTAGTATTCTACATTACAAAATGTAATTTTTTTAAATTTCATTTTTCATAAGGCTGCTTGAAATAATTAATTTCATTTAATATTTCAACACCAATCCCACTGTCTTTAACTTTCTCATCACCATTATTTCGATTTTTCCACCACTACTCAAGTCTGCCCCGTAGGCAGATGCTAGATAATTTATTTTATATTGATTGTGACAAAAAGCATGAGATGTTTGTGGTCATGCACTTCTGAAATTCTAAAATTTTAAACAATTGGGGTCCAGAAACATCTCTGCAGCAAGCTGTTCGATAGAATTCCATTCTCGAGTCTATGGATCATGGCCATTAATGCATTTAAATGGCATATGAATGAAGTTTGTGGGCACAATATTCAGGACAAGAAGATGCGGGGAGATGGGAAGGAGTGACCCATTTCGTATCCCGTGAGGTCTCGAGTTTTCAGTCACTGGTCCCATGTACCTGGCTAGATGTAATTTTTGAATATGTAGTATCTAGGTTGAGGAATGAGACATGAAACATACTCATAAAATTAAGTTAACTTTTTTGCCATATTTCACTTAAGTATTTAGTGTAATTATATGAATAGTATTTACTACTTAAGTACTTAACAAAACATAATTATTTCAAATATCTATTGTAAATAACAATTTCTACTTCATATGAAATATTGCATTTGGTAATTGATTATAATATTTCTGCAACACAAAAGAAATAATATGAAGATTTTACAGTATATGTTTTTGTATCAAATATAGATGCAACAGAGGACTAATTTAAACTACAGAGTATATCAAACACAATTACCTGAAGTAAAGTCAACACCATGAACTAGTATAAAGGCAATGAAACATAATAAAAGCTCAAACAAGTCCTTGAAATAGGAGTCTATTTCATTTCTGAATAAAAAGTCCAACAATATTTAATGACTCAAATAATGTGTAGCAATATATTAACGCCTTTGTCTTTAATTGCTTTGATTAAACTTTAGTACTTAGACAGTTCTTTCATATTGCTTCTTATATTTACTTAATGAATAAAACATTGTCCTGGAAAAAATATATCTTTTGTGTCATATCAGGCTCTGTTGGAAAGGTTAATGCGGTATTTTATAATGCTCAAGATGTGTGAGGTAGTGAAATTTCATTCAGAGAAGCAGAAATGCCAGGGCACTTTTAATAAGACCCTAGATAAAATGCTAACATATGTTCTGAAAAAGAAAATAACGATATTCTTTAAGAAAATGTTATGTTTTTGAGTTAGTCCAATTTCAGTTTTAGATAAGATTTACTTTTGTTAAATTACCAAGCAAACTATTTTCTAGTTTCTTGTGATTGCTTAATGTTAGTAATGCTGGAGAACCTGAATTTTGAGGTTCACTCTATGTATGCTATTATGCTTCACTAACATATTTTATACAAATATATATATATTTTTTTTCTGTGAGAGCCATGCCTATTAGTGTGGAGAAGCGAGCCATACCAAGAAGTGATAAGGCCCATTTGGTTTGAGGAACAGAACCCAAGGTCTCCAACATGCAAGACATGTACTCTGCTATTTGAGCCACATCCCTAGCCCTAATCTTTTCTAACTTTTGGGAATATGAAACTGCGATCCAGACAATTCACGATTGTGTGTTATACATTGTTAAAGGGTGAAAAATAAAATGACGGCAGTCTCGGCCAAATAATACAATGTAGAGTTGAATAAGAAATTTCTGTTCTAGCATAGCACAAGAGGAAGATGGATAAGAAACATGTTGTATTGTTATCATTTAATACAAATTTTATGTAAGATGCTACCAAATTTTATATATGCATTTTTAAATGACTATACTTTAGCTAATTAAAGCATGCATCAGGTCACATAGTTTAGTTTATATTTAGTGTGTGTGGTAACAGTAGATTTTTATTCCCAAGCTAAATTTTAGGTTCATATACTCTCCATTCTATTATTAAAGTCTATCATTACCACACTATGCATAAAGTCTCTAAGGTAATTTGTTTGATCTGCATAACCACAACTTTATGGAATGGAAACTGCATTTCCCTAATTCCTGAAACTCCTTGCCCTGTTAACAAGCGTTCATATCCATTCTATTTATTTGACTTTTTTAGAATCAGATATAAGTGACATCACTACTTTGATTTTATTTTCTATTCTTCATTCCAGATAACATTATATTCTCTTTAGGAGGAAAATGTTCCTTAAGGCTAGTTCAAAATTCTGGCTTTATGGCCAAAAGGCACATGAAAAAATGCTCTGCAACACTAATCATCAGGGAGATACAAATCCAAACAATAATGAGATATCATCTCACACCACAGAGAATGACACACATCAAACAAGAACAACCAGGGCTGGCTGTGGGGAGAAAAGGACTCTCATTGTTGGTGGGAATGCCAACTCGTCCTGCATTTTTAGAAAACAATATGGGCATTCCTTATAAAAACAAAAATTGAGCTTCCATGTGACTCCACAATACAACTTCTGGGAATATATCCAGAGGGTGCAAAAAAGCACAGAAGATACGACATCTGCACCTATATGTTCATTATCGCACTGTTCACAATAGCCAATTGGGAAACAACCTGGGTGCCCGAGAACAGACGACTGGTTAAAGAAACTTTGGTACATCTACACAATGGAATACTATGCAGCTGTTAGGAAAGAGGAAGTCATGAAATTTGTTTTTATGTAGATGGTCATGGAGAGTATCAGCTAAGTGAAATGAGTCAGAAAGAGAGGGACAGATATAGAATGACTGCATTCATTTGTGGAATATAAAATAACAATGAGGACAGTAGAAGGAATTGAAGACAAGGGCCAGGAATATTGCTCCATGATAGGTAGCTTGCCTCATGAGCTGGGGGAGAAGGCACTTGGAACAGAGAAGGTATCACTAGTCAATGATGATTGGAGGGAGACTTTGGGATGGAAAATGTGTGCTGAAGTTGGATAAAGGACCAAATGTTATAGCCTTTCGGTATCTGTATTGCAAACTATAATGTGTAAAAGTGGAGAGAGCATTGAGGCAGTAGTCAGGGGATAAGCATTCAGAGGCAGAATCTGGAGAGCTGGGATCTGGGAGCAAGGGGCTAGGAAGGAAGAGTATGTGAGATGGGAGTGAGGAGAGATTGAATAAATGGCAACTGATCAACTAGCCGGCTTGGCTCTCGTTTCCTCCTCGGTCTTCCCCATAGCACAGCTGCCCTGCTTGGGCAAGCAGCCCAGACCACACCCAACCTGGGCGGCAAGTTGGGAGAGCCGTTGGGCCCTCCCCTGGCTGCCCCGGAGAGTTTATAGCTGGCGTCCCTGGAGCAGGCACTAACTACCAACTAAAGGATTTGTCTCTTATCCCCATCTATGTGCCAGCTGAAAGAGATGTCTCTATGTGAACTGAACCCTCCCTGTAGAGTGAAACACAATTATCCATGGAGATGGGACCTGAGTTTAATTCCTCTGCCCCTCTCGGAGAGCCCGGCAAGCTACCAATAGTATCTCACCCACACAGCAGAGTCTGGCAAGCTCCACGTGGCGTATTTGATATGCCAAAAACAGTAACAACAAGTCTCATGATGGAGACGTTACTGGTGCCCACTTGAGCAAGTCAATGAACAACGGAACGACAGTGACAGTGACACTGTGCCTGAGCTACTTTTTTGTACCATGACAGTATCCAGCAGGAATAAGACAGGAAATGAAAGAGAATCAAATCAACCAGAGTCCCTCAGTTCTGGAGAAATAGGTAATGACTACATTGTTCTGCATAATATTTTTCTTCACTTTTTTAAAGAATCAAGACTCAAGTACAAAAATTAATTCAAGTAGATAAAGCAGATTTTTGAAAAAAAGAATGATTGACTTGTGGGCAGATCCAATTCTCTATTAAAAAGATTGTTTACTAAAGAGACCAAGCAAAACCCTGACTCTTGGAAATGTAAAATAGAATAATGGTTAGGAAATGAACTCTAGGAAGTACAGAATGAGCTGGGGCCTTTACTCTGTGCTATTAGATATTGAAAAGGTTACTTCCCTGCTTTCTTGGGAATATAAGGGATAAAGTTATCAAGTACTTAGTGTATTTCTTGGCTTACAGCAGCATTCAATTATCATTAGATGTTGATGCTATCATTATTAATGTTTATCTCTTGTCCATTTACCTCTTGAACTCTTCAATTTCCACTTTGTTTTCTAAATTACAAATGATCATTCAAGCTAATTGGAAAAGCTAGCAAAATAATATATTAGAATGTATCCATTCTTCCACTTTCTTTGACATATTCTTTCCTTCTCAATATTTCCATATTCTTGCTTTTTAAAAGTGCTAAATCATAAAATGAAATAACAAAAATAACAACTGGTCCTCTTAGAGAGCAGGAATTTAAAAATTACCATTAATTAAGCATGTTTTAAAAATTTAAGTCACCAAGTTTCAAAATTTACATGTTATCTCATTTAATTTGTTTATTCCAAGAGCCTGGAGTGATAGCACAGCAGGTAGGGTGTTTTCCTTGCACGCTGCTGACCCGAGTTTGATTCCTCTTCCCCTCTCAGAGAGCCCAGCAAGCTACCAAGAGTATCTCGCCCGAATGGCAGAGCCTGGCAAGCTACCCGGGGCGTATTCGATATACAAAAAACAGTAACAAGTCTCACTATGGAGACGTTACTGGTGCAAATCAATGAGCAACGGGATGACAGTGAAACAGTGACAGTAATATAGTGATTCTAAGAGCAGTAACTTCCTTTTTGTTTTTCACTTTTTGTTTTCTAATATGATATATGCCAAAGTATGAGTCCCCATTAAGTGTCACAGACATTTATTGATAGATGAATATTAACCTATGTACAAGATAACCCGGTAACAACTCTTGCTTCTGTTTTTAGTAATGTGAGGTTTATTTCAGACACAATATTTGTATTTTTTTGAGGAGAAGGTATTGTTGGGGCCACAATTAGCAGTCATTAGGATATATTCCATACTTTATGCTCAAGTTTCATTCTGGTTGTGCCAAGAGAAACATATGTATGCCTGAATACTGAACTAGAGTCAGCAGTGTGCAAGGGAAGTTATTTTATCCCCTATACAATCTCTCTGACCCCTCACATACAAAATTTTGACGCAATTTAAATTTGCTAATTCAACAAAATATATTAACCTACTGTTATATATCTTAGATGTATATAGTTTCATTCCAAGTGACTTGAGATTTAGATGTAAGTTTGGGTAGACATGAAAATTACGCGTTTACAACACAGGCATAGAGACAGAAAACACAGGAGATATCTGTTTAACAGTTTGTAATGTTTTACATTTAAACTAAACTATCTGATCATATTTTAGTCAATTTCTAGACGTTTGGTTAAAGTTTTTTTTCTAAGAACTGAGCAAAGTGTTAAAAGTTTCTTGAGACTGATATAATTTCTATCATGTTGTTATTGAGATTGAGAACTGAATGTCTTTAACACTTGTTCAAATTGTAAAATTATCCTGTTATTTTCAGTTTTTGTTTGATTGTAAAAAACAATGCTTAATTAGCATCTTTGAATTAAATAACCCATACACCCAGTGCTGTGAGGGCAATCTAAAGGAATGTTTTTAGCCAAATGGATAACTAATAAATAAGTGGGTAAAGGTCTAAGCTTTCTCACACTTGGTATGCTCTACCAATGCTGATGAACTAGAGACAGAATAAAAATAAGCACTGGCGGACCCGGGTGGCCACACTTTTGTGCGGCCTCTTTGCTGCTGATCATCCATGATCTGGAGGTCAGCTAGACTACTTTTGGTCCCAGCCATTGCCCAATACTGCCCCAGGAAGGGAAATGATGTAATTTCTAACATAAATCTCCCTGGACTTAATTACTAAAATACAGAAATCCTAAACCACATGGCCCCAACTGAGGCCGCACAACTGCATATCTCTTCATTCTCAGCAATGAAAAACTAATTATCAAATGCTTCCTTGTCAGTAGGGCTGTTTTTTTTTGGGGGGGGGGAAACTCCAACAACAATACTGAGTTTTGTGTTGAAATATGGAATGTAATCAAGGTAAAGAGAAAATGAAGTGAAATTTATCAGTTATGCAGTCGGGGGTGGGGGGGTGGGGGTGGTAGGTATACTGGGGTTTTTGTTTTTGTTTTTTTTGTTGTTTTTTTGTTTTGTTTTGTTTTTGGGTCACACCTGGCGATGCACAGGGGTTACTCCTGGCTCTTCACTCAGGAATTACCCCTGGCGGTGCTCAGGGGACCATATGGGATGCTGGGATTAGAACCCGGGTCAGTTGCATGCAAGGAAAACGCCCTACCCGCTGTGCTATCGCTCCAGCCCCTATACTGGGGTTTTTGGTGGTGGGATATGGGCACTGGTGAAGGGATGGGTTTTTGAAAATTGTATAACTTAGACATAAGCCTGAGAACTTTGTAACTTTCCACATGGTGATTCAATAAAATAAATAATTTATATGAAGAAAAAAGGAGAGAGAGAGTATGTGAGAAATAGTCTGCCATAGAGGTAGGGGGAGGGGTGAGTTGGGGGATACTGGGGACATTGGTGGTAGAAAATGTGTACTGGTGGAGGGACATATGTTAGGTCATTGAATGACTAAAATTCAAACATTAAAGACTTGTAACTGTATTTCACGCTGATTCAATTTTTTTTAAATCTGAAAAAAAATTCTGATTTGTGTCTCAACATATTTGATATAGACATATTTCCTTCTGTTTCTTTTGTGCCCTGTAGGATAACATTGGGTTTTTCCTTTCAGCCTTGCCGCAGGGAACTTAGTTTACCTTAGAGCAATGGCCTTTCTGTATGGACACAGGAAAACAGTTACTATTATGCTTTGTAACTTGGGAGCTGATTGACTCCAATTATATTTACTCCTGGGCATCTGCTTTCTCAACTCAGGTGCCCTTAGTTCCTAGCACCCTCAAAGCAGGGTCCCGACGAGGGACAGAATGACCCAGGGCAAGCATTAAGCTACCCTGGCATCAAAATGGGTCAGGCCAAAGTGCCACAATACTCAACTATAAGTTGAGAACATGGTCATAGACAAATGGTGTCAATGATCCAAAAGTAACGATGAGACTAGGACCCTGCTGGGGTTAGGAAGACTAACCTGACCTGAGGACTGTGGTCTAGAAAATATAGTAAGATGTCCTCAGAAAGAACCAAACTTTAAGTTTGATACATGTTACTGTATTATATCTTGCATATCTTGTATATATTTAGCCTACTTCTCCCTCTAGGAGAAACTGGCAATCTTCTGAGAGTTTCCTGCCCCCATGGGACAGCCTTGCAAGATTCCCATGGTGTATTCATATGCAAAATCCAGTAACAAGCTGGATCTCATTCCCCTGACCCTGAAGAGCCCCCAGTGCAACATTGTTAGGAGGCCAAGTCGAAATAGACTTCTAAGATCTCAGGGAAAGGACAAAATGAGATGTTACTGAGCCTGCCCGAGAAATCGGTGATTAACGGGATATTGCGATTGTGATTGTGACATGTTACTGTGCTCATACAGAATGACATTGCTAGAAATATTTGAAGTAGATTTACTACAACTGTTTAAGTGGATTACTAGCCAAGAAAGGAAGAAATGGACACACCCTGACACACCCTTGTTTGGATCCCACCCTTGAGCAAATCTCCTAGTAATCTGGAGTAATCTCTTTAGATGAGATCTTGTTAATCTCCTGGAGAAATGGTCTTACCCTTCTTTGTTGATTTGTTAATGTTCAACCCATGTTTGTGTTACTGCCCTATGTGATTGCTATATAAACTAAGACTATAACAGAACTAGGGGAAGAGACAGAAGCAAAGGAGACAGTAGAGACAGAAGTGATGGAGAAAGCAGAGAGAAAAGAAGAGGCAGCAGGACACAGACAGAGGCAGCAGGACATAGACAGAAGACACAGCAAGGAGAAGACACAGAGGCAAGACAGAAGCTGTAGAGGTAAGACAGAAGCAAGGAGAAGAGACATAAGCAGAGATAAGACACAGAAGCAGAGACAGAGAGAGGTCAGAAGGGACCAGAGGAGAGACGACGGAGACAGAGAGAGGTTGGAAGAGACCAGAGGAGAGACTACAGACACAGAAACAGAGATAGAGAGACAGAAAGAAGAGAGCACAGTGACACACACAGAAGCAGAGCACAACGAGGAGCCATTGATCCAGTTATTACACAGCAGCACAAGAGCACAACCGCCCGAGAGCCCTCAAACAACAGAACACAACACATCACCCCCTCCCGAGCGCACGCACCTTTGTAATTTTTTACAGTAACCCCAATGTTAAAGAGAAAAAATCTGTAAATGTAAATTCAATACTTTTTTAAGGTCACAAATTATTGCATTTCTATATCAATAAGGTTTCTGTATATATCTATTAAGACATTCAAAATAAAACCACTATGATGATAGTAAACAATGAAGAATTGGAAAAATACTCATAATTATTATTGGTGGGAGTGAAAATGTTGCACAGACTGTGGAAAATAGCCATCCATATTGTAAAAATCTTTAAAATATATATTTCGTGGAAACTAGAATTGTCACTTCTTCAAATTTATCAAAAATTGCAATTTTGAATTCTTTCAAAAATGTATTTATTATTAATCACAGATATGTTATTTGTAATATCTCTCAAACTGCAATCAAATTATGTTACAATAAGTGAATGATTATTTAAGCTACTGTACATACACAGAGTGCTGCTCAAGATTGAATGTTCTTAACTTTCTATAAATTTCAACAACTACTTTATACCTCGAGACATTATGTTGAATGTGAAAAATAGTATCAAATGGCAACACACTAAAGTTTTTGATTTATTTAAACTATATTATAAACATGGAAAACTCATAACTCTAAATTAATGATGCAGAAAAGATCTTTTGAGAATAGAACAATACTTTGGATTGGATGCAGTGATGATTGCATAAATTTAAATATGTTAAAATGGCATACCTGTACTTGATATATTTTACAAATGTTGCTTTTCAACATTGTGTAATGGTTAACAGAAGATGTACTTATTGAGGGAAAGTGGGCAAGGGACACTAGGAATTTATCGTATTATTTTTGTAAATACTTATGAAATTCCTAAGCCTAAATACTATATATTATTTTATGCTTGGTAATAAAAGTTTAATTCATATAAATATCTGAATGTCCCTAGCAATAACTTCATGGATTTAATTCAATTTTAAGTAATGATCTGCATTAAGACAAAATAGAATTCATTTATCTATGTATTATATAATAGGTTCTAATATATTCCAAACCTACTATTTTATTTTTCTAGCTTAAATTTCCCAACAATGTGATGTATGTTGGTAAAATTACTTTTCTAACTGTCTGACAAAACTATCCATCCTTCTTCATTCTTTCTCCTTCTTTGCTGTTGAAGATTAATATAATCGAAGATCAATGGGATGACAAGTGATACAAGTGAGATATCCATATATATGTATATGGATAGATAGAGATAGACAAATATTCATTATTCATATGTATTTCTCTAAGGATAGACATTAAGCTCTCTTCAGAATACAGTTAATTATTATTCATATTTATCAAATCTATATGTGCTCTGGCCACTCTCCACACGTTCGGATGAGCCTCACACATGGGGGGAGCTGGCAGAGGAACCCAGGTATGTGGGACCCAGGGCCAAGATCTCTGAGGCTGCTCAGATCTGGACTGGGCCTCTTTCACCCAGATCCCCCATTTTCCAGTAGCTAGGCAGTCACACCCAGAGACTTCTCCCGGTGCCATGTAATCCCATTAACAGCCAACAACCAGAAACTATAAAACCAAACTCCTGGAAGAGGGCAACACAGTCTATTTCCCCCACACCTGGCTGTCTTCACCAGGACCCCTCGGAGGGGATGTGTTGTGTCCTCCCCCGCTCTCCCCAATATCTAATAGCCTAGTTCTTCCTCTTGGAGAACCTTATAAGCTACCAAGAGTCTATTGCCCACTTGGGAGAGCCTGCCAAGCTCCCAATAGCATATTCATATCCAAAATGCAGTAACAGTTATATACATACCACTCGGAGAGCCTGGCAAGCTACCGAGAGTATCCCACCTGCATGGCAGAGCCTGACAAGCTATCTATGGCATATACGATATGTCCAAAACAGTAACAATAGGTCTCATTCCCCTGACCCTGAAAGAATCTCCAATCATTGGGAAAGACGAGTAAGGAGAGGCTGCTAAAATCTCAAGGCTGAGTGTCATAGATATGTTACTGGAGCGGGCTCAAGTAAATCAATGAATGGGATTTGATACAGTGATTATCAAATCTATACCAGATAAATATTTGCATGAATTTGATGAATACAGTAGCTATGGCTCAACCAAGTAACTATTATCTGTGTTACTTTCACATTTTACCTGCGATTTCTGTTCACTCCATTTTTTTTTTAATTTTATTTATTTTTAATTAGAGAATCACCGTGAGGGTACAGTTACAGATTTATACACTTTTGTGCTTATACTTCCCTCATACAAAGTTCGGGAACCCATCCCTTCACCAGTGCCCATTCTCCACCACCCGTAAACCCAGCGTCCCTCCCACCCTCCCCAATCCCATCTCCCCCCCACCCCACCCTGCCACTGTGGCAAGGCATTCCCTTCTGTTCTCTCTCTCTAATTAGCTGTTGTGGTTTGCAATAAAGGTGTTGAGTGGCCGCTGTGCTCAGTCTCTAGCCCTCATTCAGCCCGCAACTCCCTTCCCCCACATGGCCTTCGACTACAATGTAGTTGGTGATCGCTTCTCTGAGTTGACCTTTCCCCGGAATGTGAGGCCAGCCTCGAAGCCATGGAGTCAACCTCCTGGTACTTATTTCTACAGTTCTTGGGTGATAGTCTCCCACTCTGTTATTCTATATACCATAGATGAGTGCAATCTTTCTATGTCTGTCTCTCTCTTCCTGACTCATTTCACTCAGCATGAAACTTTTCATGCCCATCCACTTAACTACAAAATTCTTGACCTCCTTTTTTCTAACAGCTGCATAGTATTCCATTGTATAGATGTACCAAAGTTTCCTCAACCAGTCATCCGTTCTGGGGCATTCGGGTTTTTTCCAGATTCTGGCTATTGTAAACAGTGCTGCGATAAACATACATGTGCAGATGTTGTTTCGATTGTACTTTTTTGCCTCTCTGGGATATATTCCCAGCAGTGGTATTGCTGGGTCAAATGGGAATTCAATATCTAATTTTTTGAGAATCGTCCAAATTGTTTTCCAGAAGGGCTGAACCAGTCGGCATTCCCACCAGCAGTGAAGAAGGGTCCCTTTCTCCCCGCATCCTCTCCAACAGCGGTTGCTTTTGTTCTTTTGGATGTGTGCTAGTCTCTGTGGTGTGAGGTGGTATCTCATGGTTGTTTTGATCTGCATCTCTCTGATGATTAGTGATGCAGAGCACTTTTTCATGTGCCTTTTGGCCATTCGTATTTCTTCCTTGGTAAAGTTTCTGTTCATTTCTTTGCCCCATTTTTTGATGGGGTTGGATGTTTTCTTCTTGTAGAGTTCAACCAGTGCTTTATATACCATTGATATCAACCCCTTATCTGATGGGTATTGTGTAAATATCCTTTCCCATTCTGTGGATAGTCTTTGGATTCTGGTCAATGTATCTCTTGCGGTGCAGAAGCTTTTTAGTTTAATGTAGTCCCATTTGTTGATCTCTGTTTTTACTAGATTGCTTAGTTCCGTGCCACCTTTGAAGATACCTTTATCTTCAATATCGTGGAGGGTTTCGCCGACCTTGTCTTCAATGTACCTTATGGTTTGTGGTCTAATGTTGAGGTCTTTAATCCATTTTGATCTGACTTTTGTGCATGGTGTCAGGTCAAGGTCTAAACCCATTTTTTTGCATGTGGTTGTCCAGTTGTGCCAGCACCATTTGTTAAAGAGGCTTTCCTTGCTCCACTTCACATCTCTTGCTCCCTTATCAAAGATTAGATGGTCATACATTTGGGGTTGTGTGTAGGGATATTCCACCCTGTTCCATTGGTCTACGGCTCTGCCTTTGTTCCAGTACCATGCTGTTTTAATTGTTACTGCTTTGTAGTAAAGTTTGAGGTTGGGGATGGTGATGCCTCCCATCATCTTTTTCCCAAGAATTGTTTTAGCTATCCTTGGACGTTTGTTATTCCATATGAATTTTAGGATTGCTTGATCCATTTCTTTGAAGAGTGTCATGGGTATATTTATAGGGATCGCATTGAATCTGTATAATGCTTTAGGGAGTATTGCCATTTTGACAACATTGATTCTCCCTATCCACGAGCAGGGTATATGTTTCCATTTCCTCATGTCCTCTTTGATTTCATGGAGTAGCGTTATGTAGTTTTCTTTGTAAAGGTCTTTTACTTCCTTGGTTAAGCTGATTCCGAGGTACTTGATTTTCTGGGGCACGATTGTGAATGGGATTGCTTTTTTCATGTCCCTTTCCTCTGCCTCATTGTTTGCATATATGAAGGCCATGGATTTTTGGGTATTGATTTTGTAGCCTGCAACTTTACTGTATAAGTCTATTGTTTCTAAGAGTTTCTTAGTAGAGGTTTTAGGCTTCTCTAGATATAGTATCATGTCGTCTGCAAATAGTGAGAGTTTGATTTCTTCCCTTCCTATCTGGATGCCCTTAATCTCTTTTTCTTGTCTAATAGCTATCACAAGTACTTCCAGTACTATATTGAAGAGGAGTGGTGAGAGTGGGCATCCTTGTCTTGTGCCTGATCTCAGAGGAAAGGCCCTTAGTTTTTCCCCGTTGAGGATAATGCTTGCCGTAGGCTTGTGATAGATGGCTTCGACTATCTTGAGGAAAGTTCCTCCAAACCCCATTTTGGCGAGGGTTTTCATCATGAAAGGATGTTGGATCTTGTCAAATGCTTTCTCTGCATCTATTGATATGATCATATGGTTTTTATCTTTACTTTTGTTGATATGCTGGATTATGTCACTCCATTTTTTTTGACCATATTTTCACCTCACCTTTAAAGTATTTCAATGTAGTATTATGTTGGGAAGCTATTTGGCTGATCTCAATATCATCACACTTAAGATGTGCTCCTTTTGCTTTCTAGGGGAAGTAATAGTTTTTCACATTCACAACATTTTTTTAATTATAGAAACTGCAAATTCTACTCTACTTAAAATTCAAGTAAGAAGAAAATGGATATAGATAGAATTTTCCATGTACATATTCTGTATACTTCACTGACTGAATTATAGGAATTCATGCACATCGACTTATTAATGTTTATGTTCTACAGAAAGTGACCTTTTTCTGGCATACAGTCACTAAAATTTCCATTTGTACTTAACTGTTTATTTTGAGGAGACATGACTCAAATAAGTAGAATAAACAAAGATTTACAATGGCTATATTATGACGGCTAAAAGTAGGCTGGACTTCTTAAACTTAACAAATTTTTCAAGTGCCAAAATTACATAGTAATTTATGTTCATTTTCAAGACAGTGTGCTAAATAAAGTTGTTCCAGAACAAGAAGTCTTCAAATGTCTTTTTAACAATCACACATGTTTGAACAAAACCAATTTTGACTACAGGTATCCTCAAATGTCTAGACCACTCACACCAATCTAATGTCAAAAGTATTCTTGGAAATACAGGTATTATTACTGTTAATCATTACAGGTTTGCCATGAATTGTTTGCATATCACCAAACGGAAAGTTGTTGCTGCTTTATAGTAGCAGAGTTAAATGTACACAGAGTGATGTGCATACCAAAAGTAGTGTTTGAAATAAAAAGATTTCTTAAATATACTCATGAAAATGTTATAATTTAAAAGTAAAGTACACATATACAGAGTTGAGAATTCTTTCTATAGGATGTAATACAGGGACTTTCGAACTTACATAGGGATCAGGGCATTACCTTGCATACCCAGGGAACTGTGTTTGATCACAGATATCAATGGTCCTGCAACCAAGCACTACTGAATTAGCTGATGCCCAGTACATACATCTTTGCCTAGCTTTGAAGTTTTTAGCCATTAACCCACTCAGACCACTAAGAGAAAAGCTTAGGAAAAAAAAAAAACTTTGCAGTTATGTTATGCCTAAAATGATCTTTGTGATCTGTGTAAAATGAGATTTTAATCCTTCCATTACATTTTTAAGTCTTAATTTCTTCTTGACAATTTCTACATGCAGATTATTTTCTACTTAAATGATTTCTTTAAACCTAGTTTTAGAACCTCTCTCCACTAAAAAAGAAATATTAGCTATGTTTTATAGGTTTGTGTACCTACTTTACATCTATGGTTTGTGATTATTTTTAGTACTAGGCATAGCTATTTAATTCATTTTCCATGTTATATTATATTTTACATTCTCTAAAAAACCAACAGCAAATTTTATCCTGTTCTCTAGATTCTGTATTATGCCAGATGGCATGTTCATAGTAATATGTTCTAAAACTGGATGATTATTTTAATAGCCTAGGCAAAGCTCTGTGTTTTGAATGGCTGCACACTGTAAATGAAATCTAACTTTCCCGTAGGGTAAATACTATTAACATGAAGTAGTTTTGAAATTATTTAGTAATATATATCAATGCCAAATTTTTGCACTCTGATGAATCATTTGTTTTGGAGTTGGGAAAACTATGTAGGATATGCTATTAGTGTTAACTTCATCATTATCATGTCTAGGTGGAATTATTGTTCAGGGCACTTTGTAACAATGGTATAAATATTCAAACCAAAAGTGATAATGTTCAATGTTAAGGTATTTTAATGCCATTATTTTATCAGTGGAATACATATTTAACCATTTCATATGTCAGTAGTGTCACTTTCCAGGTCCTCAAAAAGTAATTCTGGAAGCAGCCAGGCATTCTGGTGAGCAACTCGGCCGGACAATGCTCCGGACCTGAATCAGGGCCAGCAACACTGGGGATCCGGACAGAGGAAGTGCAGCCACCACACTTTTTCTAAAAATTGAAAACATACAATCTTTTATTAGAAAACTAATTATCAAATGCTTCCTTAGTAGGGCTGTCTTTTTTGGGGGGAAACTCCCACAACAATTGTGAGTTTTGTGTTGAAATATGGAACGTAATCAAGGTAAAGAGAAAATGAAGTGAAATTCATCAGTTATACAGTTGGGGGTGGAGGGGCGGGGGATGGGGGTATACTTGGGATTTTGGTGGTGGAATATGGGCACTGGTGAAGGGATGGTGTTTGAATATTGTATAACTGAGACATAAACCTGAGAACTTCGTAACTTTCCACATGGTGATAAAATAAAAATTAATAAAAAAAGTAATTCTGCTAAATTCTTACATGGCTGTATATATGATCATTAAAGTAAATATAATTAAAGAAAGTTCAAAATTAAAATTCACTTTTCAGGAAAATACCCTTTGTTATACTTTAACATTTTTAATAGCCAAGCTTTAACTCAATTTCTAAAGCATGTTTTTTCTTAAAAGAAAACTTTATTCTCCAATAGTTCTGTTAGAATCATTTTGAATAAAACATATGTAGAAAATTCAAACTTTGCTAGTGATATTTTGTTTTATGAATTATTGAGGACAACACAGTCAAATGATTTGGATACATAAGCATACAATTTTATTATTTAAAACTAAGATTACTGGGAGAGCAGTAACAAATTTGAATTTACTTTAACACATTTTAATATTAACTTGATTTTGAATGATTGAACATTTTTCAGAAATATAAAATAAAATTTTCCAGACAATTTTATTAATATATAGTTTTTTATCTTTGCTGTCAATGTAAATTTACAATACTAATGTATCTTTTGTTCTGTTTTCAACATATCACAGTACGTAGTCAATTTATCTCATTGACTATGATTGGCTTATATTTATATCTGATATACTATCAAGATAAAATGTATACAGTGTTTTGGATTAATGCATTATTATTTTAGAAAAGTCACAATAGGGTTTCTGCATAACAATACATACTATGGGCACTCTGTTAGGGCAGGGTTCTGGATCTCTGACCACAGACAAGGACCACGCAGGAATGCAATCAGCAAGCGGGTAGTTTATCAAGCTGGCTAATCAGTGTCATGCACACGCACAGAGTGACACGCAGGTCCCATGTGTGAGGCAAGGCCCGGATCCAGGGTGAAGGGGTTACTTAGATAGGCCCATGTCGGCCGTTATGGAGAAAGGACGAAAGCTCGAGCATTCCCTAGCCAATAAGTTCATAATTCGACATGCTTCTCCCTCCAATCCCATTTGGCCCATCTGCTTGTCCAGCCTATAGATTTACAGGTCACAATTGCATAAGCGCCTGCATGGGTCCGAGGACTAAGCCCGGGCCTGGGAGGCTATCTGTTTAGATTACACCCTTATATGGTTTTAGCTCAGGAGCCCGCACATTCCTCTTGGAGCAAGCAGATAGCAGAGGCCTGAGTGGAAAATATACGATTTTATATTGTCTTTGGCCCCGCCCAGGGCAGTCCTGCCCTAATACACTCAATATCTTGGTCAGAAGTGCTGGGAGAAAGGACTGAATATATATGAAGCAAAAAAGAGCAACGTCTGGTGCTTAATAATAATCACTAAATTGTAAATAGCTTATTAGTGTAACACAACTTAATCATTTTTTGATTTTCCATTTGTGTTAAGTATATTTATACCACATTACATATACTTTTATAAGAAAATACAACTATGAGAAAGTACACAATAGTGTGAAAAATTTGTTAAAAGGTTCAGAGATCACTTAAAAAGCTAGGTAATTATAGGCTTCAAACTTTCCTCTGAATAAACTTTAGCATTTGTTTCTTTAGTCACCTTGTCAGGTGTTTCCCTAAGGTTTTGCTGACACTCTTAATGTGACAGAGAATATGTATAATTAAAGGTAACTCCAATCTTCAAACACACAATACAAGTCTGTCTTAAAACAATGACATTTTTGTTTCACTACTGAGCTTTAGGATAACATTGTTTTTTTCCCTTTTCTCTTGCCATAGGAAGCTTAGGTTTAATGAGTTACTCCCATCATAGTGCTCCCTTTCCTCTGTGTTTATTTGTAACCTCTTTATTTGTGTTCTGCTTCCCCAACTGTCAATCACATTTATTTCCTAATCAGACTCTGTGCACTTGTAAATATTGCTTTTCTCTTCCCCTTAAGTCCTTTGCATAGTTAATTTAGAGCAATGTCCTTTTTGTATAGACACAGAAAGACAGTTAATGCTATGCTTTTGTAACTTGGGCGTTAACTGACTCTAAACAATATTCACTCCTGGGGATCCTGGGCATCAGTTCTCTCAACATAAGCCTCAGTTGCCCTTACTTCCTAGCACCCCAAAAGGAGGGTCCCAACAAGAGACTGGATGGTCCCGGTGCAAGCTGTGAGCTACCCTGAAGTCGAAATGGGCCAGGCCAAAATGCCATACTACTTAACTATAAGTTAAGAACAGGGTCATGGACAAATACTGTCATCATCCAAAAAGTAACAACTAGATTAGGACCCTGCTAAGGTTAGGAAAGATCAATCTGGCCTGAGCACTGTAGCCTGGGATCTATAGCAATATGTCCCCAGGAGAGCCACTCTACAAGCTTAATGTATCTCTTACTATATCCATGCAAAAAAACTAATATTAGGAAGAGAATTAAGATGTTAATTAAGTTGTTAAATTATCTGACTAAGGAAAGGAGAAACACCCCCCCCTCCCAGTGGCATTTTGCCCTTGAGCCTGATCCCTTGATTGCAGGTGATTAGGAAGGGCTTTGATATGTTGATTGTGCTACCAGACCTAGGTGTGAGGTTGCTATTCCAAATGCAGGGAGTTGGGAAAGACTAGGTTGAGACCAGGGTGGCACTTAGCCTGCACTTAGTCAGCACCTAGCCTAGTGAGTGAGGCAGGAGGAGACTGGAAGTAGTGAGACTGAAACAAGTTCGGGGAGGGGGAGATTTGGAGGGTGGGGGGGAATGGTATAAAGAGCAACTGATCTCCAACCAGCTTGGCCCTCATTTCCTCTTTCATCAGTAGTCAGCCCATGGCATAAACCAGCCCTGGTGGGGAAGTGGCTTGAGATCACTGAACACAGGCAGCGAGAGCTGAAGGCTTCCTAGTTACTTGGTGACTACACACTGTGCTCTTTACACTGTTAAGTTTTTATATAAACTATTTCTTTTATTGCAGTATTTAATTATTACACTGATATGTGAATTATGAGTCCTTACACAAATACTACATTAATTCTTCAAATATTTTAGCATTGTAAAGAATAGCAACATGATTAATTTTTTTTTTTTTTTTTTCTTTTTGAGTCACACCCGGCAGTGCACAGGGGTTACTCCTGGCTCTGAACTCAGGAATAACCCCTGGCGGTGCTCACAGTACCATATGGGATGTTGGGAATTGAGCCCGGGTCGGTTGCATGCAGGGCAAACGGCCTACCCACTGTGCTATTGCTCCAGCCCCGACATGATTGAATTTTCTAAGTTAACTGGAAAATACAAAAGATAAAACTTGCTAAATTAAATTACAAACTTTTGTAATTTTGCACCACAATAATGTAAAGACACTATCTTAAGGATATACAGGAAAGGTGTATTCCAAAATATCAATAAGTATGAAAAAATCACTATATTTCATGGCTGAATTTAGTGACTCTAAATTAACAGATATAAATGTCATATTATTTAACTTTTTATTTAGTTAACTTCTATGCAATGATTATTATTCTTGCTTGAAGACCTAAAGAACATCTTCCAATCAAAATCACAAAATGTTCAATGTGAAACATGCACAATTCTTATACCTATGTGAGCAGCATAGAGGGGATAATTTTTGCATAAAAATTTCTATAGAAGCTATCTGAAATGAAATTTTGTTCTGCAGTCTAATCTTTCCTGGAAAAAAAAATAATAGATATAGTTATTTCTTTGGATAACAAATTGTCTTAAAGTTATCTTTTGAACTTTGGGATATTACACAAATAACTTAGGCTATAATCACTGTTTCAATAAAGGAATCATAGTTGTGGAATATATGTTTTAAAACAATTTTATATGCCTAATAAGAAAATCAGTCTAAGAAAATCAGTGCATGTGCACTTTCATTTTATAATCAGTACATTTTTAAATGACTAAACTTTAAAACATTTCCCATTAATTTCTACTGAGAAAAATGTCAACTATAACAACAAAAAGCATTTCTATGGGGAAAAAAGTCACACTATGGATATGGTGTCATCATTCAGCATGCTGATAAATATACATGTTGCCTTCTAAAATTCCACATTCAGTCTCCTTCTTGTCCCTGATATTTTAATTCTTTACACCTTATCATAGTTATTATTTTCATTTCACTCCAAGACTACTACTTTAATGAAGGTTAACATATTAGCCACAGCTTTTAGGGGTGGAGGATATTAGCAACACCTGGAGACCGTCAACACCTACAGTCAGCTCTCTGCTTGGGATTTCTCCGGGTCGTCTTACGTAGTAATCAAACATAGGTTGGCCACATGCAAAACAAGTGCTTTCACCCTGCACTATCTCTCTATTCTTTTCTCTAAATGGACTTTCTTCTTACCTTTAATGTGTTGCTTATATATTGTGTAATGTGTACACACTCACATATACACATAATATTCTTAGACATAATCTTTGACCTATAGAATTTTCAAAAGTTGGAAGCTAACGATTGATCCTTGAAGAGCATTCTACAAGCACTAGAATATTATTTCCCCATCCCTTTTTGGTCGGCTTTGAAGTTCCACCCTAATCCCTGGGCTCTGGCCAGGCGGATGTTCCCAAATCACTCAGGAAGCCTGTTGCAATGCATACTTAGCGTGCGGATCAATGCGATCATGGGACAGGGCATATCTGGCAGATGTGCGATGACAGTTTAACCCTTGTAATCACACAGGAGAGGTGTAACCCTATCTATAAAAAAACAAGTTTGTTCTGACCACTGTGAGTAAGTGACTATCTGCATTTCTCCCCTGCATGCCCAAGCCTATATAAGTCATACTGATTGCTTAAAAAAGGTGGGATTGCTTGAGAGGACCCCTGCTTTGCTCATGGGGTCATTTTTGAGTTGTGGAGTAAGTGGCATAGGAACATGCTCTTCTCCCTGGATCCCTCTCTTTACAGAGAGGGTAGCTTGACTTGGCCCTTAGGCCTCTGTGTGACAGCCCTTGCAGGACAAGGGCACCTGCTCGAGAGAGGACTGGGGAGAGACCCCAACACCCCACCCACACCACCATCCAATAAGAAACCCAAACCAAGTAAGTTGAAAACCACTACTCCGTGACTTAAAATTAGATTGAAGTAAAAGCAAAGTGGTTTATTTCCTTTTATGAATAAAAAAGACTACAATAGCTATGATTGTAGGAATTTTATAAATGAATTTAACTGAAAATCTTGGTCTCTTTTGCTGGATACCTTAAGAACTTAGTGATTCTCACAATTTATTTTAGACTATCCAATCTCTAATGCAATCTTCCTAAAATGCACACTTGCCATTTCATATCTTAAATATCACTGTGGCTTTTTCATTGCTCACAAAATAAATGTCAACATCTTTAGCATTGCACGCTCAACAAACTCCCCATTTTCCCAACTTTAGCTCCCATTTGTCATGTCCATAGATTACTCTGGAGCCAAGTAGTCTCGTAAAAAATAGGTTGGCTCTTATCATTTCTAGGAAGCATTTCCTATTTTCCTATTTCCAATAAGAGTTAGAGTATTCTTTTCCACCTATAACTCCAGTATTGCCAAAGTCAGAGACCTACTGCATGGTACTATCAAAGCACAAGGAACATACCTCATACAGTCTTACATGACTGGGTGAGTACTCAGCGCACACCTGCACAATACATATGCACAAAACAGTTTTTTTCTTATTTTTTTAATTATTCATTTATTTATTGTTTAAGTCTCAGTCATATACTGGTTAAACCCCCATCCCTTCACCAGTGCACATGTTCCACCACCAAGAACCCCAATATTCCCCCCTCCACCTACCCCCCACCTAGGTAGCTAATGATCTTCACTTTATTCTCTCCATACTTTGAATACATTCAATATTTCAATAGAGAAATCACTATTATTGTTTGGAATTTTCCCCAACAATCAGGTGTGTTGAAAAGGCATCATTTAATAATTTCTTTTCATTGCTGAGAATGAAGACTCTATGAGCTCTATGAGTTTTGGATTTCTGCTATTTTAGCTCAGTTCGCAGTCTAGATGCATTTCTGCAAGAAACCGCTCTGGGTGCCAGAATGGGTTAGAAGACCTCCTGATCATAGTCTTCAGGAGCAAAAGATCCGCACAAAACAGTTTAAAGGAAAAAAAAAATCTGGGATATCTATCTTATGTTACAAGACCTGCATCATCAAAAAGAGAGGACAGATTTCATATAATAAGATAGGGAATTGTTTTTTATACTGAATCTAAAGATATAAGTGTATTAGAAATGAAGGACATGTTTACTGTCCCCTCAACTTCTGGTCTCACTTTCTTCAAAGGGCAAAATTAGAAACAGTAGTAATTGTTTCTTTGAATAGGAAAAAAGACAAAGGGCTGAGATGAGGGCAAAATTTTTTCCTGAGCCTCTAGTACCTTTGCTGCTCTTAATTTAAAATAATCTGCATTTCGAAGTAATGGTAACAGTTTCTCCATGACCCAAATGACCCCAATTTCCCAGTTTCAAGGTAATATAGGAAAACTCTCAGCTCAGGCCTGCTGAAAAGCCTGAAAGGTCTGGGGAGACTGATTCTTTGAAGGTATCGTTTTCTTTTTGTATCCTTTAATAATGTGGGAGCAAACCGAGGGATAAGTAACATCATATTTATATACAAACCTATGTACCTGCATCAAATATTGCTTGCGCTTAAAGAGGAAGCCTTAGTTTTTCTTTTTGAGCTTCAGCAAGCAGCTTCATTTCAACTTTCCCCATCTTAGTTTTTCAACATTCCTGCAAAATCCTCAGCTCATTATGAGGCTGGGAAGTTTCTGAATCCCTAGTACCATAAATTCTGCCCCAGACCTTGGTCTCACAGAAGACTATGAGATAACAGGGTATTAAATGGACATCTATAACCTAAAAGGTATTTAAATAAGTAGTCCCCACCAGTTAAAACAGGAATGAAAGATATTTATCTTCTGTTAGCACAACAAATGAGCCCCACATTAATAACTGATCTTTGCAAAATAAATGGAAGCCTCTGATACTCTGATAAGTATCAAAAGTAAACAAAAGCCCAGTTTTCCTATAAAAAAAAAACACAAAAAGACTACCTACTTTAGTTGTACATTAAGTTCCCCTCCTCCTGGGGAGTTGGTTTTTTTATTATTATTATTAATTTTCTACTATCCAATAAACTTTCCAATTTTCTTCCTCTGATTCTGAGCAACTTTTTCTCAAAATTTTCATTCTTTAAAACATTGAGGAACTTGTTGAATTCACAGACCCAGTGCTACTGCTTCTGGATCAGTACTGCATCTATCTCTTACTATATATCTACTTATATATCAATCTGTCTTTATTTTAATGAAGCAAAATAGTTTAGTTTAAAGAAACATTTTTATAGGAATATGGGGGTGGATGTAGAGAGAGACAGAGAGACAGAAAAGTTGAGAAAGGGAGACACAAATGTATTCAAGAGAAAACAGCATCTCCGGACAGGAAACAGATGAGAATACATATCTCAGGTTGAGAGATGCGCAGGTTGAGAATGCAACTTAGGCTAAATATGTAACTCATTTAATTTGCTATAAAGTCTTAGAATATCCAAGGGGAACAGCGATGATGAACACAGAAATTTATATTTATAAAACAATCCTGTTCATACTTATGTCTCAGAAAGTCAAGTACCTTGGAGTCAACTTAACTAAGGAGATAAAGGAGATAAAGGAGATACAAAGAAAACTACAAAGCACTACTTAGAGAAATACAAGAGGACATAAGGAAATGGAGACATATCCCCTGTGCTTGCTTTTGTCAGATACTCATTTTATAGTGAAGATATGGGCAGTCAGATAATCTAGTTAATACAACTGGTTATTGAAAAACATCTCAATAGGAGAGTCAGTTAGACAATAAAAATGGCCAAAGAGTAAATATAACAAGTCTATAAAAAGGGTAGCAAGAAAAAAAACTTCCTTTTAACCCCTCACTTGTGCCCAGGCAAAGAACAGGAAAACAGCTGTTCTGACCACATTATCTGAGAGTAATGAAAAGACAAAGTGGCAGAAAACATGTGACTGTGTGCTAATGAGGCAAATCAGGAGCCACAGCTTAACTCTTCAAACCATCAGCAACAAACCCAGAGACCATTATGGAAGACAACACTAACACAGAACCAGCTAGAGGACTGGACATGAGATATTGAGGGATTGAAAACTAGCTTCTTGTTACACAGTTTGAAGTTAGAGAAGGTGATGCCTCCCATCTTCTCTTTTCCAAGGATTGCGTTAGCTATTTTTGGGAGTTTATTGTTCCATACGAATTTCAGGTGTGTTTAATTAATTTCTTTGAAAAATAAAATGGGTATCTGTAAAATTGCATAGCCTCAGGTAGTTTAGGTTTATTGGGTTACTCCCATTACAGTGCTCCCATTCCTCTGTGTTTATTTGTAACTTCTTTCTTAGTGTTCTGTTGACTTGTAAATATTGTTTTTCTCTTCTCCTTGAGTCCTTTGCATAGTTTATTCAGAGCAATGTCCTTTTCGTATGGACACAGGAAGACTTAGCAAATGCCATGCTTTTGTAACCTGGGAGTCATTTGACTCTACATGATATTTTCCTCCCGGGCATCTGTTCTCTTGACCTAAACCTCAGCTGCCCTTACTTCCTAACACCCCCAAAAGCAGGGTCCCGCCGAGGGACGAGACGGATTCAGGGCATGCGGTGACTTGTATGTACCCTGGCATCAAGATGGGCCTGGCCAAAGTGCTTAATGCTTAACTATAAGTTAAGAGCTTGATCATGGACAAATGCTGTCATGATCCAAACAATGATAACTACATTCAGACCCTGCTAGGGTTAGGGATGATTAATCTGGCCTGAGTGCTGTAGTCTGAGTCTGTGGCAAGATGTTGCGTAGAGAGCTGCCTTGCAAGCCTCAATATATCTGTTGCTATGTAGATTCAAAAATAGCTAGTATTAAGATATTAATAAGTGTTTGGACTAAGGAAAGGAGAAAAACACCTTAAGAGTCAGGAAGGGCTTTCTTATGTTGACTTTGCTACCTGGCAGTGTGTAACCTAGGGGCAAGGGCGAGAGAGAAAAAGGGGAGGAGAGAGATGGGAGAGAGGGCTGCAGTAGATCCAGAGAGAGGACGGAGCTGGGAGTGCGGGAGATGAGAAAGATGGAAGATTGAATAAACGGTAACTAATCAGCAACCAGCTTGGTCCTCGTTCTTCCTTCGCCTGCCCTTGGCCAACAGCCATCCCAATCCAGCCCATACATAGCCGTTCCAGAGCACCGAACTCAGGCAGTGAGACAGAGCCGCCCAGAGAGCCTGCGAGTGCACACACCCCTTGGCGTGCTTTAGTTTTTTACAGGTATTCTTATTGGGACCACATTGATTTTATATAGTGCTTTGTGGAGTTTTGCCATTTTGCCAATGTTAATTCTCCCAATCCATGACCAAGATAAAAAAACAGCCTACAGAATGGGAAAGTTTATTCACCCACCACCTTTCGGATAAGGGGTTAATATGAAAGATATAGGAGGCACTGGTCGAAATTTACAAGAAAAAATAAAACATCCATAAACATCAAAAAATGGGGAGAAGAAATGAGCAGAAACTTTTCAAAGAAGAAACTCAAATGGCCAGAGGAAATTTGCTCTTTATGAAAAAATGTTCTTCATCGATAATGATCAGAGAGATGCAAATTGAAAAAAAACAGGATATCATCTCATGTCACAGAGATTGGCACACATTAAAATGAACAAGAACAAATAGTGCTAGCACGGATGTGAGGAGAAAGAGACTCTCATTTATTGCTGGTGGGAATGCCAAATGGTTCAATCTTTTTGGAAAACAAAATGGGCATTCCTCAAGAAACCTAGAAATTGAGCTTGCATTTGACCCAGCAATACCACTTCTGGGAATTTACCCAGAAGCCCACAAACCCACAGTAGAAACACCATCTGCAGTCATCCTATATTCATTATAGCACTATTCACAATAGCCAGAATATTGAAACAACCTGAGTGCCCAAGAACAGATGAATGGATAAAGAAACTATGGTATAACTACACAAAGAAATACTACACAGCTGTTAGTGAAAGTGAAGTCATGAAATTTTCCTATAAATGAGTGTACATGGAGAGTATTATGCTGAATGAAAGGAGTCAAAAGGAGCAGGAAAGATATAAAAAGACTGCATTTATGTGTGGTATATTACATATAAGTCTAATATATTTAAGGAGCTAAGAGGATGATTAATGTTTGGAATCTGCCAAAACTATGTTTTGGGTGGAGGGTAGGTAAGATAAACAAGGGGCCAATATGACAATAATAGTTGGAAATGATCACGTTGATCAAGAACTGAGTGTTAAAAGTAGGTAAGAACAAATACCTGGAGGAAAATTTTGGACACTGGTGCTGGGAAACGTAAACTGGTGAAGGGGTGGGTGTTGGAACACTGTATGACTGAAAACTAATCATGAATAGCATTGTTAAGTTCTATCTCACAGTAATTCAATAAAAAAATTCTTAAAACAAAAAAACTAACTTCTTATAGTTATTAGATGAATAACTTCATAAATATCTGGGGTTTTTCATGCTAATTTTACATATAAAATTTAAGGATTCAATCAAAAGCTAGATAGTTTGTGATAACAATAATTAAATTTGTAATAATTATCAAATTCTTCAGAAAAAGAAACGAAAATAGAAAAGATCATAGTGTTCTTCACAAGGTCACTTTTCTTATGGATTTAGAGCTGACATCCGAACCCAAGTCAGTTTGATTCAGAAACTTGTGCTATATTGAGATCAATACTAATTCTATGATTCTTATGTCTACTTTGGTTAATAGTGTGCCTATTGTTATGCCTATTTTATCATTTTAAAATGTTGCATTTTTATCTCTAGTTGAGGAGTAAAATAATTTTGAATGTTTGAATGAAATCAATTTTATATGAGTTCTATTCATCAATCTACTATCTACCAAGTAAAAGCATTAGGATAATATATAAAACTATCACACTTTGCTTAGTCTCATTGGAACGTAGGAATATCTTGAATTCTGTGACTTTTTAGTTTGTTGACTAGCTCAGATTATTTCCTATTGTTTCTATTTCCTATTTCCTATTGTTTCTGCATTTTTTCAATTATTTCATAAAATCAAAATTTGGCAAAGAAAAGTGGGATTATCAGGCATTAATTTCCATGCAGTTCTTGACCACAATTAAAATGTGTATACGGCTTAATTCAAACCCCAGCAGTAAAGAATTCAAGATCCCCTTTTCTAAGGGCACAGTTTTTGCTCAACACCAAGCTTATTAAGACTATTTTCCTTATAGCTATTATTTGGAAATAGAAATAGTTCAATTTCCCAAAAGACTTGTAATTACTCTGGATTTAAAAATCTGAATCTTAAGAAATCCGTTAGTCACCAAATCACCTTATCCAGTGAGTAATCATTAAATATCTCCTTTTATTACTTCAGAAGTCTTACCATTAATATAAAGAACACAAATTTTGGGATCATATAACTTTACTGAGGTAGAGTGGCTTATAATGCCACTCAGGTAACTTTAATTGAAGTAATTTGTTCATGGTTAGCAATTCTGCATTAATAGCATTTTCCCAGTGAGACAGTTCTATGAATTTATAACATTTCATTTGCGTGCAAATTTTTATGACATTGCATTAGAGGAGAAAAAAAAGTGGAACTTGATTTCTAAGAAAATCAAGCTGTTAATACCCACTTGATTATTCTAGAATCCACTGGCACTAAAATTTACTTTTCTTTTGATAAAATGTTTCCAAGACATAATAAAATAACTAGAGCACTGAAAAGGTAAAACAGCTAATCTTATTTGAATAAAAACTAAATGTTAATTTGCCTCCATACCAAAGATTTCTTGCAACAATAGCAAATGACTAAAATATATTTTCTATTAAAAACTATGCATTTAAATAATTTTAATATATAGAGATTAAAATATAATATTATTTTATCAGAATGCAAAGGGTTCTATTGTCTTCATGTTTATTTCTAATTAATTCCTAAAATTTTAGACTAGAAATTCTGTGTTTTTCAATATCATCATTTTACAATTTGATATTATAATCACTGG
Organism: Sorex araneus; assembly: GCF_027595985.1. NCBI lineage: Eukaryota > Metazoa > Chordata > Mammalia > Eulipotyphla > Soricidae > Sorex > Sorex araneus. Next base: position 218,469,969 of record NC_073313.1, on the reverse strand, counting down.
GATACTTGATTTTAGAAGTATCATTATTTTATATTAACATTCATGGTAATATAAAAACAAAATCAAGAGTCAGAAGAATAGCTTAAAATACTAGAGCTTACTAGTCTCTGCAGACTGGAATTCCGGTTTCAGTTTCTGAAACCAAATGTCCTACATTCTCAACCCACTCCCACACCCTCCCCCCTGACTTCTCCATTCTCCCCCATCCCAGCTACACACACACATCTGTACTGCTCAAAAGTCACTGACCATTGTGGTGAGTATGGCCTCCCTTAACCCCTAAAACAGAAAAAAAAATGGTCAAAGACTGCATTCAAAATATTTTCTTCTTCATCATTTTGATTGCCCCTGTAGGATTACATTGGGTTTGTCCTTTCAGCCTTGCCGCAGGTAACTTAGTTTACCTTAAAGCAATGTCCTTTCTGTATGGACACTGTCAGAGATATATAAAACTTAAAGTTTGGTTCTTTCTGAGGACATCTCACTATATATCCCAGACCACAGACCTCAGGTCAGATTAGTCTTCCTAACCCCAGCAGAGTCCTAATCTCGTCGTTAATTTCGGATCATGACAGATTTTTTCTATGACCATGTTCTCAACTTATAGTTGAGTATTGTGGCACTTTGGCCTGGCCCATTTTGATGCCAGGGTAGCTCACAGCTTGCCCTGGGCCCATTCTGTCCCTCGTCACGACCCTGCTTTTGGTGTGCTAGGAACTAAGGGCAACTGAGTTGAGAAAGCAGATGCCCAGGAGTAAATATTATTGGAGTCAATCAGGTCCCATGTTACAAAGCATAACACTGTCGTCCTGTGTCCATACAGAAAGGACATTGCTTTAAGGTAAACTAAGTTCCCTGCAAAAAGGATGAAAGGACAAACCCAATATTATCCTACACTCCCCTGTAAGATAATAGTGACCAAGACTGCTTTCTATACCATAAAAATCTAAACTATCTACAATATTTATAGATTATTTATTGATAAAATTCTAATGTGTCTTGAACAATGCTTCACATTAAGTGAAGACTGTCCTTTTCTCACACAGAACGCACTTCCTGTGATTGTTTCTACAAATATGGTGTACTTCTTGGTTTTGTTTTCCAGAAGTTGTCTTCAAGTTGCCTTTATGTCATTCAAGAATGCCTTTGAATGAATTCTTCGGCGGAATATAGTGACAGCCTAACATCATTCCTTAAGTATTTTCTTTATAATTCAAGTCATTATGAAGAGCACACTATGAGTCTACTGTAAATCATTAATTTTTAACTCTTTGTTGTCAAATAGTCTACACATAATTCTTAGTTTTAAATTTTTAACACAAGCTATCTAGCACTATGGAATTCATGTGAACATTGGTATTATACTAACAACCAGCTTTTACACAAAAACATATCTCTCAATAATACAATGGAAAATGGAAAAATAACGTAGGTATGCTCTATCAATATACGCTTATTTACTGATTATGTCAGATACACATTTAAAGAGTATTTGTATGTTCATTAGGACAACTGCAAATCTATAAAAATTCAATTATTTTAGGAGGAATATTTATTCAGCATTAAAATATGCAAGAACATTGATTTTGAAATCTTGGGATTTTTCTTCTTTTACTCATTGATATGACATTGATTTATAGAACTTTATGTGTCTAATGTGTAAAATTTTAAAACTGTTCAATTTTGTCAGCATATAGCACACATAGAAAAATAATCTCAAATATCTTCATCACTGACATTTGAAGACCTTTTATCTTTCAGTTCTCTTCTCCCTTCAACTTCTGGTAATCTCAGTTTTATAGTCAGAATCTAAGAGTCTGTTTTTATTTGAGTTTATCTTGTCCCTTACCCATTGTGTTATATCCTTACCTATAATGCTTTCCAATATGAATACAATCATATTTTACTTATCCACTAATTTTGCTATTAGGCACTTGGGTTATATCTGGTCTTAACAATTGTAATTGTACTAAAATGAACATAAGTGTGTGTGAGTGTGTGTGTGTGTGTGTGTTTAAATACTTTATAGTATAGGCCATAGTATCTAGAATTTGTTTGACCAAATGCTTACCTCTTCAGAAAAAAAAAAAGCTAAGTGACCGACTGGGAAACTATTTTATTAAGAAAATAATCAAAATAGCCTGTCCAATTGCGCTTGAGGCAACTACTGATCTTATGAACACCAGCCTCCCAACCTAGGTAGGGTTGAGTATTGCGCACTTTAGGAAAGACTAAAAGTAGGACAAGTTTTGATTTTTTGAAATTTTTGAAAATGGTTTTCATAGAGAATGAACCAATTTCTGTTGATGTAATTAGTGTATGGAGGGTCACTTTTCTTCATACCCCTGTCAGCGGCTGTTGTATCTGGACTTTTTACTAAAGGTCACATTCAGGAGTTTTGTTGTCATTTGTAATTGACTTTATTTTATAAATGTGAAAAGGAGCAGTTTCTTCATGTGCCCATGAGCCATTATTTGTCTTCTTGAATGAATTCTGTCTACTGTCATTATTATGAAATTACACATTATATTATTATGTAAGAACTCCATGGTCTGGAAGTATATAAAAGCAACATGCTTTTAAATTACTTTTCTAAGTTAAATATAAGAACTTACTTTCACGCTAATGGAAAAAGCCACTTAAAATCTATTAAAATAGATTCTGTCAATTTGTTTTTTATCTTCTTCAGTAATAAAATGATTCAATTTGCCACATCCTTTCTTGGTTGGTTATACAAATCCCTTTCATCCTACAAAAAAAATCAGTTCTTCATATTAAAATCATGTATTTCTGTTATCTTTTACTTACAGTGAAGGCAACATGTGGATTCTTAAGCTATGTTTCTTGTGGTGAGATCACAATCAACAGTGCTTGGTGCTACACCTGCCTTTGTATTTGGGCATCACTTTCAGGCAGTGTTTGGGAAACCAAACCATTGAGCTATCTATTTGGCCCTAGGTTATGTTTCCTGAGTGTGATTGCAACCTCTGTTAATTACAAATCAAACAATTTAGATAGCTCTATTCCTTCGACAAGTTTAGCATTTTCATCTCTAAAATGATGGCAATATTAACAAAACCATCCTTCTATATGTGGTTCAAATATGTGTATCATCACAATACTATTTGGTACAACATAATGGGAATTCAATATATACTTTCTACAATTGTTTATAATTGCCTATATTATATCTTCCTTGGTCTCATTAGATTTGATCACAAGAATTATTCTGTGATGAATGTGGCAGCATTATCTTCATCTATGTACAAGAACTACTGAATTACTTACATTGTGGTTATGTAAGTGTCGGCTCAATGTTTCACTTCTACATAGACTACAAAGGTCTTCAATTTGGCTACAAATTTGGTCATTTTTTGTGTGCCAATTTTCTGAGGACATTTGGTTATTTAGATTTAGCATCCAATTTTCTCTCTAATCACTGCATCATTAAGCATCATGATGTCTACATATTTAATTCATTGAAATTATTCACATTAGTATTATCATTGCAAATTTGTTCTGTTATTTTTAAGCATATTCTAACAAAGGTTTAAATGGATTGAGAAGACTGGGGTAGCAATGCCTAGACTGATATGTAAGAATTCTATTCAAATTCAGATCAGTTTTACTTTGTCTGGTATTATTTCCATTCATAATTGCTGACTGAAAATGTAGCCATATGGTACAAAAATTGTGCTGTGGACTTTGGTCTAATCATAGTCCATTCTTGCTCTCTTTAGTGACTGAATTCTTGTTTTATCCAGGTGTGTACATCATGTCTAAGCAGAGACTATATATTTCATGGTAAAGTGAACTCGTTCTCAATCTCAAGAGTTGTCATATTTGTTTCAGTTCATCTTCCTTGCCATTTATTGACTGTAGGATAACATTGGTTCGTCTTTTCTGCCTTGCCGCAGGGGGCTTAGGTTTATTGGGTTACTCCCATCATAGTGCTCCCATTCCTCTGTGTTTATTTGTGACTTCTTTCTTTGTACTCTGTTGAGTTTTGAATATTATTTTTCTCTTCTCTTTAAGTCCTTTGCATAGTTAATTCAGAGCAATGTCTTTTTTGTGTAAACATAAGAAGACAGTTCATGCTATGCTTTTGTAACATGGGAGTTAATTGACTCTCAATGATATTTGCCTCCTGGCATCTATTCTCTCGACTTAAGCTTTTGTTGCCCTTACTTCCTAACACCCAAAAAGCAGGGTCCCGACAAGGAACTGGATGGACCCAGGCAAGCAGTGAGCTATGTGCTACCCTGGCATTGAAATGGGCTTGGCCAAAGTGCCATAATGCTTAACTATAAGTTAAGAGTTTGGTCATGGAAAATTCTGTCATGACCCAAAAAGTAATAACTAGATGCGAACCCTGCTAGGGTTAGGAATGATTAATCTGGCCTGACCACTGTAATCTGAGTCTGGCAAGATGCTCCTAAGAGAGTCCAAGCCTCAATGTATCTCGTACAGTGTTCATACAAAAATAACTAATATTAAGAAGCAGAATTAAGATGTTAATTAAGATGTTAATTAAGTTATTGCACAGAGGAAAGGAGAAAAACACTTCAAGTGGTATTTTGCCCTTGAGCAAAGGAAGAGCTTTTTTATGTTGATTTTGATACCTGACTGGGTGTAGTGTGGGCCCAGAGTACTGGGAGTGGAGGGATGACAGAGTTGGAGCAGTAGTCCAGAGACAGAGCAGGGAGTCAGATGGAGCACGAAGAGATGAACGGGAGAGACAGGAGGAGACAGGAATGAGGGGCAGTGTGAGACTAGAATGGGGGGCTCAGAGAGATTGGAATAGGCGCATGGGGAGAATGGAATAAATGACAACTGATCAATCATTGGCTTGGCCCTCATTTCTTCCTCCGTCTACCCCATGGCATGGGCCACCCTGGCTGGGTGAGCAGCCCGGGACCACCCGAACCCAGGCGGCAAGGGGGAAAGCCACCAAGGCTCCTGGCCGCCTGGAGATTATACAATTGATAAGAATATTTATGTGATCAATTTCATCAGTTTTCCACGACAGCTAATAAGCAGACTGTATTTTACAAATGCTTTGTTTCTTTATAATAAAATCATAAGAAAAAATTCCTTCTATCTCAGGACAATATTACTTATAGGAAAGATGACTAGATTTCCATCCAAAACAGTGCCCAAATCTGACAGAATTAGATTTGTAAATAGGGAGTCTTGTATTGGTGTGATATAATTAAGGACCCATGGTCTAAAATATTTCTGTCATTTTCATTATGTGTGACAATAAATATCCCGAGTTTCAAGCCATTTCAAATGATTCAGGCAGAGTATGTTAACGCAGTTAATAAAATAAATTTTAATTTATGCTGCTGAGGTTATATATTAATTAAATAGTAGTATTGGTACACACTCTTTTTCAGTGATATAGTTGGAACATTTTTTATCTGTAAAGAAGTTGCTGTAGGGAAATATGTGGTAGCGTGGACCACACTTTCATCCCTTCCTGGATCTGACAAGACCAAAAAATAATATCAGACAGATTAACACGAGAAAAGAAAATCCAAGGGTCATATATAAACCCATAAGATATATGAAATATTAAGTGACACAACTAAAATGTTGTGTATAAAGGTTCCAAATGAGTGTTATCCAAAGGTGCCTTTTTGAAGGAATGGGACAATCCAGGGGGATGTATTAGCCTCTGGTGCACTTAGTGGAAACTTTTTACTTGTTTTATTAAGAAGGTGAAATTTTAGGGGTGTGCTAAATGATATTTTCTTCAGATAAAGGATCAGCAGTCAAATTTGAAGTTCACAATGTATGGACTGAGAGCTCATGCCACTCAGGAATTACTCCTGGTGGTGCCGGGGGACCATATGGGAATGCTCAGAATCAAACCCAGGTCGGCCGCATGCAAAGCAAATGGCCTACCCACTGTGCAATCGCTCCACCCCCGACAATGTATAATTTAAACAAAAAAAGCAATAAGATTGTAAAAGATAGTCAGAGTAGAAACAATCTGGAGAATCTGGGGTCGGGTGACAAATTTGTTGAGTTGAACAGAAGTTTCACATAGAATTTTCATTGACCGACTCTTAAGGATAACATGTGTTTCTTTATTCCTACGTACGGTATCACACACACACATACACACACACACACACACACACACACATACACACCTCATTGCTTTTAAGAAAAACAGAAGTGGAGGGTGAGAGAAAATTTCTATCCTATTCTTTCTCTTTTTTGAAAATTCCTAACTTTTGGAAATGGTGAGAATAGTATACCATTCATGCTTAGATTATTCCTTTGATTAAAAAAAATTCAGTGTACTACTTTGGTACATGAGTCGTGGGAGAGGGTTGTTAAGAGACCTATATGGAATCCAGAATTATCAAGGATACATTTTCTCATTTACAGAACAATTTTTGAGACCAGATATAACTTTAAAATTTTAACAGTATTTCACACCCTTTAGAGCTAACTGCTCATCTTAACTATACCCAAAGTACACAGCATATTTCATAGACAGTGTAAGAGTATAGTGAGAAAAATATTGTCCTAGCACTAGCAGACAACTTAGGTTGTCAAGGCAATAAAGTAAGGTATGCAGTTAAAATATCTTCAAAAACGTTAGTTGTTTTTAATTTTGTTTGTTATTAATTTACACAGGCAACATTAGTTGTTTTAGTGCAAATGTTTATGTTTTATCCACTTATTTATCATTGGGCATCACTGTTGCTTCCAGATCTTGGATATTTGCAATAGCACAGGGGATAGGGTGTTTGCCTTGCATGTGGCCAAACTGGGTCTGGTTCTTCCATCCCTCTCAGAGAGCCCGGCAAGCTATGAAGATTATTCCGCCCACACGGCAGAGCCTGGCAAGCTACCCATGGTGTATTTGATATGCCAAAAACAGTAACAAGTCTCACAGTGGAGATGTTACTGGTGGCCACTTGAGCAAATTGATGAGCAATGGGAAGACAGTGCTACAGTGCTACTTCAAGAAATGTAAATATATATAAATTTTAATTAATATTTTTGTTCCTTGGAAAGATTATTAGGAGTAGAATGGTAATATCCAATAAAATTTTTATTTTGTAGTTTTTGATGAATCACCATACTGTTTTCATTAGATTAATAAGTTTACTTTCACATACAGAGAAAGAGAATAATCTTTTTCTTCACATTCCTGCATAAACATATGATTTCTGGCATTCATATAGGCCAGTCTCATTCGTGTGAATTAAAATCTTATGACAGTTTTGATTTTCATTACTTTAATAATTAATTATGTTAATTGCTTTTCATATGCCTGTTGGCCATTTATATCTAAAGAATTATTTGTTTATCTCTCTATCCACTTTTGTGATTAGACTGACATTTTTGGTTGTTGTCAACTATTGTGAGTCCTTTATGTATCTTGAATGTTAGAACTTCAATATATGGTATATGAATACGTAATTCCAGTTTCTAGAACAATTTTTATTTTGATGATATAGATGATCTTTATGTCCTCATCTGTTAAATTATGTTTCTAAAAATATAAATAAAAATAATTTCTAATTAGAAAAATTTCCTATTATTTGCATAATTTTTAGTTTTTGGTCATCATGCAGTTATTTCTTTATTATTTTAGAACAACTAGACATTCTGATAGTAAAAGTTATCTTAATCAGTATATATTGATCAGTTCTTTTTACACAGAGTAATTTCCACTGTTAATTCTGTTATTCTAGGTCTCTAATTATATTTCTATATTAAAAGATTTAATAAAATTACTAAATCTACAACATATTAGTATTTTCTATTATTTTTAATATTTGTTGTGGATATTTTTTATTTCAAAAGTAAATTATTTAAGAACCCCTTTGCATTTTGTATTTGTTTCAAATTTACAAAATAATCCCGAACAAAAACAAACTACATAATAGGTTGCTCAATGCCTTTACATTCAATTATTTTCTTATGTTAGAGAAAGTGGCTCTTGAGTTTTATTATATTCTTCACAAATTTTAATTTATTTTATTTGCTGATTGCAACCTTTGAACTCAGAATTATTTTTTAAATTCTGTTTCTTGGAAAATAGCTAGATTTATAAAATTGAGATTTCTTGTTTGTTTTCTTTGCTCTGAGGACACACTTACTGATGCTTAGGTGTTATTCCTGACTCTGGACTCAGAAATCACTCCTGGATGTGTCTGATGGACTGTACGAGATGTTGGGATTAGAATACTGGTCAGCAGGGCAAACGCCTTACCTGCTGTGCTATTTATATGGCTATTTATACAGCTGCACCAAATTGGCATTTCTTTAAAAAATAGGTGGTTATATAGCCAATATCCAATAGACATGTGAAAAGGTGTATATTTTCATTTATAATTAGGGGAATTCAAGTAATAATGACAATGAAATAACATCTAAGACCAGAAAAAAAATGGCATATTTGAAGAAGATTGGAGACAAACAGTATAAGTGTGCATGAAAAATAGAGATTGTGCTATAATATATAGACAATGAAATCATGGAATACTCTTCAGTATTCCATGATTTCATGTAATCATGTAAAAAAATCATGTAATTTTTTGATACTTAGATGGATATGGAGGCATTCTGTTCAGCAAAATTTGTCAACACGAAAGGAATAAATGCCATATGTTCTCACTCTACAATGCTATACAAGAAAAACAAAACAAAGAAATAGTATTGAGAGAAAACCTTTGGCCTAGACAATATGACTATATGTATCAAACATGGGGGCAGTAGTTGAGAAGAAATGATGAGATTGACTGAAACATAACATAAGGACATTGGTTAAGGGCCTTGGGTACTTTGTGGTGGTGAAGTGAGATAATTATGAACATCAAAACAATAAACACTGGCACGATTGAAAAGAATTATGCTAGAGTCTTATTTTACTGAGATGAGAGAAAACTTATTTCAAATTTTCAAGGTAATCCTCTTATTTGGAGTTACCATTAGTTGTACTTCATGTAAATGAAGAGTTTTAACTAACCTTATCAATGTACTCACTTGTATTTAACGTAGGTTTGGGTAAATAAAGAAACTTTTGAGCTTTAAATTAATTTTTATAGCTGACTCTATAGATAACAATATAATTAATTTAATCATGTGAAAGCAACATTATATTTCAATCATGTCTCTGCTAGATAATTATAATCACTGATAGAGTAATTATAAAAAACAATAGTTCTGTAAAATACCAAAGAAGTAGTGGACTGGAGCGATAACACAGCGGGTAGGGCATTTGCCTTACATGTGGCTGACCCGGGTTTGATTCCTCTGTCCCTCTCAGAGAACCCTGCAAGCTACCCAGAGTATCCCGCCCGCACGGCAGAGCTTGGCAAGCTACCCATAGCGTGTTCAATATGCCAAAAACAGTAACAGGTCTCACAGTGAAGATGTTGCTGGTGCCTGCTTGAGCAAATCGATGAATAATGGGAGGACAGTGCTACTAAATAAACAGTAGTATTAGTTAGTAATTCAATAGGTAATATATCTTCATAACATTTGATTTTGCATGTTAAAATTACAATTTGTTTCTAATCAGGAAGAACAGATATTTTAATCATCATGCTTATATTTATGTAATCTGTTAATTGTAATTATGCAAAAATTACATACACAGCAAAAAACAAGAAAAACCAATAAAGAAGCGCTGACAATTGTTTGAAAGTCTTGGTTAAGGGTGGATATTTCTGCTACACATTTTTCTTATTTATAAATATTATAAAAAGTGTATGCTAATTAACCAATTTTAAAAGTTCTTACTTATTTCTTGTTGAAAATATCATGGGATTTCTGTAGTTTAGCTTTACATTATATATCCTATATGCAGTAATTGCAACATTCATACCAGTAAAGTTTGGGGTCACATCACCACCAAATACATTGATCAATCTTTCTATCCCCTTCATATTTCCTTTTGGTTTGTGATTGTCACTAAACCTAGTAGCAATTCATATTAAACATATTTGTAAAACTAACTGATAACTGTTTTCATTTCCGTAGCATTTTAATTTAGCATGTTAACAATAATATTCATGCACTTTATCTCAGAGGGAAATGAGATATAATTGAGAAGAGATTATGTCTTGTTTTAATTAATTTTAACATTATTGTTTTAAGTAATAATTAAAATTATTAATTATTAATTGATTAATTTCTACTCGATTTTTATATCAATATCAATGATTTTCAATTTCAGAGTAATATTCTTTTGCACATAATGTATACCGCAGTTTATTTACCCAAACATCTGCTAGTGTATATTTATATTGATTCCATAATTTGGCTAAGTGGATAATGCTGTGAATGTAGGTGAATATCTTTATGAATGAATGTTTTCATATCCCTCAGATAAGTACTCTGGAGTGATATTGCTCTATAATAGGAAATTTTCACTTTAGTATGTGAGAGATGTTTCCATATTATTTCTATAAAGGATGTTTCCACACTATTTTCTATAAAGGTGACAGCAAATTACAATTCCACTAACAGTATACTAGCATTCCTTTATCTCTAGTACCTCTCTAATATGCTGTTTCCAGTATTTTTGACATCTCATTCTCATGAATATCTTCTCATTTTAGTTTTGATTTTCAATTTTCCCTAATAACAAGTGATCTTGTATATAAGAATACTATAAATCCAAGTATTGGCTATGTTTTTGAATGAAATAAAATTAATGTTATTAGAAAATATGCTAAAATTTCTACATTTCTTGACTTGTAATAATTTATAATAATTTATAAGTAGGTGTGTGATATCTCCTAAGCTCATTGTTCGTTAGAGCAACCTAACAACACCATAAGTTTAAAATTGGAAATACAAGACACATTTATACTTCCCATTTTCTTTTGACAGCCTGATTTAAACTCCTTACCCTGTTGATAGGAAATTCTCAACTTGACTGTCTAAACTTGAGACTTCAATCCTAGCATAAAGTTGATGTTATTCTTATAATTTTTCAAATAACTTTTACAAAAATATAATACCTGTTGTCTTCCAATTTTCTTTTTTAATTCAATTAATCATTTGCTGCAAATTATACTTTGATCTGCCTTTAGTATACAAAAATTAGTTGAGTTTTAAAGAAAGGCGATTACAAATATTGAGATAAGACTTAAGAAAGCAAAAATGATTCACATTATAATTAACTAAAATATATTTGAAATTAACATTATAGAAGTAGAGAAATGAAATGCTTCAATCTTGAGCTGCAATATAACAACTCAACAGGCATTATGTAAAAGGTCAATGCCATTAGATCATTTATATACTGTTCATACAAGCCACAATGGACTTAAAGAGAATATAAATATGTCAGTAAGACAAGAAAATGTTCATTTCACTCTGGTCAGCAAACCATGCATTTTAAGTAATGTAGGAATAATAAGTACAATATGTAAAATAGAAACAAACCCAAATCAGTATTTTGATTATGAAATACTATAATGACCATTGCCTTCCAATTTTCTTTTTTAATTCAATTAATCATTTGTTGCAAATTATGCTTTGATCATTTCAAAATCAAAATACTGAAAATGGTCACTATAAAAAGGTGCCTTCTTAGAGTGATGTTTAGGGGATATTTATATCCAATTTTACAGTAGAACCAATGGTGTATGAAAGAGATATGTTAATGGGCCTATATACATGAACACATAATAGTGTCTATATTTAATCTGATACTACTAATATCTCTGGAGAATTATTTCTTTGGAAATTCTAATTGACCATCCAGATATTCAGATATTTATTTCATCCCAATCCGATCTATAAATCAAAAAGACTAGAGCCAACAATTGAATAATGTTGGTACTAAAGGCCAGCCCCAGTGTGAGATAAACTTAATATGTAATTTATACTTCCACAGAATCAGCATTCACCAGGGAATAGGATAAAAGTAGATATCAACTGACACTGTATCTTTAATTAGTTCCATTCTTTGATCTTCTTTCTTCTTTCTTACTGCATAGTAGGGTTGTCAGATAAAGTAAAGGACTTTGTGACAAATTTAAATTTCAGAAAAGGAACAAAACTTATTTTAGCATAATTATGTTCAAATGATTATGATGAAAATCATTTTTCTAAAATTCAAATCTGAATACATATCTATATTTTCTTTGCCAAATCTAATAATTTTATCTTAAGAACCTTTCCTTAATAAATATGTGCATTTGAATTCTTGTCAGGCTTGACTTCTAAAATTACAACCCAAGATAATGTTAATTATATTCTATGTTTTTAATAGAAGTTTTAAAATGGCATAAATATATGCACATAAATATGTAGAGATACATATATACATATATACTTGCATATATATATATAGGCTTACCTCTTGGCAATATATGCTTCATAGATTACTATCGGTTGGTCAATTCATGTCAAATGTGTATATTATATTTGTATGTTATGTAATAATAATATTAGATATAGGGCATGGTATATGTAAAAATTAAGTTCTGGAATGATAAGCACCCAGCCGCAAAAAGTTTTTCAATATAAATACCAGTGTTTCTGAACATTTTGTGTTATAAATTTCATACCAAAATTCATATTTTGAATTTATAAGTGACTGCTATTAAATTTATTAAATTCAGAAAATATAATGAAGTTAAAGTTAGAATCATTAATTTTTCAGCTGAACTCTATTAAAGTTTTATTGCAATTATTTTGTTTATATGAAGAATACTAGGTGCCATATGTAACAGTGAGTTCAGGAAGATTAAATAAGAATATACATTATCAATAGCGGAACATTAGCTACCTTTATGCTTAAAAATAAGGAATAAATTATGATCATAGATGGAAATCATAGTTTTATATACATTTAATTAATTATATCAAACAGGTATCACCTAATCAAGTATAATGTAAAAATACAAAGTAGGATGAATTATAAAGAACTTTGTCTTAAGAGATAAAATGTTGTGACAGCTAAACTAATAGTAACACTAGTCAACAACCTAAGGAAACTGCATTTGGGAGGTCTCAGTTCCAGCTAAGGGTGTGGCGGCACCTCACCATTCCCAAAAGCACTAGGAATGATCTTTATGCACATGATAGGAAGTATTTCCTGAGATCCATCATGTGTAAGCAGGAAAAAGAAATTTTTAAAAAGCATAAATCATTATGTATAGTAATTTATTTGGAAAGTGAGGCTTATGAAATATGTTTTTAATTTTTTTAACTTCTATGTTCCAGGAATGTTTTTAAAATATAGTTGACCCTGATAACACATATGATTCTCTTATGACCCACCAGAGGTCACATCTGAAATAAGGAATCAGGAATCCACTCAGGACTCCCAATATTACCCAACACCCACCCTCAATCCTCCTCATATATATGTATATATATACACGTGTATATATACATACATATACACACATATGTATATATACACAAACACATGCAAACACATACATAAACACACATGCACACACATGTATGGATGGATTTTTTTTGACTCAATATATATTATATATGTATATACAGCAAAAGAATGTCTTGTTTCAATAAATCATTTTAATCAAAGATTTGTCTCAATAAAGGAATAGAATAGTAAAGTAAAATATTACTTATGTGCTTTAGGAAACATAACCAGCAGAAACAATATGTTTTAATATACAGTGCTACTATTACAATTTCTTCTTGGTGCTATATACTTATACATTTACTAAGATAAAAGACTACATCCTGATTTTGGTTTTTATAGGAAAATAGTCTCTTAATATTTATTGATATTGAAATGGTATATAACTTTATAAGAAAATTCTAAATACTAAATCTTTAAAAAACTATCATTATTCACATTTTGTTATGCCTGAAAGCATAATTACTTCAGATCTTCATAGGATCTTCATATCTGTGGTTGATGGCATACAGAAATCTAGCAGCGCATCCTATATGGTTAACTGACATGAAACACTTTTGTAAGAGTGATATTGGTAAATCTTTAATGTGAATTTAATTGGTTAAAATAGATGGAACTGTTAAATGGATCCCTCACTGAATAATTAAATACACTTATTGAAAAATTGATGTAATAGATCTATGGTTCCAGCATCCTTAAGTTTTCTTTCAATCTGTAAGAACTCAGTCTTTACTGTGAGACAGTTTATGGGCATATAATATTACATGTAAATTCTATGAGCTTCCACAATACCAGAGTCAAGTGTCAGAAACTATAAACCTTCAGAATTATCAGCAAGGATTAATGATTATTATTTTAACATAAAGCTATACATTATTTCCACTGGATAATTTCTGATGTTTATGCTCTCGTTGAAGGCCAAAACATTCATGGTGGTTGGGAGTAAATTGTGAGTAAACTGTGAGTAAATTCTCCTGTCTTTTTATGAAGCCATAACGAATTCAATACATGATACTAGTCTTAGAGATAGGCACATTCACATCATGACAGAAGACAGTGTTCTCTAATAAAGTAAGAGCTGAATCAGTCTGTGTGAACTGTTGCTGCTACTAGCAGCTGTGCCCACTATTTAAATACACACAATAGTTAATGTGTACAGAATAGCCTATAAATCATGTACCATTTGCCTGATTTTTATCTTCTATATTGTATTTCTATGACACTCAGTTTAATTTTAGGCTTTAGGTATACAGTTTGTATGACTAAAAGTATTTCACTTATAAATTAGTTTATAAGAGATTTGCTATTATTTCTTATTACCAAAACTCACTCTGAAAAGATATTTGCATTCATACATTTAATGAAGTACAATTTAAAATAGCTAAAATCTGAAAACAACCGAATGTTCAAGAACAGATGACTTGAAAAAGAACCATACAGACACAATGGGATACTACAATGCTACAAGAAAAGATGAAATCATGCCATTTCTTACTATAAAATGGCACTGGAGGGCAATCGTGGTGAGTGAATTTAATCATAAGAGAACAGATACAGAATAGCATCTCATATACAGGACATAAAGAAAAATAATCAATAAGCAATACAGGGCCAAAAGCAACAGAATTTGAGAACTTGTCTAAGAAACTGCTTACCAGAGGTGGGAACCAGTGTATGGAACCCTGGGATAATGATGGAGGGAAGAGGATACATTGGTGGACTGTGTGGTGTGGGTATGTTGTGTGCATAAGATCTTATTAATAATAGCATTGTAAATCACTGCACCTCAAACAAAAAAAGCAAATTAAAAATGGTAAGCAATTCAAGTGTAAGCACTTTGGCAATATAAAGTGACAGACTGATGCTGCTTATAGAAACACTACAGGTGAAGGAGCAGGAAAGGGTCTTGCTGTGCCCGGGGTTGACCAAGGTCCGATCCCTCTATCCAACGTAATTCTCTGAGCTTGCCAGAAATTCTTTTTTGATTATAGAGTCAGTTGTACCACCAGATATAGACCAACCATCCTCCCAAAACCCAAACCACCATGTTCACTTAGAAAAAGAAAATACAGACTTAAGATACAAATGATTATAGTATAGAACTATGTGTAATTAGTAAAGCCCTCAATAAAATGCTTATTTCACCCCATTCCAAAATATAGTTTGTTTTATCTTTTACATTTTTTTCATTTTTATACCAATTGGGAAGTTATTAATAGTAGTAGTCACAGCAGTCTCCTCCTTCACCTACTATGTCCATACATGTCCTTTATGTACATATGCTGCCAGAAAATGCAATTTTCCATAGACTTGCAGGTTTGTTTTCTTAAATACAAATGTTTGTGTTATATTTTCCCTATCATCATGAAACTAAAATGCTCACATGTGTATATGCTCATGTATCATCCTTTATGGCTTGGATCAGGGTTGCTGTAGAACCACATCTTCTTGTGAAGCTACTGCCTTATCAAAAAAGAATCATTCTGGAGCCATCTGCTTGCTTACTGTTACATCTGCCTAGACTTATGTTTTAACGGAATAGATAACTATATAAGGAAGAAAAGATCAAGCTAATAGACATTCTGGCAGTCAATAAAAGGTTATCCCTCACAGAAAAAAAAATCACACATGCCACAAAGAAAATGAGAGTACAGGATGTTATGTAGAGCAAAGGACAGTGATAAGGCCCAAATTAGATACTATTAAAGACACTAAATGGAACACATAATAGAAGTATACTGATTATTATAAGTGAAATAATTTGAAAAAGTTATAATATGAAGATATTATGATTGTATATATTCTAATATAAAATCATTAAAATAGTTGCTTATAGTCACATATACTTTAATATACTTTCCACGCTCTTAAATCCAGCAGTCAACAATTTCATTTTTCACCATATCTATGTTTGCATACGTTTTTTCATTTAGAAACTCTACCTTAGAAATGGTTCTAGAATTAAGACTAAAAGGGAAAACAATGCATTTTTCTATTCAGAAAAATCAGTTATTGGAAGCAGTAGTTTAGGGTAATGAGTACTATACAGTCAGAAAACATGAAAATTAACTGAAATGTTTGTAGTTGTTCTTTCTATCATTTGCCTGATCTCCAATAAAAAATATGCATGTATAGGTTAAAATGGAGCAATAACACAGCAGGCAGGGTGTTTGCCTTGCACGTGGCCGACCCGCATTCGATTCCTCTGTCCCTCTCGAAGAGCCTGGCAAGCTACCGAGATTATCCTGCCCTCATGGCAGAGCCTGGCAAGCTTCCTGTTGATCACCAATTTTCTCGAACGGCGCCAGTAACGTCTTCATTTGTCCTAGCCCTGAGACTTTATCAGCCTCTCTTTACTCGTTCTTCCCAGTGGTGCCACATTGGAGGTTCTTTCAGGGTATAGGGGAATGAGAATCATCATTGTTACTGTATTTGGCATGTCGAATATACCACAGAGAGCTTGCCAGACTCTGCCGTGTGGGCAGGATGCTCTCGGTACCTTGCAAGGTTCTCTGAGAGGACGAACTAAAAATTTAATGTACATAGATGGGTTTTTATTAATACATGCACATACATATTACACATGAATATGAACATACACTATATACACACATGCACAATAAAATGCAATTATAGATCTACCTACCATACCCTTGAATATACATGTGTGTATATGCAAATACTCAGTCATACCATATATGCTTATTGTATGCATTACATTTCACAAACTACCTTGAGGCTTAACTATGCAGTTGACAGGTAGATTAGCATAAAACATTTTACATTATCTGTTCATTGCTTACTTAGTAAATAGATGAACATTTACAAACATGCTTTTTCATTAAATATAAATACTTACTGGTAAACTTTTAAAACTGTGTCTTTTGTTTGTTTGTTTGGGGGCCACCCACCAATGCTCAGAGGTTACTTCTGGTTCTGTACCGAGAATTAGTACTGGCTGTGCTCAGTGGACTTTATGGGATGCTGGAGATCATACCCAAGTTGGCCTCATGCAAGGCAAACTACCTGACCTGCTGTTCTATCTCTCTAGCCCCATAAACTGCAACCTTTAATGAACTTACATGTTCACTAGTTAAACTCTAAAAGTGCCTGCTTTTCAATTATACATAAAATATAAGATCTGTCGTGGAGAGGTGAAAAAAAGACTACAGTAATATTAATAGGAGGTAAGATATCTTATATTGGTTTGGTAGTAACACAAGATGTCAAAGTAAAGCTATTGATGTTAAAATTTCATACAAGTGATTACATTACCTTTTTTCCTACACTATATTTTTGAGATAATAATTTTAAATTATGTTACTTAAAGTCCATCCTTGTAGTGGCAGCAATCCAGTTTAATCTAATGGTGTTATTTATTTTTCTCCAGATTGTAGTGCCACCACTACTTTTCATGTATTAATTTTCCTCAACAATCTATTTTAAAAGTATTGAAGCATAAGGCAGTTTTAAAATAAAAAAGGAACATAATAAAGAAAGACACACAGAGTAACACTTAATGGATTGTCAACTCATGAAAGCAGTTTACAAAATGCAGCAAAATTACTTCTATGCACACACAAAATAATCAATACCTATTGTAGCATTGCTCCTGCAATATTGCAATTTATCAATAAAAAGGATACTGTCACATCTCACAGGCTCAGAAAACTAGTTACTCACACAAGTAATATTTATTCTGCATAAGTTTCAATCTGATTGAAGCAAAACAAAGCATTCCCTGAAAATAAAGTAACAAAATATAAGATATATGGATTTTCATTGGTGACAAGGTACTTACTTTAGAGACAAACTTATGTAGAGGTTATAAACATTAAGGAAAGGAATATAAGAATTAGCTGCTTTTCTTTTTTAAGTGTGAGGAAGGCACAATTATGAGAGTTAAGTTGGCTCTTTTTTTCTCTTTCCTTCCTTTTTCCCTTCCTTCCTTTCATAAACGGTCTACTTTTCCTACTATTTTCCTACAATGCTCTCTAAGCATCTATTGAAATAAATTTTACCTTTGATGCTCTGGCAAATTGGCACACATTATTTCCATTAAAGAGTCTTTTCCCATACCTGAGAGATAATTCATTGAGCTGAGCTCATTCATGGTTTTTATTTTTGCATGCTGGTGGCCCAAATTTAATTCTCAGTGTCACATGGTCTTCCTCTGTCTTATGGAGAGTCCTTTGAGCTATGTGTTGGGAGTAAATCTTGAACATCCCCAGTGTGATTTAAAATCAGAAACCAAATAAGCAAAAAATAAAAATCACTGCACTTACATGCATGCAATAATAAGGTAATTTTAATAAATATTGGCAGTTTTTCCTCCCAGAGAGCCCAGCAAGCTACCGACAGTACCCTGCCTGCACAGCAGAGCCTGGCAAGCTACCTGTAGCATATTCAATATGCCCAAAACAGTAACAATAACAGGCCTCATTACCATGACCCTGAAAGAGTGCCCAATGCGGCAGCATTGGGAAGGACAAGTGAGGAGAGGCTGTTAAAATCTCAGGCATTTTGTGTTCTTGGAATGAGGAGATACCATTGGGCTACACTAGTACGTAGCAGGGATGAATGGAGACGTAACTGGTGCCCGTTTGAGAAAATTGATGAACAACAGGATGACAGTAATGAATAAATACTAATGCTTGTCTCCAGTCTCCTATATTTTAGTAATAAACAACATCAATATATATGTTATTCAAATTGATAAACCATCTCTGTCTGGGACCTCTCTATATTTCTTTCTGCCAGATACTGGACTCATGGTTCCATTCATTTCCAATACGTCATACATCTATTTCTTTCTCTTATGCAATATTTTAGCAACTAGTCCTTAGGTTATGAAGTGCATATGGTAAGTAAGAATATTACAAAATAAAGCCTTCTCTTATGTTAAAAACTAATTTTGTCACATTATTTTAGCAGTATTAATAATATCACTAAGTCAAGTTTTAACTTTAATGTAACAATAAAATATTGAATATAATAAATAAATGTATATGTGGTCATTTCAAATTACTCAATAGACACTGTAAAACCTAAGACAAATGCAGTCTATAGGGAATAAGGAAACTAAAAAAAAAAGACTATCATTCAGAATACTTTATAATAACAGTAGACCCACTACAAGATATCAGTTAGAAAAGATTTAATATGTAGCTTAATGAAATTCCATAAAAAGAAAATTAAGAAAGTTATAAGAATAGCCAATTTTTGAATGCAAAATGATAATTTTCCAAAAGTAAAAAATATAAGATTGAACTTATTCATAGTACATACTATTTGATTATAAGTAAATTACAAGAAGTCTATAACAGTATATTGGGCTAATGATATACAACATTCAGAATAAAGTGAAAAAAAATAAAGCCTACTAGTTATAAAGGAGTTAATCACTTGACAAGAAATACTAAATTGGCTGACAACATGATCAATGCCAGAAAATAATGTATTCAAGTATCCAAAATGCTATGTAAAACTAAACATTATACTAGAATTCTAACTCTGTTGAACTATAACTAAAAATAGCTATAGGTGAAATGAAATGAATGAAAACTATCACATTTTCATATGAACAAACAGAAGGATAGTTTAACAGTCATATACTATTATTGAAAAAATTAATGAAAGACAATTCAGAAAACTGAGGAATACAAGTTAGATAGTTCTGGAAAAATCTTTACATTTGTCAAAAGTGTAAATAAGTAAATTAAAAATTCATATTTTAATACTAATATTTAAATAATATTTCCTTTATAAGGGAACACAAAACCTGGCAAAAATTGATTGTGCATGTTTGTATATATTGGTATGCATAATTCATACCTAATTTCAACATTTGTTAATTTACTAACAAGGTTTAGTTATTAATGGAATATTAACCACACACATTTTTGTACTAAATGAACAATATGTGACTATAGAAAGTAAATAGAATAAAACATATCTCTATTATATTTTTCAAAGCTATTTAATAGCTATTATTTCAAGGAAGTCCATTTATTGGTAATATAAGTTGAATAAGTTACCCATTTAACTGAATCACTATAATGTTATTTCTTCCTGTTCACTAAAGAAAATGTCCAGTCCTATATCACACTCCCTAATAAGTGATCATGTAGAAGATTCAGTAAGATTTAAAAGATCTAATATATTGGGTGCTGGAGCGATAGCACAGTGGGTAGGAAGTTTGCCTTGCACACAGCTGACCCGGGGTTGATTCCCAGCATCCCATATGGTCCCCCGAGCACTGCCAGGGCTTATTCCTGAGTGCATGAGCCAGAAGTAACCCTTGTGTGTCTCCTGGTGTGACCCAAAAAAGAAAAATAAGTAAATAAAATATCTAATATAATTGAAAATTATAAACTAGTTCTAAAGTAAGCATTTTTCATAAATTAACTGTTTTAATTATATTATGAATAGTTTTGTGCACTTTCAAACTTTCAATACAGATTATGGTAATATCTAGAAGGCAAACAATGACTAATAAATGCTAATGTTAATTTTGCTCATCAAAGCCTACTTTTTGTTTTGTGTTTTATTATTTTTGGCAAGCAATATTCGGGGACCCCTGGGACTACTCCATTGATTCTCAGCCAACTGGATGGCAGTTCTATGTGAGAGCCCCAGGATGACGATTGGCTCAGTCCCCAAGGCTATAGTCTACATTATCCTAGTACATATATATATATAGTTCCATAGAAAATAGGCTTAGAAAAAAATCAAATTGTCTAGGGAACTTACAAGAAGTAAAACCTGATTTAAATCTACATCTCCTTTAATAGAACCCACACAAAGAAAAGAAAAAAATTCATATCTAGATATTAGACCATGTGTAAAAACTCATATATAGAAAATAATGTATCTCATCTAATTGCAAAATTCTAATATTTCATCTGCTGGCATTTCCAGTTTTCTGTATCCAAAAAATCAGCATGAATATATAAATAGTAATCTATCCTTTGGAGACTGCTGTGGCTGGTACCATATAAACTGTTTCACATTTCTTATAATCTCTAGCATATTCAGTAAAAATGTGAGCATAGTTGTTAATTTTATCTCAAGCATCTACCAGGGAGCTACCTAAATGTTTAAGGAAGATATGTATAAACTATAGAGCAAGTATTGATCAGTAAGGTTTTTAGTGGGGAGAGGAGGCCACACACAGATGCTGAGTGATTATTCCTGACTCTTCTCAGGAAGAGACTCCTGGACCATACCAGGTAGTGGGGCTCAAATCCAGGTTGTTTGTGTGCAAAATAAGTACCCTAGCAGCCGTAATATCTTTCCAGCCCCTTGATCAATAGGTTTTACCAACTCTCATCACATAAAGAATCTTTTTCTTTACTGTTCTGCTGACAAGGAAAACTTTTCATAATCTACTCCTTAAGAACAATAATTAAAGGCAAACTAGCAATCATAATAATAATAATGACTTACGTTTTAAAAAATACATATTTTAAATTTCTTTGACCAATTTTTTTATTCATTTATAAAACACATTGCTCTCTGAGTGTCCATGACAATTTCAACCAGGAAGGTCAATCTTTTTTAGATTTCGTGCAATTAACATTATTGTCCAGTAGTTTAAATTTCAAAACAAATCTTGTAACAAATACTTGTTTTCCTTTCTCACTAGCCTAAAATAGTATATTTCAGGATTCTTCAAACTTTCTGGGTTTCTGTTGCTTATAGCAACTAAATTTCCTGCCAAGACTTGAATATGAAAAAAAGGACACATAGGTTTTCTTCTGAAAATTAGTGGGCGGAGGGAAGTAACAATGGCATTTTCAAGTACATAATCAACTAAAGAGTGCTGTTATCTTCAAATGCAATATAATGAAAACATAAAATGCTATTGTGTTTAATTAAAACTATTATATGGTAATACTTTTTATGGGACTTTTATTATGGGAACTTCTTGCAATTCACTTATAATTTAAAATTTAGGAAAATTAAGAGCCCATTTTAAAACATTAATATTTCACTTAAAATTTTTAACTAGAGGGAGCAGTAATCATATAGCATAGAGTTAGGGCATTTGTCTCGCGTGAGGTTGACTTGGGTTCAATCTTCGACATCCAGCATTCTCCCCCAAGCATCACCAGGATTAATTCCTGAGTGCATAGTCAAGAATAACCCCTTACCAGAACTGGATGTGGCTCCTAAACAAACAAAAACCAAGCAAACCAAAAATTGTAATGAGATTATACTAAAATTATTTATGATTGCAAGAGAGCATATAGTTTAGAGCAATGAATACTGATTGCAATAATGCCTTATATTTTGATAATTTAAATAATTTGAAATACTTTGATAAAACAAATTATTTGTGGAAATATATAGCAGTTCTAAAATTTTAAAGAATTTTTGTTCAATATATAATTAAATCCATGAAAAAACATTTGATATGAGAAAAATGTGTATTTTCTTATAAAAGCACTAACAAAATTAATTTACTAAGAGGCAGGGTGCAGGGAAGTGGACACTTGTGGTGTGTGTGGTGTTGGAATATAATATGCATGAGATTTCTTCCTTAAGAGTGTTACAGAATATGGTGGTTTCAATAGTAAAGGGTTCAATTGGGACATCTGAAAGTGAATATAAAGTGCTGGTATTTATGTAGATTTGCAAAAACAAATGTTTTAAAAACTTAAGTTAAAAAATAAATGGAACATAAATGGAACAAAATGTTGATTTTAAAATGGTTAGCAAAATATGTATTCAGTACAGTTATACCATTGTTTTTTTCTAACTTGCCACATTTTTGGCAATCATTTTTAATTCCCAGTTATTTTGTAAACATGTATTTTCTTCTCTTTAAATAACTAAGAAATACATTATAATATTGTTGATGCAAAGAGAGAATAACTAATAAATTTCCTATGCACATGCAAATTATAAGAGTTGTGTAAATACAAAATTAATGTGTCAAGTCAATTTCTCTTTCTAGAACTTGGCTAATTAGCATAAATTGAATTTTATGCTAGGATGCTTGGGAGGATAGTAAACTATTTGAAAATTTAGACTTTCTTCTGATTATCAGAAAAACTAGTCATATCACTACTACAATTTAAAAAATGCTCAAATATCATTTTATTATAACATTCAATTGTGTTAATACATATAATTAAATTGGGGACTTTATAAGATTAGGCTTTATCTTACATATTGTAACTTGAATGGATTTTTTATTATATTTGATTAAAAATTGAATATCAATTTGAAAAAAATTATTTAACATATTTTCCTCTATATCAGTTTAGTTTAATTGTATGAATTTAGACAAGTTGAGCAATAATCAAATTTTCAGACATTCAAGATTTATGTTAAAATTTCATAACTATATCACTGTCGCACTGTAGCACTATTGTCCCTTTGTTCATTGATTTGCTGGAGCAGGCACCAGTAACATTTCCATTGTGACTTGTTACTATTTTTGGCATATCAAATATGCCACAGGTAGCTTGCCAGGCTCTGCCATAAGGGCAGGATACTCTTGGGTAGCTTGCCAGGCTCTCCGAGAGGGAGGGAGGAATTGAATAAGTGTTGGCCACGTTCAAGGCAAATGCCCTACCCCTTGTACTACCTCTCCAGTCCTAGCATTTATATACTTATTTATTGTAATAAAATGTTTCAGCTTCTGAGGAAAGCATCACTGTATCACTGTCATCCTGTTGTTCATTGATTTGCTTTAGCGGGCACCAGTAATGTCTTCATTGTAAGACTTGTTGTTACTGTTTTTGGCTTATCGGATACACCACAGTAGCTTGCCAGGCTTTGCCATGCGAGTGAGATACTCCCTGTCTAGGTAGGTTGCCAGGTTCTCTGAGAGGAGTGGAGGGATCAAACTCCGGTTGGCCACATGCAAGCCAAATGCCTTACCTGCGGAGCTATCACTCCAGCCCGAGGGAAGCATATAGTGCAATATTAATTTAAGTTCCCATTTTTTAAAATTGTTATTTATAGTAGCATTGTAGCCCTGTCACTGTCATCCCAACGTTACTGGTGCCTCCTTGAACAAATCTATGAACAACAGGAAGACAGTGCGAGGACAGTGCTAACATAGGAATACTGCTATTTATTCAGTCACTGAGTAAGCTGATTGAATTGGGCACAAACTCCACATTACTTTTAAAAAATGGTTTTAAATTAAATATCCCTGAGATAACAAGGTTGCTCATAATTGTGTTTCAGTCATACAATGATCTAGCACTCATCCCTCCACCAGTGTATATTTCCCACCATCAATGTCCCCTGTTTCTCTACCACCATTCCCCAACACCCCATCCCCCAACCCAACCTCCCTCTATGGGAGGCATTTTCCTTCTTGTTTTCTCTCTCCTTTTCCTTTTGTGTATTATTGTTTGCAGTACAGGTACTAAGAAGTCGTCATGGTGTTTGTTCAGAGCATTCGGTACTTTTATCAGAACTGTAAGACGAGTAGCTTTTCAATTCTGTGGCTGCTTTGGGGTATGGATATGACTACCGAGGCTTCCGGAAATACAGGGATGTAGGGGAGGTAGCCCATCCAAACTCTGAGAAAGCCTGGAGCTTTCAGTCACAAAACCCACATACCCAAATTTTCAGCAAATTATATGTTGGTGAGGTCTGTCCTGAGACAATGGAGTCAGGTTGGGGGAATAATGAGGATTTTGGATTACAGAAGCAAGCCAGTGCCAGGGTCTCTGATTGGACGGGCACCAGACTAACTTACCCACCTCCAATTTACCCCAGTTTGTTCAGCCATGTGCGGATCTGAGATTTACTGTGGTTTTGATCTCTTTTGAGATTTATTATGGGTCTCTGAAATAAGGCCAATAAATGAATGAGCTTCCATAGCTGAACCGGAAGTGGTTTTAAAATTTAATTCCCACATACCTAACTTTTGGCTGTTTAATTTCATGGTAAAGTTGGGCCCCAAGCTGTTGTTGGGGTCCAGCCAAAAGGCAGAGCAGTAATTTGGGGGTATCAGGAATCCTGAAGGCACCATCAGGCTGCTGATATGTTTGCCCTGCAGGTAAAATTTTCTTTTGCTATTTTCTTTTACTAGTATCTCTATATGTATTCCTTTCGATTTCATAAGCATTCTGGTTTTTTATTTTAAACATCATTGAATTAATCTGTGTTTTCTATATGATAGGTAGGTTAGTTAAAACCCATTAATGAAAACAAGGTTTACAAGGAAAACCATGCATTAAACCTAGAAATATATATGTATATAAATATATGTATACATACATATGTATATAAATGTCTGTCCATGGCAGAGCAAGGAAATGGTAATATGCATGCATATGTATATGTATATATGTACACATAAAAATATGTATATATTTGGGGACCAATGCCAGTGGGACTTAGAGTTTATTTTTAGCTCTGTGCTCAGGAATAACCTCTGGTGGTCTTTGGAGGCCCTAAAGCAATGCTAGGGATCAAACTGAAGCCGGCGATATGCAAGCCAAGCACGTTATTCCCTATACTATCTCTCTGACCACCTTTTCTATCTTCTGATACTACTTGGACTACCAATACAATCTTGAAGAAAAATATGAGAGAATATTTTCATCTCAAACTAAATGTTGAAAGAGTTAAATTGTATTGCTAATAACTATCTTAGTTTATACTAATTTAAGACCTTCTACATTAAATGTTTCTGATCTTTGAATTAGAAGCTCATAAGTTTGCCACTGAGTTATCACAAATTCTGAAGAATGTATTTATTCAAATATTTACTCATTTTTGGTTCTGGGGTTGTACCCCTGGCCACCCCTGAAAATGTTCAATGGACATTTTCGGGGGTGTAAAGTGTTAAATGTTCAATATGCAGGGTGGGGGACCAATACAGGGTTGTCTGCAAACAAGGCAAGTGCCTTAACCACTTGTATTATCTCTCCAATAATCAAGATTTTGTAAATGATTCTGCTTAAATACTAATACAGAAACATAAACAAAAATATAGGAAACAAGCATCATAAAATGTAACTAACAAGAGAATATAATTTAAGGCATGTATAAAGTCAATGAGTGACTTCACAACTTTTATTGAAGTGTTTTTGTAAAAAAATTGGGAAAAAAATCAAATGTATATAAAATTTCTACAAATAACAGGTTAAATATATCTTCCGAAGTTTTCAAGTACAAAATACTTTAAAACATAATGAAAAAATGCAAGGATCACTGCATTTATACTTCCACACACAAATAATTCTCTTAAACATAAATAATTCTGTCAAAACTGTCACTGTCACTGTCGTTCCTTTGTTCATCGATTTGCTCGAGCGGGCACCAATAATATCTCAATTGTGAGACTTATTGTTACTGTTTTTGGCATATCAAATACACCAAGGTAGCTGGTAGCTTGCCAGATTTCCCGTGTGGGCAAGATACTCTTGGTAGCTTGCTGGGTTCTCTGAGAAAGACGAAGAAATTGAACCCGGGTCAGTTGTGTGTAAGGCAGATGCCATACTCACTGTGCTATCACTCCATCAGAACACCCTCATTTAATTTTTTCAGAGGCCTTCTTTCTTGAGGTTCAGAATTATGCAAGTTTGGAATAATTCCTTAATCATATTTACAGTGTATTAAATCTAAATCTTCACATAATATTCACATTAATTTAGTATATGTATCACATAAGATTCACAGCACACATGCAAATAATAAAATATCTCTTTAATTAAATACAATAAATGAAATTTTAAGCACCATAATTGTAATGAATTCTCATGTAATTATCTGTCATTTATTTCTCATATAATTAAAAGAATACATAAAACGAATAAGTGTTATTTCAGTAATGTACCCAATTAAGCTATAAAACCATTAAATAAAATTATATACTAAATTAACAGTTGTTTATTTTAAATCTCATATGTATATGTGTATAAACATAGATATTATGGAAATATTTAGCTTTTTATTTCCTTTTTTCTAAATTTTATAATTCCTTGAGTTGAAAGGCACTAATTTACTGTAAGATTTCATATCTTTTTAACCTCATATCAATAAATTTTTGCAAAATATTCTTGAAGTTAATAATTCCAAAAATTCAATAAGAAATCAAATTTTACTAATAATGCACTTATATACAAACAATATCTTTTCTAAATTGTCTAGTTTGAGCTGTTAATAAGAAAAATATTCCTAGTCATCCAAGAACTAACCTCTTTTGAGCTGATTGAGTTCTCTTATGGTATATAAACTATTTAACAAATAATCAATATTGAATAATGTCACTAAATCAACATCATGGGATAAAAAAACATAAACTTACTGTACATTCTTTTATGAACAAAAAAAGATCATAAATAGTGTCCAAATTTTAAAATGATCACTCTTTCCACCTTGTCTCAAAAGAATCGCTTCTAACTCTTTATTAATTATACATTTGCTTCACTGTAATTTTCCCAACATTTTTGACAAGATTTAAGAATGTCAGTCAAAAAATATTTCCTCCTGGGGCGAGATCAATTGCAAACTTATGGGCAAACATGCTTGTGTTTCATCACCATTGGATAGTCCCTTAGCATTGTAGGGTGTGTGGTGCTATAGGGCCCCCACCCAACCGATTACCACCAGGGTGGCCCAGGCAATGCCTGTCATCAAAGGGCCTGAGCAGCACCATATATCAGGGTGTTCTGCTGAAAGCGGCTCTGCTTGACTGACCAGTTTCATGCTAAAAATAGCGCTGATTATTTGTTCAGAACAAAATCTAATTATTTAAGAGTCCTTAACTAACAAGAAGCCCATAAGAACAGTGTTAGCCATCATACTCTTCCAATATGCCCCATGGCTCTCCATGATAGGGTACTTCAAAGAACAGGAACTTGTTCAAGCATAAATTTAAAAAAATTGGAAATTTTAACTGGCATTGTTACTATTATTATTTCATGACATTTTGACTTCTGATAGCTGGAGACAAAGTGGAATGATATGTCCTAATTAGAAAAAGAAAAGGAGAACTGCTATATAATATGCAATGCAATACAGCCAAGTATAAAATCAGGAGCTATTACACAATGAAAATAACCTAAAATATGTATTTAGTAACCTAAGATATGCATTTAATTTTAGATTTATCTCACTGTGACATCATGAAAAAGGTGATTATTGATGTAAAAGATCTTCTTATGAAGTATATATTTCTACATAATAGGATAAAAACCACAATAAGATACTTACATGGGTTTCTTTTTTTGTTTCTATATTTAATTTTAATTTAATCAATATATATTTTAAAAAACTAAAGCACACCGACGGGCGCATGCACTCGCAGGCTCTCCGGGTGGCTCTGTCTCACCGCCCGCGTTTGGTGCTCTGGAACCGCTGTGTATGGCTGTCGGTCAAGGGCAGGCGACGGAAGGAAGAAGGCCAAACTGGTTGCTTGATCAGTTTATTTCATTCTCTCTCTCTGCTTCTCTCCTGGCTCTGGATCGCTCTCTGGATCTCTGGATTAGGGGCCCCAACCCACTCTTACAGCCTAGTTAAATGCCCCCAGCATGAGGGGGTTGGGGCATACACATAGGTGTGGTCACAAACAATAGGGTAAGGTTCCTTTCCCTCAGGGGATGCTTATCCTAGGACTTATTCTCTTTCAGCAGGAGGATCCACCCAAGGGCAGAATCCCATGAGTGTATTTCTCCTCTCCTCATCCAGCAAACATATAAGCAATCATAATATTAATCATTTTGTATGGATACAATAGGAAATGCATTAAAGCATATAGAATTGCTCTCCTGGGGCCATCTCAATCTCAAACTACAGTGCTCAGGCCAGATTAGTCTTTCCTATCCCTAGTAGGGTCCTAGTCTCGTCATTATTTTTGGATCATGACAGCATTTGTTTATGATCAAGCTCTTAACTTATAGTTAAGAATTAGGCACTTTGGCCAGGCCCATCTCTATGCCAGGGTAGCACATAACTCACTGCTTGCTCTGGATCCGCCCTGTCCCTCATCGGGACCCTGCTTTTGGGGTGCTAGGAACTGAGGGCAACTGAGGCTTAAGTGGAGAAAGCAGATGCCCAGGAATGAATAATATTCAAAGCCAATTAAGTCCCAAGTTACAAAAGCATAATATTGCCTTCTTGTGTCTATACAAAAAGGACATTGCTTTAAAGTAAATTATTCAAAAGGCATAAGGGGAGGAGAAAGGCAATATTATAATATACAGTGTCCTAGGAAGGTCTGACCTTACAAATTAGCAGATTCAGATTAGGGGGAGAAGCTGATTAACTCTTTTTGGGGAAGAGAGCAGAGAGAAGTGATTACAGCTAAACAAAGGGATGGGAGAGATTCGGGAACACCTTGATGGGTGAGACTGGGGTAAGCCCCAGTCTCCGGGAAAAACTGGGACAAGCTACTCGTGGCAAGGGGGGAGAGGACAAAGTAATGTCATCCTACATCATATTTTCCAAAAATAAATTTCAGAAGAAACACTGAGCAGAAAATAATGAAAATATTCAAAATATGTATTCAAATCAACACTGAATAAAATATAGCACCAATACTTAATATTTAAGATCAAATAGTAATCTTAAAGAAACTTAACAATCAATAATGAAAACATTTAAATTTTCAGTTTATGTTTAATGTAAAATATTGTGGAAATCTAAAGTTCTCTTTTAGAGAACTGTATGACAACTTGCATAAATATTCCCTATAATATGACTACTCTCAATACCATTTTGAAAACAATTCAAAACTCAGAAAGAACACAGAATTTGGATGTTAAATCAGCAGAAAAACATTCTAATATCAGCATCATTGATTAACTTTCAATTCAGTACAAACAGTAAAGTGAACAGTCTGCATAAAGATAGATTTGGGGTGTTTTTTGAGGCAATATTTGTGGGAAATGTTTTTGTGTTATAAAGGCATCATAGTAAGAATAAATATTACTAGCTATACTGTAAATAGGACTATATTTTATACAGGGTGATGTTATACATTATGAAATATATATTTTATGTAATTTTAGTAAATATGTTGGAAATATCTAATACATTTAAAAAATTGCTATTTTAGTATCACAAGCCAAAATCAGTTTCCTCTCTAGAAACTACTTATCCATTCAAAACCTAAGTTGTGAAATGTTATATTATTTGTATGTGCACTGTACTGAGTGAAAACTATTTTAATTTCATGAAAAAGACTATTGCTACTTTCTTTCATCATTGCCAAGAACAAATTTATCTCTATAAGACAAAGATCTCTGTAACAAATTGAAATTTACACTATTTATATAGATATATTTTCTTTAGCTATGAATACCAAAATAATTTTCCTAACATTCAGCTTTAATATTCAGTTAATTAAAAAATAAAAGTGTCTCATAGCTATATGTTTTGTTTCTTTTGGGTAATATTTGGCAGTGCTAAGGGATCTTGGTGAGATTTGGGGACCAGACAGAATAGGGAGTTCAAGTATAAGTAGACTGTGTGTAAGACATGCACCCTCCCTGCTGTACTACTGCTCGAGTCCAACTCCTATATATTTGAGCATGCTCCATTTTCTATTTCTCTTTTACAGATCTCCATGGAAAATAATTCAAATCATTGGGGTTTCTTTAAAATAAAAGTAAACCTAGTACTTTTCCATCAAACTTTCTTTTTTAAGAATTTTAAATATAAATTGTTACTGTCATCCCATTGCTCATCAATTTGCTTGAGTGGGCACCAGTAATGTCTCCATTATGAGACTTATTGTTACTGTTTTTGGCATATCACAGGTTGATACACATGGGTTGCTTGCCAGTCTCTGCCGAGCGGGCAAGATACTCTCGGTAGCTTGCCAGGCTCTCCAAGGGGGCTGGAGGAATCAAACTCGGGACGGCCGAGTGCAAGGCAAACATCCTACCCGCTGTGCTATTGCTCCAGCCCATTAATATAAATTAATGATAAAATATACCTCTATTGTGTTTTGCTATTATTTTTTAAATTTTATTTTTATTAATTGTGACTTCACCTGATAATGCTCAGGGATCACTCCAGGTGGTACTTAGGAGAACATTTGCTGTGGCTCAATTATCAACAGTTTCTTAGTGTTATAAGAATTTGAATTAAATTCTGATTAAAATTTTCATTATTTCAAAGGCAATGTGATCATCTTAAGTAGAGATAAACTATTTTTCTAGACCTTTCTCCTAATTCCTTAGTTTCTTCCTTGTACTCTACTATCCACACCTCCAGTTTTTATCACACATCTCCCTCCACAACTACCAAATTCCCCCTTCCTTGTTCTCTGTTTACAGCCTTCTATTTCCCCAATGATTCTTACAAGTGCCAAGCATACAATTAATTCTAAAATCCCATACTTCCCAGAAGCCAGTTGTTCAGGAAACAGTACAGTTTATATTTTTGACCCCAAAGTGATTTGGAGCTTGCAGAATCCACCCTGCCTTTACACTACCATGATGAAACTTCAAATGAAAAATAAACAGCCAGAGTCAACATTCTCTAAACAAGTATATAAAAAGCTGATTTATCCACTAGATGACTACAGAAGAACAAAACAAAACTCTGCCCTGTCTTTATCAAACATTAGGAAAGAAACAATATATTAATCGTCACAAAGATACACACTAAATCATTCTGCTTAGACCTGCAATGGTTCTTAGATTGAGGACTAAAAATCACTGCCATAAATTGAATAAGTGAGACAGCTTCAGTGCTTGCTCTTTTGTTTTATTTTATTGAGTAAACGCAAGACTGAAAACATATATATGTTTTGGGGGGTATGATATTACCAGGTCATTCCCACCGACTTGACTTTTGTTTGTTTTGGAGTTATCATGGTAGCGTGTATGGCTTACTCCTTGTTCAATGCTCAGGGATCACTCCTGACCCTGAGTGGACCACATGTGGTGCTGGCCAAGCACCTTGCCCACTGTTTTGTCTCTCCAGCATCCTGCTTGACGAATTACCTCCCCATTGCCCTGACTCAGTGAGTCACAGGCTAGAACTTGCCTTTGGTTGTAAATCAGTCACGTATTATATTCTTAAGTAAACACTTTATGGTTTATATTTCAGTCTGATTATATCTAAACCAACAACTATAGTTGAGAACACCCTCTAGTCCACTGGTTTTGGACAGAAGTTTATTGATATATAGATGCTAGTTCAGATTAAAGATTTGGGAGTTGATGCTGGGATGAGTTGAGATTTAGGGAAGTACTGTTATAAGATGAACAGATTTTTTTTTTAAAGAAAGGCACATATTTAATAGGGGGAGAGATATTATGAACTGGACATGTATAGCTCACAGAAAAAGAATATGTTGTATTTCCTAATCATCAGTGTTATCACTATGGTGCTAGCATGGATTAAACTAATTCAACAGATTCTGACCCTCATACAGGGCTTGCTGCCCTCATAAAAACTAAAATATGCAGTCTCTATTTCTCTCCTAGTGCATAAAGAAATTTAGGTGTAAAAAATTTAGGTGTAGGTTATTTTATAGCATGGAATTAGTTGTATGTATAAGGATAAATCCCAAATGATTTCACTCATATGTAGCACATAGAGAAACAAAGCAAAATAATGGATAGTATCTAATGAAAATAAACCTTTTAATTCTAGAATAGCACTGGGGCTACCAAATTGGGTGGAGGAGGAGAATTAGGGAGAGTAGAGAAATGGGGCAGACTAGAATGACATAAGTAAAGTGGTGAGTGCCTTGAGTGCATACATGCTGGAAGTGTAAAAACACTGCCAGAAGCACAAACACTAATACTAATTTAAATATGCTACCTCAATAAGAAATACAACATTTTTTTAAAGAAAAGACTCAAGCCATAAACAGATTTCTCAGTACCAACTGAATTGACTACCCTCTCTATCTTGAACTTCCAAGCCTCTGTAAATGTGAAAAGAAAATGCGTGTAGGGCAGATCACTGAATCGTTGGTGTTTAGTTTTATCAACCCAAGCAGATTTAGACTTCTAATTATTATAAAAATTGGTGAACAATTTCTGTAATGAACAACTCCTTTTTCCCCCTGTATCTCCATGATTCCATATCTTTCCTCTTTGTTGTTCTTCAAAATTTGATCTTGTGTGTCTCATATTAAAACCTCATGCACTTTAAATGGAATGTCTTGGGACCTGATAGTACAGAGTCACTAGTGCTACAAATTCGAAAGCTGGAACTTGTACAACACACATGAGCTTCAAAATTATGCTACACATGGTATAGTAAACATAGATAAACCATTTATTCATTTTTTATGCAAGCACACGGAACATCATTCCCTATGGTAGAAATCATACAAGGAAAACTGCCGGGAAAATATATATATTCTACAACTTTTACAGAAATTAAGAATACCTTTTCCTAGATGAAACATAATTCACTCTCAACTCATAAAAATGAGTAGGGCTGGGGGCTGGGAGAGGTGCAATGGGAAAGGTTCTTGCCTTAATGCAGCTGACCCGGTTTCTATTGCTGGCATCCTTTATAGTCCCCAGAGCCCACCAAAAGTGAATTCTGAGTATAGAGCCAGGAATAAATAATGATCACCAACAGATGTGGAGAAAAGAAAAATAAAAAGAAACAAAAAGCCCCCAATGCATTTCAGGAGTGTTTGGTCCACTTCTTTGAAGAATTGCATGGGTATCGTTATAGGGATCACACTAGGTCTGTGTGCTTTGGGGAGTATTGCCATTTTGACAATGTTAATTTTCCTAATACATGAGCAGGGTATATGTTTCCATTTCCTTGTGTCCTCTTTCATTTTGTGGAGTATGAGATATTACCTCACACCACAGAGACTGGCAAACCTCCAAATGAACAAAAGCAACCGGTGTGGATGTGGGGAGAAAGGGACCCTCCTTCCCTGCTGGTGGGAATGCTGACTGATACAGCCCTTTTGGGAAACAGTATGGAAGCTTTTCAAAAAATTAGAAATTGAGCTCCCATTTGACCCAGCAATACCATTTCTGGGAATATATCCCAGAGATGCAAAAAAGTATAGTCAAAATGACATCTGCACTTGTGTGTTCATTGCAGCACTGTTTACATAGCCAGAATCTGGAAAAAATCTGAGTGCCCGAGAACAGATAACTGGTTAAAGAAACTTTGGTACATCTACACAATGGAATACTATGCAGTTGATAGAAAAGATGAAGTGATCAAATTTGCATATAAATGAATCGACATGGAAAGTGTCATTCTAAGTGAAATGAGTCAGAAAGAGAGACAGACATAGAAAGATTGCACTCATCTGTGGAATATAAAATAACAGAATGGGAGACTAACACACAAGAATACTAGAGATAAATACCAGGAGGTTTGCTCCATGGCTTAGAAGCCAGCCTCACGTACTGTGGGAAAAGGCAGTTCAGATAGAGAAGGGCACAGCAAGTAAAGTGTGTTTGGAGGACCTGCTTGGGATGGGAGATGCGTGCCAAAAGTAGATTATAGACTGAACATGATGGCCACTCAATACCTCGAATGCAAACCACAATACCCAAAAGGAGAGAGAGAACAAAAAGGAATGCCCTGCCACAGAGGCAGGGAGGGAGTCTTCGGAGGGGCGGAGTGTAGGATGGTGGTGGGAAGGATACTGGGATCATTGGTGGTGAAGAATGGGCACTGGTGGATGGATGGGCACTCGATCATTGTATGACAGAAACGCAAGCACAAAAGTTTGTTAAATCTGTAACTGCACCTCATGGTGATTCACTAATAAAAAATTTTTAAACAAAAACAATTCCCCCAAAATGAATAGGGCTGAATGATTGGATGCTCTCTATTTTTCTATTTCTTTTTTAAATAGAATCACTGTGAGACAGAGCATTACAAAATTGCATTTCAGTCATACAATGCTACAACAACTATCCCTCCACCAGTGTAATTTCCCAGTACCAGTGTCTCCACTTCCCCTCCACTCCTTCAAGCGACACCCCCACCTCTATTTTTAACTGCCTTCATGACATTACCTTTCTACTGTCCTAGAGTAATACAGTGAAGGTACAGCACCACAATAACGCGCTATCTGACAATGCTAAAATGATCTGCACAGGCTATGCAATTTATTCCTTGGCCTAAGACTAGTAACTGAGGTTTCCTGGCTTTAAAACATCATATAGAAAGGACTAATCATTCTTATTTTAGACATAATGCTTATAATGTTGCTTCAATTAATTTTATCCAGGGATCTTCAAAGCAGCTGTTGTTAAGTAGTTGCCATGGGTTACAAAATATAACACAATTCTTATGATGTATATAATTATAGACACAACAGGATACCTAGTGGTGAGCATTTGGATCTCTAGACGTGAATGCATCTCTCAAGTGAGAAATATCTAAAGGTGACCATAAATATAAAATCAAGCAACAGTCAAACCATGAATTTCAACAGAATTCTGATCTCAATCTCAGTAACAAAGATCTCTTACTATTGATGAACGTCCAGTGTTACTCATAACTAACTTCAAAGTTTGCATTGAGTTCTTGGTTTTAAACATTTTATGGATATGTACATATGTACGGTGATGACATGTATCCTTAATTTATTCATTATAGTGGCATATCCAGGATTTTCTCTCTTTCCCCAAAGTATCTCTGTTCCATCATCCCCCAAATTACTAGTAACAATTGATCTGCTTTCTTTCTCCATAGTTACACCTTCTAATAAATGTCAAAGAATTGGAATCATATAGTATTTAGCCTTAAAATATTGACTTTCACTTAGTCATATGCAAATACGTTCTGATTTTTAAAAATTGTGATAACTGCTTAAGAATTGAGTAACTTTCTACTGTGTAAATGTAGTGTGGTTAATTAATTCACTCACTAAATGATGAAAATCTTGTTTTATGTAAAGCCTGGGTATTTTTTTTTAACTTTTTATTAAATCACCATGTGGAAAGTTACAAAGTTCTCAGGTTTATGTCTCAGTTATAGAATATTCAAACACCCATCCCTTCACCAGTGCCCATATTTCACCACCAAAACCCCAGTATACCCCCTGCCCCCACCCTCTACCCCCTACTGTATAACTAATGAATTTCACTTCATTTTATCTTTACCTTGATTACATTCCATAATTCAACACAAAACTCACTATAGTTGTTGGAGTTTCCACCCAAGAGAGACAGACCTGCTACCAAGGAAGCATTTGATAATTAGTTTTCCATTGCTGGAAATGAAGAGATATGTATCCCCACTGCTACAAGTACATAACTCTTTTTTTTTTCCTTTTTCCTTTTCCCTTTTTTTTTTTCCCCCTCATCCCCCTTCCCACACCTCATAGTATGGTGTACGCCACGCCGCGTCGGCCAGCGTGGAAGCCTGGGTATTATTAATAAAATACTACATGAGAGTTTTTTTAAACATTTTCAACAACTTTTAGTAAATATTAAGGCAAGAGATAAATTGTCATAAAGTAATTGCAAACTGAAAAACTTCCTGTCCAGTGTTTAGTGTTGTGGGAAAACACAGTTTGGACATTGTAATATGTGTGCAGAAGTCTCTTTATTGTTTTATGGAACTGGAATGATAGTACAGTGCATAGGGCATAGGCCTTGTCATCCCACTTGACCCGGCTTCAATCAATCCCAGCACTCCATATAGTCCCCAGAGCAATATATAGAGTGATTCCAGAGCAGAGCCAGGGGTAAATCCTGAGCACCGGGGCTGGAGAGACAGCACAGCGGGTAGGGCGTTTGCCTTGCACACGGCCGACCAGGGTTCGAATCCCAGCATCCCATATGGTCCCCCTGAGCACCGCCAGGGGTAATTCCTGAGTGCATGAGCCAGGAATGACCCCTGTGCATTGCCGGGTGTGACCCAAAATGCAAAAAAAAAAAAAAAAAAAAATCCTGAGCACCTCCAGGTGTGGCCAAAAAGGCAAAAAAGAGTGTTTTATTATTTTAATAAGCATTTCCTGATGACATATGATGTGGAGTATTCTTCACATACATATTTGTCAGCTTTAAATCTTCTATGATAAATTTTCTGTTTAGGTCTTTAGAACCTTTTCAAAATCTAATTTCTTTTTTCTTATTGATTATTCTTTGTTCACTGAAAAGTTTTGCTTCTCCCTTGACTACTGTTATTCTTGTCAAAAAAAATGATGTCTAAACTAAGCAAAATCAATTGCTTATCGTTTTAATAAAAAAATACTGATTTTTTAAAAATTTTGGTAGCTTTTGCTTATATTCAACATGCCATCATATAAATAAAACACACATATTAAGGCATTTACAAAATGTACATATATAGAGACCCACTTTTTAAATTTTATTTTGTTTTGGTTTAATTTTGGGAGGGTCTGGTAATGCTCAAAACTTACTCCTGGTTCTTAAGAGATCATTCCTGGTGGGCTCTGGGGACCATATAGGATGCCAAGGATGGAACCTGGGTCATCTGCATTCAAGGCCAATTCATACCCAATGTACATAGGTTCTAGTCCTAAACACCCATTTTTCACTTTATTTTATAGACCATTAAAAAAATAAAATGCTTGTCAGAGATTTTTATCAAGCAAAATAACTTCAATTTCCATTATATTGATTCATACCATTATGAGGAAATAAGAAAGAACGAAGAATGTGTAGAAAATATGAAAAGATACAATATACATTTACCCTCAACCAAGAGAGACATTTACATATATATACACATATATGTGTAATATGTATGTATACATATGCCAGAGCAGAGCCCCGACAGCCAAAGACCTCTGGAACTGAGCCACAACCATGCTCAAAGGTCACTCTCCACACGCTCAAATGAGCCTCACTCATGAAGGTATGCGGGACCTGGGGCTGAGATCTCCAAGCCTGCTCGGATCAGAACTGGGCCTCCTCCACCCAGGTCCCCCATTTTCCAGTAGCTTGGCAGTCACACCCACAAACTACCCCTGGTGCCGTGTAATCCCATCAATGGCCAAGATCCAAAGACTAAAAACAAAGCTCCTCTTATTGTCTAGTTCTCCCTCTCAGAGAACACAGCAAGCTACCGAGAGTATCCCGCCCGAACTGCAGAGCCTGGCAAGCACCCCATGACATATTCATTATGTCAAAAACAGTAACAACGATGGGTCTCATTCCCTCCCTTGACCCTGAAAGAGCCTCCAATATGACAACGAGAAAAGAGAGGCTGCTAAAATCTCAGGGTTAGGATGAATGGAGAAGTTACAAATCGGGATGACAGTGATACAGTGATATATATATCACTATATATATGTGTGTGTGTGTGTGTGTGTGTGTGTGTGTGTGTGTATAATTAAGAAATAAACTTCTAGGACCAAACAGATAGAAAAACATAAAAGTTATTTTTGTTGCTTGTTAACCCTATTTGATTCCTAGCACAACATATTATTTGCAACCCCCTCTGGGAGTGTTACCTGAGCACTGAGCAAGGAGTAAGCTCTCTGCACACCAGGTGTGACTTTTAAAAATTAAATATAAATAAATAAATATTGTATTAAATGATCTTTGCGTCTTGCCACAAAACCTTGCTATGTTCTCTAGCTATTGCACCATATTAATAAAATACACTTTTAAAAATTCAGTCATTTTTCATGTAAATTATTTTCCACTACAAGCATATATTACGTATTTATTTCTTGGGGTTCTTTCAAGCAGTGATCAGGGTGCCTGAGGGCCAACCAACCATGGAAACATGATACCCAGAGGTTCCATGTGAGCAGGTAGCAAAATGCCACAGCCCAGTGATGGAGTGTTGACAGGACCAGAGGAGCTTGGGGGTCACCAGGGATACCTCAGTCAACCTCAGGGGACTACTAGGGTCACATCTATTGAGCTCAAGGGAACATGATATGCCAGGTACTGATCTTGAGGCCACACTGAGGCAAAGCTTCTCTATCATTGTATTATGAAAAACCCTTGGTAAGCATTAGTGTTAACTAAACACTTTGCAACTTTGTAGCTCAGAATGCAAAGGAACCCTGCTCAAATGAAGTATGGAAGTGAAAAAGAAAGAGATATGGCAAAAGTCATAGTAAGCTTTAAAAAAATATACGCTTTTATATATTACATTTTAGAACTTAGATTTTTTTCTCATAGTGATAGTGAAAATTAAAGACTTGGATGTGTGTTTCATGACAAAAATTTCAGTTTGGAAGGGGAGTAATAAGAGTTCTACTTAGACTATCTTCTCTAGAAAATAACAGCAGAGCAATTTTCAAATACGCACCAACACTATGAACATATCACCATATTTAGTACTTGGGAAGCATACTGAGTTGCAAAAATGCTGTAATTATTTCCTTATTGCAATTAAAAATGTACACACTACGTGCATATTTTACTAATTAATAGGGCCATATTATTATCAATCAGTTATTCTTAAAATCCATTTTATATAATAAAAGTTTTCAAACAGAAACATAAAATATTGTCTTTTGTCTATTATGCTTGAAAATTTAAACATTTTGTTATAATTAACTATCCTATCAAAATAAAATTTAGTAAAAACATATTTAAGAAAATAAAATGATTCTAGGTAAAATCACTCAAGCCATCATTTGGATTCCTATTCTAATACAGTCCAATTATTAACATTATAAACTATATTAAAGTGACTATTTATATTTATTTTATTGACTATACTTAAACTTGACTCAGTTGATCTTGCATAAATTAAGGATTCATGAATAAGAGTAAAGAAAGTTAAAAACAAGCTAGTAAACCTTAGGTGTAAGAAAGGTAGATAGGGGCCGGAGCGATAGCACAGCGGGTAGGGCGTTTGCCTTGCACGGGGCCGACCCGGGTTCGATCCCCGGCATCCCATATGGTCCCCCAAGCACTGCCAGGAGTAATTCCTGAGTGCAGAACCAGGAGTAACCCCTGAGCATCGCTGGGTGTGACCCAAAAAAAAAAAAAAGCAAAGCAAAAAAAAAAGAAAGGTAGATAGTAATAAATAACGATGCCACAGAGAGAGAAATATGCATTATTGCTATACCTGTTAACCATGTTTTTCTTTTGTCTTGTTTTCTTTAGTTTTTAGTTGTTGGGTCATGCCTGGCGATGCTCAGGGATTACTTCTGGCTCTGAACTCAGGAATCACTCCTGACGGTACTTGGGGACAATATGGAATGCTAAAGATCAAACTCAGTCAGCTGCATGTAAAGCAATCACCCTTTCCACTTACTCTCCCCAGACCCTGAAACATGTATTTTTAATCCAATCATATTGATAAAAATAGAGAAAGTACATACTAATTTTAGTGAAACACATTCAGTTGCAGTAGACAAAAGTAACATCAGAATATACATGCACATGTAGATGATTTGTAGATAATAAATTCATGTATATTAGGCTATATACACATAGGTGTCAGACCTAGTGAATTTTATATTGTAACAAGATTTACATACTCAGCATATTTAGCATTTGTGTAAATATAACTAAAATCAAATAGAGTCCCTTTTGAAGTTTGTCTAAAATATAAAATATATGAAATAAAAGCATATAAAATATCTGAAGAATTATTTATAACACTCATTATGATATCTTTGTGAACTAAGGATCCCCAAAGAAAAAAGTTCTATCTGGCAATTCTCAGAACATTTTATATGGTGGCCAGATCCTGAGTAATCCACTGGATTTTAGATTCATCTTGATCTACTTAATATGTTTGCTTTTAGAGAGGGATGATTTCTTTTTCATCCATTACTTAGACAGTTCCTTTATCATACGACCATGGTGGAAGAGTGGAATAAATAAGTACAATGGAAGAGCTACGCTATCAAAATCTACATGAGATATGAGAAAACACATTCCTACACTGTGTGTCCTGGAAAGACCACAGAACATATAATTATTAGAGAGATGATAATTAGCACAAAGCAGCAGGGAGAAGCAAATTCTGTATGATAAAAAGTAGCTGTGTTGCCAATTCTATAACAGAGCAAAAGGTAATATTTAGTTATTCTTGAAATTTTTTCTCAAGCCTAGATGTCTAGGAATACCAATATTTTGGTATTCCAGGGGTCCAGAACAAAATGAAAGAAATAAGTGACTTGTGTAGGTGTGGGTGAAACCATATTTAGTTTTTCATTTTATTATTGCATTCAAAACTCATGGTATTGTGGTCCACAGGAAGAAATAGTTTTATAGTAATTATAAAAGTTAGAGTAAAAATGGTTGGTTTAAACTAAATAGCTCAATCATTAAGTATAATAATTCTAAAATTCATTAAAATGTTCTGCTCTAAAAATATAAAGAGGAGTGCATTTATATCTGAAAAGTATTTTATAAAATATCAATTCTGGGTAGAAAAGTACTCAACATAAATTTATTCTAAATTACTGCACTGTCCTCACTCTTTAAACAGAATTATAGCATAGTACAAACTGGGCCATAACTCTTTCGGATTACAATGCTTTACTATGCCATTTTTAAAAAATTGTCTTACAGTAATAAAGTGTTAACTCATTATTGGGCAGAAAAAACCTTTTTCAGAAAATATGAAAAGATTTAATTATAATCACTCATACATTATTAGAGATGTTCATATAAGTATTTTTCTCCACAGAGCATCAAGCTGTTATCGTAAACATTATGCATTTCCTAGTATAGTAATATATTTCCTTCTGCTTAAAATATTTTTCAAAGTTGGAGAAATCATAAAATAATTCACATTATATCTTCTTATCTGCTATATAATTATCATGAGTTCAGAAAGAACCACCTACAACACATGAAAATTAGTA
The DNA here is from genome assembly GCF_027595985.1 of Sorex araneus. Classification (NCBI taxonomy): domain Eukaryota; kingdom Metazoa; phylum Chordata; class Mammalia; order Eulipotyphla; family Soricidae; genus Sorex; species Sorex araneus. The sequence goes on along the minus strand of NC_073313.1, from coordinate 218,427,889 downwards.
TCTTATGTTTAAAAGTGCCCTTTTCACGTTAAGAAATTGAAACTATTTCAGAAATTATTCATGTGACAGTTACACCTTATCCTCCACAGCCACCCTCCAGAACTCAGGGCTGCTTCTCCTGGAAGGGAGCATAAAACGAGGTCCCCATAACCATGCCATCGGACACTGTACCATGCTGTTTTTACTCGGGGCACCTCAGAGGGGAGCGGGTGAGAGCCCTCCCCATCCCAAGGGACCCAGCCCCGGCAGCCGACCTCCACTACCCAACCACCACCATGTTCCAGGCTGCTTTCCACATGCTCGGGTTGAGCCTCAAGCATGAGCAGAAGTGTCACAGAACCCAGGTAATGTGAAACTTCGTGATTTTGGACTCTGGGCTCAACAGGATCTGGGAGCAGAGATCCTCTGCCTGCTCCCCCCAGTCTCTGGGGAAGACTGGACCACTTTCCACATGCTCAGACCGAGCCTCACGCATGAGTGAACATATTCCTGAACACATCATAAGACACTCCCTACCCATTTTCCATAAAATCAAAGAGGTAAATTACACACACACACACATACACACACACACACACACACACACACACACGCATGCACGCACACATATTATATATAATAGGCCTCTCGAAGAGTCCAGCAAGTTAGTGAGAGTATCCCACCTGCAGGGCAGAGCCTGGCAAGCTCCTTGTGGCATATTCAATATGCCAAAAACAGTAATCATAACAGGTCTCATTCCCCTGACCCTGAAAGAGCCTCCAATCATTGGGAAAGACGAGTAAGGAGAGGCTGCTAAAATCTTAGGGCTGGGATGAATGGGGATGTTACTGGCGCCCACTAGTTGATGAACAATGGGATGACAGTGATACAGTGATATAGTTATACCATTATGAAGTAATTAAAATATATTATATATAATTTTAAAATATCTGTAAATTAAAATAGCAATAGTACACATTAGGGGGGAAAAAGTGATTGCAATGTAAAGTATCCTGACTCTCAGGTCAGAAAGCAAGATAGAACTTGCATGCAGAGTACTGTTCTAGCCTGGCAGCACTTATGGGACAGAGAAATGTGAGGAATGATTCCGTTCAAGAAGCCAAGAGGAAGCCCTGAGGGGACTGGAGCAATAGCACAGTAGGTAGGGCATTTGCCTTGCACGCAGCCAACCCGGGTTCAATTCCCAGTATCTCATATGGTCCCCCAAGCACCACCAGGAGTTATTCCTGAGTGCAAAGCCAGGAATAACCCCTGTGAATTGCCAGGTGTGACCCAATGAGCAAAAAAAAAAAAAAAAAAAAAAAAAAGAGAGAGGAAGCCCTGAGGACAGCCAGGTGTGGCCTCAAAACTAATAGTAATAAATAATAATAATAATAATAATAATAATAATAATAATAATAAAGTATTGTTACTTCTAAAAGTACAAAGAAGAAAAAATCATTTTTACGTAACATATTTTCTTTTATATTTACTTGGCCAAATTATTTCGTCTTAATTTTGATAGTTATGAAAAGTAGAGGCACTAAAGACCTTCATAATGACAAACATTAGATAAACTGGATACAGAAACGAATATGAAAAATAATTAGAAAATTACATTAGGTGTAGGGGAACGTGTGCTTTGAACTAGTTTGCATTATGCTTTCATGCACACACACAGACATTCAGTTCTCTCCTATTCTCAGCTGTAGACCAATTATTTAGTTGCAAGATAGAGGAAATAAAAACATTTTTTTTTCACACCTTACTCTTACTTGGCTTTATGACATTTTAACATGCAGAAGGTAATTTCAGTATCTCACACAAGTATAAAGTATGGTAAATCTTTAGTAATACATAAAATAAATATATAAAATTGGTAAGATTGAAAGCTAAATTGAAAATAAAAAAATTAAAAATAGAATTTACTAGCACTCAGTTATAAAATTTACTTTAAATTCAAGAGCAAACTAGTTCTCTTGAAATACATTTCAAAGAACACCTGGTATGATAAAACTTTAAGGCTCTTTTGTGCCTGGAATGACAGTACAAATGAGGATAAAGGGCTGAATATAAGAAAGTAAGGTATTTAACAACTATTTTCATATTGTTGTATTCATCTTCTCTTTAAATAATTCACTGAAGTATTTGAACATACAACGGAAACCAAGGTGTACTAGGGTAAATAAAAAAAAATACAGTATCAGGGCTGGAGCGATAGCATAGCGGCTAGGGTGTTTGCCTTACACTCGGCTTTGCCTTGACTCCAAGCATCCCATATGGTCCCCTGAGCACTGTCAGGAGTGATTCCTGAGTGCAGAACCAGGAGCAAGCCCTGAGCATCGCCAGGTGTGACCCAAAAAGGAAAAAAAAAACAGTATCCTGGAACAAGTTATTATTTGGAAAAGGGAAATCTGATTTTCTTTGTGATTTAAAAAATCTTGTTAAATTAACATTTAGTCATAACAAGTAACATAAAATATTGTTTTGTGCCTGCTAAGGAGGCAGGCTTGGCGGGTAGTTGGGATAATGGGTAAATGGTGAAGAATAGGTCACACTGGATTGCTATTGGAACATTAAACGCCTGTAAAAACTGTCTTATGAACAACTTTGTAAATCACAGTGTTTAAATAATGTAAAAAAATAATCTTATTAAACAATATACATTTGGGGATAACACTTTAATGAAAAATAGAGGAAATGTTATTTTCCTCTATCTAGGGGATGAGTTAAAAATAGAAGAGCATATTCTGTATAAAAGTCCTTTTTTGTTCCAAAGATTTCTATTAAATAGTTAAAATAAGAAATTCAATGCTCAATTCACACCTTATACCAAAATAAGCAGAATTCATGCAGGTAAAAACCTGCCATCACTATTTTATAAAATACCCAAATAAATTACGTGTGAAGTGAGGATCCATTGACATAATGAAACCCTCCTTTTTTTTTTTAGTAGTTTGCAACTTATTATAGCCAGTTCTGTACATTGAGATTCAAGTTGCACCAGATTCAGTCAATTTAAATCACCTCAAATTGATTTCTATATTTCACCAATCACCTATCTTTTGTTTATTTTACAACAAAATAATTCAAACTTGTCATGCATTTTTTTCCTTCACCTAACAATATGATTTAACGATAAGAACCCAATTCCTTTGCTGTGAGAAACTGTATCAAAATTAAGATTTGGGGCTTGTCCTTTCAAGCCATGTTCTCGATAGATCTCACTCATTTATCTCCTGTCATTATGCTTACTCTTCAAGGTCGTATTCTCTCTTGATCACTTATTGCTTTCTTCCTGCCCCTTCACATTTAAATAAGCTTCATTCAATAAAGAATATTTCACTTGTCCTATACACACAAAGTTTAATATTTTGCCATTTTATATATGCATCACTACTGGGATGTGTTTCATTCTGAATTTCTTCATTAGAAGTCAAATGAGGAGGCTTAACAGTTCTATGCATATAGCCCAATCTTCTCTTCCCCAGATACTAACATTTAGGCTATAGGTCAGTCTAATTAACCCTTGACCATCATACACAGGTGACCTTGAACAAGCACTTTGTTTTGTTTTGATGTTGGTGTCACTAGTGTTATGTTTGGATCAAGTAGTACAGATAGGAAAATGAAAAAGAAAAAAAAAAAACTTGTTAGATTCATGCTTCCAGAAAGCATGAAAAGGTCTCTACAAAACAGTATTCAGTATGATAGTGCTTTGTTCATGTTTCCATATTCAAGAAATATGAGAAACTGCCCTTTGGACCCTGCTGCGGAGCGAGCATGATGGAAGAGCCCAAGGAAGCGCCCTTGGACTCCAAACAGCCCACTGAACTAATTCTGGCATGGGACCAGAGACCCCACGGTGCGCTGAAACAGTGGGAGCCGGGCATCCCCCAATCCTTTTAACCTCTCTCTCTCTCCACACCTCCCCCCTGAGCACAGCGCAGGATCCGCGGTTTTCCTGAGCGCAAAATGGAGACGCCGAGCCTCTCTCTAGGCTTCTCCATCTTATGAGCACCATAAAAGGGTAAAAGTTTGTAGTGATGTTATTTCTGGTTGTACTTTCCCTGGACTTTATACAGAAACCCAAAACCGATGATGCTAATGTCATCTTAGCATCAGCAATATGTAATATGCAATATGTAATATGTCCCTTTTTAATGGGTAGGACTTTTGTGGGAGATCCTAACAAGAATAGTAAGTCTGTTATTCTATATTCCACAGATGAGTGCAATCTTTCTATGTCTGTCTCTCTCTTTCTGACTCATTTCACTTAGCATGATACTTTCCATGTAGATCCACTTATATGCAAACGTCATGACCTCATTTTTTCTAACAGCTGCATAGTATTCCATTGTATATATGTACCAGAGTTTCTTCAACCAGTCATCTGTTCTAGGGCACTCGGGATTTTTCCAGATTCTGGCTATAAGACGAACACCCAAGAATAGTAGAAATAAGTACCAGGAGGTTGTCACCATGGCTTGGAGGCTGTTCTCTCATTCTGGGCAACTCAGAGAAGGGAACAGCAAGTAAAATGTGGTTGTTGGTCATGTGGGGGAAAGATGATGCGGGCCAAATATAGACTAGAGACTGAACGCAATGGCCACTCAACACCTTTATTGCAAACCACAACACCTAACCAGAGAGAGAGAACAAAAGGGAATTCCCTGCCATAGTGGCAGGGTGGGGTGGGGGGAGACGGGACTGGGAAGGGGGGGTGGGATGTTGGGTTTACTGGTGGTGGAGAATGGGCACTGGTGAAGGGATGGGTTATCAAACTCTGTAAGGGAGAAACATGAGCACAAAAATGTATAAATCTGTAACTGTACCCTCACGTTGACTCACTAATTAAAAATAAACTATATATAAAAAAAAAAGAAAACCAAAAAAAAAAAAAAGAATAGTAAGTCTGTTGCTGAAATATTGAAGGCAATCAAAGTGGTAGCCATCTCTCTAGACTGAACTAAGCTATATCCCCACACCAGCTGAGAAGAAATATCCTTCTTTCTCGGGAAGAAACGCGGCGTGGTGTCAAACATAGTGTGATGTGCATTAAGCAAACAGACCTGGTGGCGTAGGAATGGGATATAAGGGGAAAAAATATGTACATGGAACAGTGGGACGCTGGTGGAATCTCGAGCCGGAGCCGATACCAGCGCAAGCCCTTCGGTTCCAGAAACTGCTTGCAGACACTCGACTAGTCTATCAACTAAGCCAGAGCCCCACGTCTGCTGATGACGGGAAATAACCATCCTTTTCGGTTTTTTTTTCCCTTGTCAGGCAGCGTGGCAATTACCAAACAGGCATGAACTCGGTGGCGCGGGGCAAGGGGGAAAAAGAAAAGTTATGTAACAAACAGCGGGACTTAATATCCCTATATTCTTAGCAGTGGAGAACTATCAAATGCCTCCTTGGCAATAGGACTGCTTTCCTTTTTGGGGGGAAACCCCAACAACGGTAGTGAGTTGTGTTTTGAAACATGGAATGTAATCGAGATAAGGCATAAACGAAGTGGAACTTATCATGTACAAGGGTGGGGACTGGGGAGGTGGGAGGGGGCGGCAGGTATACTGGGGGGGGTTGGTGATGGGAGATGGGCACTGGTGAAGGGAAGGGTGTTTGAGAATTGTATAACCGACATAATCCTGAGAACTATGTAACCCTCCACATGGTGATTCAATAAAATTATTATTTAAAAAAAAAAGAAATATGAGAAACTATCACATAATTTTCTTAAGAAAATACCCGTATGTCCAGAATAATACATAATAATGGTTTTCATGAATCATTCTCAAAAATATTAAAAAAATACATTTTTTAGGTATGGTAGGAAAAAAATTTTTTAAAAATTGCTCTAAACTAGCTGCATATATATACATTAAACGTAAAAAACACCACAAAGGAGAATAAATTCAAAATGAGAATTATCAGGAAAAATTAAATGAAGGAAAATACTGTGTATAATATAGCAAATTCAATTTATTGAATTATTATGTTCTATGCAAAATATATGGAGTGATACTCAAACAGAAGTAAAAAAAACAAAGTTTAAGTTGGATTAGTCAATGGAATATATATTTTAATTAATTAAAATTATTTAGCTATGCATTTAATAAAATATTATTAACATATATAGGACAATTAAAATAAAATTTCTATCTTAGGCATAAAATTAAATGGTTTATTATTTGAATTAAAGTTCACCAAAACTAGCTGTTTTATAATATAGATCCTAGAGTGTCGATGCTTTAAACAGTGAAATTAGCAGCAAAGTCTTCTGTTTTCTTTAATTTCTCATCAGGCATAATCATGTATTAATATTATTTCTTGAGAACCCATCAATTTATCACAGCCTATGAACTATCTTAATAAGTGTATATTAAGCATTTTACCTTAAAAAACTGTGGTAGATTGCATGTTTAAAAAATACAAGCATGCAAGTAAGTAAATAAAAAACTCAGATTGGGCAAGAGGAAAAAATATTATTTTGATTATCAATGTAAAAAGTCTTACATACTTTTACTTTAGGCAGTTTTAATGGAGAAATTGTGAAATGGCTTATATTCAATTAAGAGTATTTTATCTATTAAGAATAAAAATATTGGAACTTTTATTCCTAGTTGAATAACACATTCAATAATTCATATTTATCATAAGAACTCAGATTGTGGAAAACATTTCATTTGATTTTTAATATTGCTTTTGCAATAGTTATGATTCCTAACCATTATCGTATCTAGTGTTTAATTTTCTATATACAGCAATCTTAGTAACTCAAAGAGTAGTTCATTACTATGGTTTAGCACTTAAAGATTTCAAATAAAAATAAGCAGATAAATTTATAATGTATTGCCAACTATTTCCTGTTCCTGAATTGGAGCATCTGGCTTGCTTTAATTTCCAAATTTCCACAAAAACCTCTTTCTGTATTAGACAAGCAAAATGTCTTGTAAAGGTGAAAAATAACTAATATTGCCCTATCCCAGGTACAGATAATTAAAGATAAAATGATATTTAAAAGATCTTTGCCTTTGCCAAAATTAATTTCCAAAATAGTACATCAATGTGATAGTTATGACTTTATACTTAACATAAAAGAAGAAAAACTGAAAAGGAAATCAGATTTATATTCAGGCTTTGTTGTTTATACAGCTATTTTTCAAAAGATCATAAAAGAATTAAAATATTAAACAAAACTAATAGTAACTTTCAATACAAGACACAAGTAACAATAAAAATGCATTTCTGATAAATAAAAAAAACATTCTTTCCATGTCTTTGGCGGTTGTAACTGTTTCAACAAAACTAGTTGTTTAATGAAATACTGTCTTTAGCAGTATTGAGGTAAGGTACTTAAAAAATGAGGAGAGAGGGGAAAGGGAGGGGAGGGAAGGAGAGGAGAGGATAGAGAAAAGAAAATCAATAATCCACAACTTATAACCACACAAAGCAGGAGGTCACAAGTGATATAGGTCTTAGTCTTACTTCACATTTATAAACGTATTGTGTTTCTCTCAGAGGATTTTGTAAAAGAAAAACAAAACCAAAAACATATGATTTCATTTCTTCTACTTCTAGAGAAAACAGGCTACCTGCTTTATTTGTCTCAGTTTTCAATGACACACTGCAATGTCTTCAAAACTCCTGCTCTCTTTTTTTTTCCTTTTTCCTCAGATTGACTTCTTATTTTTGGTTTTATTTCTTTCTTTTCTTCTTTCTTTCATAATAAAATGAGTGGAACAGTTGGATTGATACAGAGATCCTTGGATAATCTCTTCACCTTAGCTTAATCTCAATACTTTTCACATATAAAGTTAATAGGCTCTAGGCATTTATGTGTACATCTGGGCAGTTAATGGAAACATTATTCTTTCTACCACATAAATTGTATTAAATTTTTGAGTATGCATAATGAAGTATATAAAGTATAAAATTAATGAAAATTAAGAGTATAAAGTAAAATTATGCATTAATATACTACTGAATGAAATAATTCTGAAAGGAAATTATTCTAATCATTTTTGAATTGTTCAAAGTGGAATATAATTTGGGTATACCAATTTTATAGCTCAAGTGTATTAGTTTTATATAGTCAGTGATTGTTTATATCCTAGTTTTGAAACATTACAAAACACAACCAAGTATATATATGTTAAAAATATCACCTATATTTTAGAAAAGTTTAATGAAATAGTTTTAACAATTCGCAACGGTACATACTATGTTCTGATTATAAAACTATTATCATGAATCACTTATCACGAAATCCCATTAATCACCGATTTCCGGGCGGGCTCAGTAACATCTCATTTCATCTTTTCCCTGAGATCTTAGAAGTCTATCTCAACTCGGCCCTCCTAAGGATGTTGCACTGGAGGCTCTTTCAGGGTCAAGGGAATGAGTTCTAGCTTGTTACTGGATTTTGCATATGAATACACCATGGGAAGCTTGCAAGGCTGTCCCATGTGGGCAGGAAACTCTCAGAAGATTGCCAGTTTCTCCCAGAGGGAGAAGTAGGCTAAAGATATCGCTTCCGCGATCTTGCTTTTAAGTCTCTCTCTGGATGTTGGCCATTGATGGGATTACACACACCTGGGTTCCTCTGCCCGTACCTTCATGCGTGAGGCCTATCCAAACGTGTGGAGTGGGGCCTCCAGCATGGCTGTAGCTAGGTTCCGGTGGTCTTCAACCGCTGGGAGCTCTGCTCGGAGTAGGGAGGGAAGCTGGAGCCCATCCCCTCCGAGGGGCCCTGGGGAAGACAGCCAGGCGTGTGGGCAGGAGACTCTCTGCAAAAGTATTATAAAGGTCTTAATTTTTCTAAGGACTGGAGCAATAGCACAGCATGTAGGGCATTTGCCTTGCATGTGGCCAACCTGGGTTTGATTCCTCTGTCCCTCATGGAGAGCCTGGCAAGCTACCGAGAGTATCCCCCCACATGGCAGAAACTGGCAAGCTCCCCATGGCATATTCAATATGCCAAATCAGTAACAAGAAATCTCACAATGGGGATGTTACTGGTGCCCACTCAAGAAATTGATGAACAATGGTATGACAGTGCTACAGTGCTAATTTTTCTAAATTCACAAAAATGCAATTATGTGAAAATATTGTTAAGATACACCCCACTTCTTGGATGGAATTTATTTACACGGAAATTAAAGAAATTAACTCCAAATTTTAACTGTAGAGTAAATCCACAGTTCCCATTTCAGTAAGCATTCAGGTCCTTTCACTTTACATAGTTTACTTAAGATACTTTTACAAAATATATATCTGTTCCAATATCTTTATGTGAATTTGTGATTATATTGGGACATTAGGTTACAAGGTTTTTATCAGCTGTTAAGTGGGATTTTTTTTTTTTTTGTCTTCAAAAACAGAAATGTAGAACCTTATAGATAGAATGAAAAAAATACCTTCAGGGCTATCTACATCTGCTTAGGACTATTACATCAAATAATTTCTTTTATTATTCAAGTCATATTCAGTCTTTCTTTCTTAGTCATGCAGTTTGTAGAAGTTGAGCACTTAAGAAAAGAGGGAATGCAGTTTCCTGTGTGTGGTGAAATATAGCAATATTAAATCAGCTCTCTAACTCTTTTATAGTATCTCCCTTTTGAGAGGAAAAAAGCCATTTATAGAGACTAGAGTTATTTGTTATTATAAAAATTGACAGTCTACTCTCATGTTCTTCTCAAGCAGTGAGTATATCATTTACTCATGATTATACAAAGCAAATTTGAGCAGGGTAGCAGATGCCAGCAATTCCCAAGGATGTAGAGTAGAAAAGGGGCAGAATTAAGTAATTTAAAGGCTCAAAGTTGGAAATAACAATGCTGCATATGTTTTTTGATGGTCAGGCATAAATAATGGAAGGAAACTGAACTCGAGCTATTCTTCTGAAGATATAAACCAAGATGCTTTCTGTAGGGAAAAAAAGAATACACAGAGGTAAGATATTTGGGGAAGGGCTCCTACTTCAGTTGAAAGTTCTATTCTTTGTTTAAATAGCTGACATCAGCATCATGCAATCAAATACACAGTGGTCTGGGTAGAGTGCATGCTTTGCATGCTGGAGAACTGCATCATTGGATCACTGGTGCCCTGTAAAGTAACACGCAACCCGGACATTCTTCTTCCAGCTATTTATTAAGAAACCTTCTCATGCAAACAGAAAAAAGGACCAACGAAGCATGGACTAAGGACGAACTAAGGAAAAGGAACCAGGGGGGACCCCTAGCTAGGCAGCTTCCCTCCTTATATACCTCTCGCTGCTTGTTTTCGCCCACGTGTCTGCATCTGATAGGTTAGTTACAGCTTATGGGCGTGGCAAGACATCCTGTTTCCTTATTAGGAATGGTTTTCGAAGCACACAGGTGTTGTTTACCAAGAAAGGTGCAATTTACAAGCACAGTGCAACTGTTGTTGCAAAGCACGGTCCGTGGAGGCTCTCCACAGTGCCCCCCCACACTTCGGGGAGCATTCTACAGGTGAGTAAATTGGGAATAACCCTGACCACACAGCTTATGGATCAACAACCAATTTTTAAAAATTATACTTTGAGAACTTTCCACCCCTTAACTAATGTATTTACACATGGAGGCACATAGTTGGTCAATGTTTAAACAAGCATTTGTACAATATTAGAAAGCTACCACTGGCCAGACAAAGAAAGGAACACTTACCTTCTCTCTCTTTATTTTTTTAACCTTTCCCTTCTCCTGGTCCAATTAAATTGGATCTCCTGAGGCTTATAAAGAGGCTATAAAGTGCTCATATATTTCATTTAAATATAAGATTGACAGTTAAAATTAAGTGGCACTTAGGGGAATAACTAAAACCTACCAAATGCACAATCTGCCAAAGTAGTCATTAGAGTTGTGCAAAAGATAATTTAGCAAAATATACTTAAACACATTTAGTCAAAATATAAAACTAAAAGCTATTTCATATTTATTTCCTGCTGGAGTAGTCTAGTCAAAGTTTATTAGAATTACAGAGGTAAAATGTGTAAACATAGAAATGTTAGATAGGGATCTCACTGTTTACTTCAAAAATTCTCTATAGTTATAAATTTTACTCACCACTTATGAAAGCACCCAGTTTCTGGCAGCAGTGTGACATTAGAGGTTTTATAAGCCTGATTCTATTATTACTCAGTTTTCTAAGGCAACTAATGAGTTTTTAAATTTCTGCATTTTTTAAAAACTTTTTAAGTCTTCTTTTATTCTCACACACTGAGTTCCTCAATTAGCCATTCTGTGTGTGAATCTTTCGCCTTATACAAAATAACTTTATGCTGACATTCCCAAATTCAAGTTTCTTAAACCATCCACAAATCAAAATTACTGCCAGTGGAATACAGTCTATCTTTGTTTCAATATAGGAAACTACTATTACTTTGGCTGGGGATTGGCTTGGGGGCTACACCTAGAGGTGCTCAGGGGTCATTCATAACTTTGTGCTCCGGGTGATATCCAGGGGACCATATGCAGTGCCTAGCAAGCACTCTACGTGCTATACTAACTCTCCATCCCTAAAACCAATACTTTTTATTTCATCAATCAAAAATAAGCATATCTTGAAAGAAAGTGAGGAATATTTAGGTAAAAATTAAACTAATAAAAAAATGTGACTCTAAATTTTCTCTAAAATATTTTAGTGCAGAAATGCTTTTGCTGTTTTGGGGCTGGAGCAATAGCACAGCGGGTAGGGTGTTTGCCTTGTATGCGGCCGACCAGGGTTCCATTCCCAGCATCCCATATGGTCCCCTGAACACCGCCAGGGGTTAATTCCTGAGTGCAGAGCCAAGAGTAACCCCTGTGCATCGCCGGGTGTGACCAAAAAAGCAAAAAAAAAAAAAAAAGAAATGCTTCTGCTGTTTTGATTATTAACACTAAATAAATTTCATTAAATCACACTGAATCAGTTATATTTAAAATTTGTCATTAGTGGATTTTATATCACCTGAATTACATATTAATAAAATAGGCATAATAATTTGCACACTAATATATTTATGGGACTAAAATCTAGTATGATAACCAGTAACTCCAAAGTTGTTACATATTGTTTTTGTATATTCTTGATGTTTGCTTTCCAGTATTGTTAGGTTTTCACTGGAAACTTAGAGGTGTTGAATGAAGTGCAGATTTCTTTTCAAGCTTTGCTTAGGTAAGTGTTAAAATGTATTTTCACAATCTTGAGACACAAATTTTTTTTTAAAAAGCACAGAAAGGCTTACAGGTTTGTCTGGAGCACTTGAAATGCTTATACAGTATGTAAAGGCAATATATCAACACACAATTTAGTACAAATCAAAATAGCTACAAATTTATTTATTTATTTATTTATTTATTTATTGCAATAATCTGTTTTCTTTATTTCTCAGTGAAGCATGATGGTTTTTATTGCAAGAAATGTTGAGAAATATTCAAGAGAGAATAGAGTGAACAAATGCAAAAAAATGGCTTTTGGGGAAAAGGTTATATACATTTTTCCAAACTGTATGGCCTGGAGTTCTCTATGCACATAAAAGTGGATGTCTTCACAAAGAAAGCCTAGATGGTCCTTTTATTTTCTAATTATGTTTTTTGTTTCTTTTTCCGGTCACACCTGGCAATGCACAGGGGTTACCTCCTGGCTTTGTACTCAGGAATTATTCCTGGCTGTGCTCAGGGGACCATATGGGATGCTGGGAATCGAACCCGGACCAGCTGAGTGCAAGGCAAACACCCTACCCACTGTGCTATTGCTTTGGTCCCCTTCATTTTCTAATTATGACCTTTAGATTCTCCTGTAGATCTTCTTTCTGAAGGAGTCCACCCTTCTCAGGATGTTGCCTAGTTTTCTGCCTCTGGGTGGTGCTTCATTTTCACCAACTCTTGAAAGCTGGGGATTTGCATCTCAAGGGGATGTGTTCCGTACACCTTTGTACTGCCTCAGGGCTGGGCAATTTCTTAATTTTTATTCTTTCCCAAAAATTCATTACTAAGGTCCCCCATTAATATGCCTGCATCATTTCCCCTTAGAAGGGACCAGAATGACAGTGCAACAGGTAGAATGTATAGCTACAAATTTATGTATGGCTCCAGCATCCATAGAGTTATTAGAATATTTCAGATTACCAATAAATACAATACTAGATGATATTTTTTCTTCCATGTTTCAACCAAAAATTACTTACTTTTTTTTTTTTAGGTCTCATCCAGCAGTCACTGTCACTCTCATCCTGTTGCTCATTGATTTGTTAGAGAGGGCATCAGTAATGTCTTTCATTGTGACACTTACTGTTACTGTTTTTTTTTTCTTTTTGGGTCACACCCAGCGATGCTCAGGGGTTACTCCTGGCTCTGCACTCAGGAATTACTCCTGGCGGTGCTCGGGGGACCATATGGGATGCCGGGGATCGAACCCGGGTCGGCCGCGTGCAAGGCAAACGCCGTACCCGCTGTGCTATCGCTCCGGCCCCTGTTACTGTTTTTGACATATCCAATACACACGGGTAGCTTGCCAGGCTCTGCCGTGTGGGCTCCATACTCTCGATAGCTTTCGGGGCTCTTCGAGAGGGGCGGAGGAATCGAACGAGGGTCCGCCATGTGAAAGGCGAAAGCCCAACGGCTGTGCTATGGCTCCAGCCCCATCCAGCAGTGTTTAGTGCTTATTCAAAGCTATATGCTCAGGGATCACACATCCTTACTCAAGGTTATCTGCTTGGTGGGGTTCTGATGTTCAGACATGGTGCTGGGAATAGAAATAGGATGAGCCACATGCAAGGCAAGCACCTTACTTGATGTACTTTCTCTCTGACCCCACTCCCCCAAATCAAATATTTTAAAATTTGTTTCCCTTTTGCATGCATGTTTTAAGATGTATTTATCAGGTTTACTTACACTTAGTAAGTTTTAAGAGTTTGTTTTACTTTACATCCAATTTTAGTTCAATAACTCATTCCCACACTCTAGGCATTTAGCCATTTAATTAATAAAAACATATTCAAAATGATGAGTAGATTATTATTTGCATGGCTTCAAATATAAGTGATGCATTTGTAGAGTAAGTATGGCATTTTTATATCTTCAGAGCTCTCTTTAATATTAGTTTTCGGTAGGACTGCATATAAAAGACCTTATTTCAGAAATTAATTTAAAAAGATTTCTACTTCTTTTTAAATTTGGAAGCACATAGCACTAAAAGAATTATGAAAGCTAAAGGGGTCTTCACTCCATTATCTAATGATAAAGTAATATTTTTTCTTTTTTTCTATACAAAAACCCTAGGAAGTAAAAAGCTTAGAAGAAAGTGGCATCAATAAGTCTTTGTGAAAATCACTAGAGGTGTTTAGATTGAATTTAACATTAGAATTAATGTTTTATAAGGGATAATGAAGATATATAACTTGTAACTATATATAAAGTATATTATATAATATTTAAATATATAATGTATACTATTATATGCATATAATTACATATGACATATGTAATTACATATTATGTACATACATGTATAATGATATAATTATTATATTATATATCACTATTACTGTAATGACTGTAATCCTGTGGATCATCAGTTTGCTTGAGTGGGCACCAGTAACATCTCCATCTGTCCTAGCCCTGAGATTTTAGCTGCCTCCCTTTACTCGTTCTTCCCAGTAGTGCCACATTGGAGGTTCTTTCAGGGTAAGGGGAATGAGAACCATCATTGTTACAGAGGGACTGTATTTGGCATATCGAATATGCCACAGAGAGCTTGCCAGGCTCTTCTGTGTGGGCAGGATGCTCTCAGTACTTTGCCAGTTTCTCTGAGAGGGACAATGGGCTATAAGAGATTGCGTTGTTCCAGGAACATTGTTTTACGGTCTCTGGATCTTGGCCATTGATGGGATTATATGACGATGGGGGCAGTTTGTGGGTGTGGCTGCCAAGCTACTGGAAAATTATATATATTAATAGCTAATGACAAGTCACAGTTTTTCAGGACTTCCACATCCAGTTCATGAACAGTTACCACTGGAATACTGTCTATACATATGATTATAAACATAGGAAAGAAACATATATCTGGATACAAACTAATGATAACCAGTTACTTAGAGTTAAATTAAACTAACGGGAATCTATTCTACTACAGAAAACCAGATAGTTAAAATGGTTTACCTTGTTCTTGCTTGCTTGTTTGTTTGTTTTGCTTTCAGGGCAGTGCTCAGGCAGGCATTACTACTGCCATTGCTTGCAGAACCTATGAAGTGCCGGGACCTGCTGCATCTTGGGGGCCAGAAAGATAGCATAGCTGGTAGGACATTTACCTTGCCTGACATAGGTTTGATCCCTGGCACTGCATATGATCCCTGAGCATGGTACAGAGGGACTGCTAAACACAAGTCCAATAGTAAGCACATAAGGTGTGGCTCCCAAAACAAAACAAACAAAAGTGATGTACTTTAAGAAATCTAAGCAATAATGAAATCTCTCTCTCTCTCTCTCTCTCTCTCTCTCTCTCTCTCTCTCTCTCACACACACACACACACACACACAGAAAAAGAAAGCCTAAAGAGAGTTTTAGAAGCCCATATTGCAGTTATTTTTACAGTCATTGTTACAGCTGGAGTTCTCCGATAAAATTTCCAATTTTTAATTTATTTTATTTTTTTAAATTTTTTTTATTAAATCACCATGATTTAGTTACAAACTTACAAACTTTTGTGATTACATTTCAGTCATAAAATGATCGAGTACCCATTCCTCCACCAGTGCACATCTTCTACCACCAATGTTCCCAGTATTCCTCCCGCCATCTCCACCCCATACCTCTGAGAACATTTTTAATATATCGATTTGACATAAGATACATGGTTAATGTCAATTTTTAAAAATTTTTCATCTATCTGCAAATTAGTTTAAGAGATAATTCATCCTTACATACATGTTTCCCAGGATAATATTAGTAAATTTGGGCATTCAGTCAAGACAAAATATTAAAGCAATAAGTAACTAAAGAATATTCACTATAATATGCCAAAACATATTCAAAATTAATGTTCTGTTTGTTTTTATGTCCCACACTGAGAATTCTCAGGGTCTATTCCTGGCTCTGTGCTCAGGGATCACTCCCAGGGGGCTCTGGGGCCATATGGGGTGTCAAAGATAAAACCCAGGTTGGTTGTGATGAAGGCAATGCCTTATTCCCTGGACCTCTCTGACCAAGATTAATGTTATAAATGAATTACTTTTACTTTGAAGATTCTCTAATATTTTATTTTAATTATACAGAAATAGAAATTGTATTTCCAGGCATATTTAGTATATATTTATGTACCTTTTTTGAAATATGTAACTTTCAGTCATTTTTGAGTTTATTACATAGATTCAACATGCATTTTGTAAAAGAAAGAAAATCTCCTTAAACTTTTAATTTTGAAGATTCAATTTTATATGTGTACATATAAATCCCATTAATAGATTATGTCTTTCCAAGACAAACCACTGTGATAAACAGATCATTTCATGCAATGTTCAAATATTCTGTACATTGCCTAGGTAAAATGGCCATCTGGACAACCATTTATCCAATCCATGATCATAGTATACCCTTCTATTTTATTCTGGTATTTTCCATTTTTTGAATAGTATTTTATCTTTATCATTTTGTTTTTCTTTATATCTTTCGTTAAGTTTACTATAAATTTTATCTTTTTTGAATGAAGTGTTGAAGAAATTATTTGATCTCCCTCCCTCCCTCCCTCCCTCCTTCCCTTCCTTCCTTCCTTCCTTCCTTCCTTCCTTCCTTCCTTCCTTCCTTCCTTCCTTCCTTCCTTCCTTCCTTCCTTCCTTCCTTCCTTCCTTCCTTCCTTCCTTCCTTCCTTCCTTCTCTCCCTCCCTTCTCTCTCTCTTTCTTTCTTTCTTTGGGTGGGAAGTGTTTGTAATTTGTTTTGGGGTCAAACAGGAGCAATGATCAGACTTACTCCTGGCTCTTTGCTGAATGACTATTTCTGCAGGGTTTTGTAGGATCTACTTCTGTGCTGTCTCTCAGACTCTCAAGTTTTTTAAAAAATTTCCCTTCTATTTGGTCACTGTTTATGTACAGAAATTCAATAGATTTATGTGCATTGTTTTGTATGCTCCAATTTACAGAATTCAATTATTTTTCATTGTTCTTACTGCAAACTTTAGTAATTTCCATGCAAAAAATTGCAAGCAAACAGTGATAGTTTTACTTCTCCATTTTCAATCTAGTTTCTTTTTAATGTCTATTTTCTGCCTCATAACTTGACTAGGACATTCAAATCTATATTGAATTATAATGATGAGAGTGGATATACTTCTATATTCCCAGACTTTAGGGAAAGTTTGAAAACATTACCAATATATTCAATTTTAGATTTGAGTATCAGGTAAGGCTTTAACTATTCACATGTATACTTCCTATTACATATTTACTGAGTATATTTATCATAAGTGTATGTTGACTTTGATCAAAGTCTTTTTCAGTAGTTTATATAACCAACAAATACTTATCTTTTTCTTTGATGATAAGTTTCCTTGGCTAATTTGTATATATTGAACCATCCTATCATCCCTAGTTATATTGAATGATTTTCTTTTTTGTTGTTTTTATGTTTTGGCTACACAGGGCAATGGCCAGAGATTTTTCTAGCTCTGCACTCAAGAATTATTTCTGGCAGTGCTTGGGGGACCATATGAAGTGCTGCAGATTGAACCCAGGCTGTCCCCTTGCAAGACACACAGCCTACCCAAAGTACTAATGATCCAGCCCCTGAATTATTTCCTCAATGTGTTGTTGGATTTTAATTTGCCAACATTTTATTGAGGATATTAGTTTTTCTTTTTGGATCACACTCGGCAATGCACAGGGGTTACTTCTGGCTCTGCACTCAGGAATTACCCCTGGCGGTGCTCAGGGGACCATATGGGATGCTGGGAATCGAAGTCGGGTCGGCAGCATGCAAGGCAAACGCCCTACCTGCTGTACTATCGCTCCAGCCCCTATTGAGGATATTTTATCCTATGTTCACATAAGTCTATAGTTGTGCACATTTTCATTTTATAGCTCTGATAATAAAGTTTTATTGACTTTCTATAATCTATTTGGTACCATTACACTTCCTCAATTTTTGAAAATTTTAAAAAGGAAGGATGATAGTTCTTTGGATATTTTATAGAATTCACTGAAGCCAACCATTCATTGATTTTTAATTTTAGGGAGATCTTTGATTTCTGTATGTGTGATTGATCTGCTCAAGCTTTCTATGCTTTCTCACATATGATGTATGAGTCTAAAATACTGCCCCCAATTCATTTACATTTTTTTCTACATTTATTTCAGTTCTTCATTAGTGATTGAAGGACTTTCTTTTTCTTTATTCCTTTCTTGATTAGACCAGCAAGATTTAATTATTTCTACTTGGTCTTTGCAGGTGTATACTTTTTTTGATACAGGTAGACCACACACTTTTTCCTGACGTTCTTGCATTTCCTGACATAACATACATCTCATTTCCCCCTGTCAGACTTTTCCTTAAGAGATATGTTCCATCACTTTTTTGTCACATAGTGTTCATGAATGTGTAATGCTTGGTTGTCTCATATATATAATGAATTTTCAACTGTTAATTGAGTGAAGGACTGGAGCGATAGCACAAAGGGCATTTGTCTTGCACACGGCCGACCCTGATTTGATTCTTCTGTCTCTCTCAAAGAGCCCGGCAAGCTACCAAGAGTATCCCACCCACACGGCAGAGCCTGGCAAGCATGGCATATTCAATATGTCAAAAACAGTAACAGTAACAACAAGTCTCACAATGGAGACATTACTGGTGCCCGCTCAAGTAAATCGATGAAAGGCAGTGCTACAATGACAAAGATACAGTGATCGAATTTGTATGCATGTAGAAGTCCATGATACTCATTCATGACTCTGTATTCTTATATGGAGCTGTAACTTCATTTCTCTCACTTATAATTCCTATTATTAAGATCTCTCCTTTTATTTTTTTCTTGTGAATCTAATAAACTCTATATCAATGTTACTGATCTTTTCAAGGAACCTTCAGTTTCATTGATTATTTTCTATTATCTATGTTCATAGAGTAAAAGATCACACATAATTAAATTGGTCTTCTTACATAAAGCAATCTACAGGTTCTATGTAACTCCTATAAAAATACCTATGAAATTCATTATTTCAGGAAATAAAATAATCAATCTGAAATTTATTCGGGACACCCAAAGTAAAATAAATTATCATAGAAATGAAGAGAAAATATTTATCATATGATATTATTTCAGACTATATTACAACAATAATTAAAACAGTGCATAGTGGGATAAAATTAGTGTAAAGAAAAGTTATATAATATAATGCACTTTAAATGAAACCACACACACATATATATGCATCTGATTTCTGATAAATATTCATAAAATGAAAAATGTGGAGCTGTGGAGCAGTTAAACAAGTGGTGTTTGAAGCCAGGTATGCTACACCGCCCCCCAAAAAAGAAAAATTTGATCAGTATTTAAGCCAGAAATAAAATTAACTCAAAATAAACCCAAATGAATTCAAGACTTAAACATAACACCTTAACTCATGAAATGCACGAAATAAAACACAATGATACACTCCAGTCTTCAACATTAGCTACCCATATTCTTGACTTTAATGGTAAAATATAACAAAAATCACAAATATTCATATGTAACTATACAAATTAAAACAACTTTACACAGCAAAGAAAACTGGAAACTATCATAAAACAAAAAGGAAGCCTAGTAATTGGGATAAGTACAAGTCAAATCTGTGATAAGGGGTTAATGTTTAAAATACATAGAAAATTCACAAGTCCACATCATAAAGTTAAAAACCAATCAAAAATGAAGAAAAGTCATGAAAATTTTCTTCTCCAGGGAATACATACAGATAGAACAGTATAGTTGAAAAATGCTTAATATCAAGTTACATATTGCAAAAAAAAGTATGTTTTGCCAGTGATATTTCTAGGTATCTAAATTATAGGCTGTTAATGGCCATTCACTGTATCACTGTCATCACTGTCATCCTATTGATCATTGATTTACTTGAGCGTGTACCAGTAATATCTCCATTCGTCCCAGCCCTGAGATTTTAGCACCTCTCCTTACTCATCCTTCCCAACGGTGCCTTTTTGGAGGCTCTTTCAGGGTCAGGGGAATGAGACTCATTATTGTTACTGTTTTTGGCATATAGAATACACCATGGGGAGCTTGCCAGGCTCTGCTGTGCGGGCGGGATACTCAATGGCCATTAACTTATAGGAATTAGAATTAAAATATTAAAAGTCTTCCCCTCATTTTTACATAAATTAGACATTGATTTACATGTTTATGAATGATTTTAACAATATAAATCTGCAGTAAAATTATTTAATTAGATGTAACTATGTTGATTTTGCTGTTTATTTTATTCTTCACAATTTATAATAAACATTTTTGGACGGTCCTAATGATTATTTTGTTAAGTACTATCTATTGTGGGTGGTTTCAGTAACTTAAGCTTTTTAATTTTGCAAGAGCCCTGTTGCCATAGTGATCATGGAATGTAAATTACTAAAGTAAAATAAAATAGAATTGAATTTTCAAAACCCTAACAATTTATTTATCAAATTCATATTTTCATGTATGCTTACAGAAAATTGTGAAAAAATATCTTTTAATCATTAGAGAAAAAATGTGTTGTTTTTTAAAATTTTGTTTTCAGTAAAAATGTTCACATAACATCTATTATGAATTTCATCTGTATGTTTGACACATGTAATAAATGCAAGAGCATAGTTGAAAGAGGGAAACTCTGGAATGAAAATTTTAGATGAGATGTAAGAGAGTTTACATGGTAGGACATATGTCAGGCATGCACATAGTCCAGAGTTCAATGTCTGGCATAGCATAGTGTATATACACACTGCAATATACAGGCCAAGTAACAACATTTCCAAGAGTTAGCCCAGGTTACTTAGAACACCAAGTGTGGCCACTGTTGAAGTTCAGGTGTTTGTCTGTCATTTAATAAAAACCTATTTAGAGATTATTGTTACTTAGTTACTGATAAACAGTTTTCAAAAACAGAATATTCTTTAGTTACTACTCTGGAAAAGCCCATCTTCTTTTTTGAAGAGATCTTTCTCTTTTTCTCTCACCTTAAACTTCCTAATGTTTTCCAAAAAAACTGTTTTGTAACACAAAAAGTACTTGAACAAAGTTAATTTGCTAATAAGTTATAATAAATAATAAAACCCCAGAATCCCAAATATTGTAGACTAAAACTAGAGACCTAGAAAGTCAAAAAGTTCTAGTAGAAGCACTCTGTTTCTTCAAAGATCTGAGATTTTGATCCACAGATGTGATAGTACATAGTTTACAGAAAATGGAAAAAATGGTAGGTTGTTCCTGAGATGTGGAAACTAAAATCAATCCCCAGCATACTTGGAATTCAGGGACTAAGTCAAATAAAACCAGGAAGAATCAAAAACAAAGTATTCTTGGGACCTGAACTCTAATAAAGTGGCAGGACATTTGCCTCACATGAGGCCAAGCATCCTATATAGTTCGCTGAGCCTTTAAGGAGTGATCCCTGAGCTCAAAGTCAGAAATAAATCCTGAGCATCACAGTTGTGGCCCAGAACAAAATTGAAGCAAATCCAAACCAAAGAAAGCATAGTATTCTTTACCAAGCATTCTCAAATTGCCTCTTAAGAAAGATGTTGACAACCTGTATCTTTTCTTTTATTTAATTTTTATGCCAATATCTGTTCTGATCACTATTACTATCACTATCATCCCAGTGATCCTTGATTTTCTGGAGCAGTCTCAGTAACATCTCCATTTGTCCTAGCCATGAGATTTTAGAAGCCTTTTTTACTCATCCTTCCCAATGGATCCATCATTGTTACTGGTTTTGGCATATGAATAGGCCATAGGGAGCTTGCCAGGCTATCCCATGCGGGCAGGAAACTCTTGGTAGCTTGCCAGGCTCTCCCAGAGGGAGAACTAGGCTATAAAATGTTGGGAGCTTGGTTTTATAGTTTCTGGTTGTAGGCTGTTAATGGGATTACATGGCACCGGGGGAAGTCTCTGGGTGTGACCGCCTAGCTACTGGAAAATGGGGGATCTGGGCTGAGTAGGCCAAGTCCTGATCTGAGCAGGCTTGGAGATCTCAGCCTGGGGTCTTGAACACCTGGGTTCCTTTGCCTGTTCCTTCATGTGTGAGGCTCCTCCAAACATGTGGAGAGGGGCCTTGAGCATGGCTGTGGCTGGGTTCTGGAGGTTTTCTGCTGCTGGTGCTCTGCTCAAGGTGGGGAGGGAAACTTGATCCACCCTTCCAAGGGGCCCAGGTGAAGACAGCCAGGCATGTGGGCAAGAGACTCTGCATATGTAGTACGAGACTAATATGCAAGGTAAAGGTAAACAGGGGCCAGGAGGACAGGTCAGTGGTTGGAAGCTTGCCATAAGTGTGTGGGGGTGAAGGGCACTGGTAAAGGAGTATACCTGACAACCTTTCAACCTTTCATTATCTATATTGGAAACCATAAGGTCCAAAAGGAGAAAGAGAGAGATGAGAGAGCAAAAGAATGAGAGTGAGAGGAGAGTAGGAGGAGGATAAGAGAGAGCGAGAGAGCGAGAGGAAGACGAAAAGTTCCTGTCATAGTGGCACACAATGGGATGGGGTGTGGGGGGTGGGGGGATATTGGGACCACTGGTTGTGGGAAAAGTATACTGGTAAAGGGGTAAGTGTTGGAACATCATATGAGTAAAATCCATCATGAACAACTCTGTAAATGTGTATATCACTGTATTCAATTAAAAAATAAATGGGGTTATTCAATAAAAGAATAAAGTTGTAAAAAATAAATGGGAAAATAAATGCATCTTTTAAGAATGCAGGTTTAATTTTTAGTCACTACACCATATTGAGGGTGGAAGGGATAGCATAGCAGGTAGGGTGTTTGCCTTGCATGATGGCCTAGCCCGGTTCAATTCATCCATCCCTCTTGAAGAGCCCAGCAAGCCACCTGCACAGCAGAGCCTAGCAAGGAACCCGTGGAGTATTTGATATGCCAAAATTAGTAACAACAAGTCTCACAATGGAGATGTTACTGGTACCCGCTCGAGCAAATTGATGAACAACAGGATGACAGTGCTACAGTGCTACACTTTTTATGGCTGGTTTATGGTTTATACAGGTTTATGGCTGATGGCAATAGAATTGCAATTAGTTTCTAAGTGAGAGCTGGAATTGTTGGTTTCAAAGAAATTGCACAGACAGAAGAAGATGATGACAATGAAGAAAAACAGCAGTATTACTTGAGGGATGGATGATACTGAGAAAAGTCTGATTCCCGGGGAAATAATGGTAGCAGGAAGTTGTAAGAAAGGATAGGTAGTATTCAACAATGTTAAAACCCACACAGAGAAAAAGATCCCTTAGGATTTAGCAAGTGTTCTAAAATTTAGTTTGAATGGAGTGAACCTAGATTGCAAGAGTAGAGTTTAATGGGAATGAGAAAATAAATTTGGTCCAAGATATTGGAGTTGGTCCTGGCGCAGCTCACTCTCTTCTAAGACTGGTGCTTGGAGCTTTCTCACAAGCACAACAGGCCAGATGTTCATGGAGCTACACCAGGAAGATCTCCAGTCTCTCCCTTCAGAGCGCCGGCCTTGAAGGAGGGCAAGCTGTGCCAGAAATAACTCCAGCACAAATGAAAATGTGTGTTATAAATGAATAGCACTGCACTGTAGCACTGTCATCCTGTTGTTCATTGATTTACTCGAGCAGGCACCAGTAACATATCCATTGTGAGACTTGTTACTATTTTTGGCATATCGAATATTCGTCCCTTAGGGGATGGGCTGATTCTTCTCATCCCCGCACACCCATCTCCATGTGACTTTGGAGGTCATACCCACAAACTGCCTCTGTTAAGCTCCTTAAGGGTCATGATCCAGAGACTGTCACTGTCACTGTCATCTCGTTGTTCATCGATTTGCTCAAGTGGGCACCAGTAACATCTCCATTCTGAGACTTGTTGCTTTTTTTTTGGCATATTGACTATGCCACAGGTAGCTTGCCAGGCTCTGCCATGTGGGCGGAATACTCTCGGTAGCTTGCTGGGCTCTCCAAGAGGGACAGAGGAATCAAACACGGGTAGGCATTATAAATAAATAACATTAAAAATAGTATTGTCTGGTAGGCTTAGAGTATATTGTGTGCATTGCAGTCTTCTGTGATAGATTAGGCATGCATTTAAATTATTAAGTGCAACATCATAAAATTTAACGTATACTTGCTACCTGTGTAGCACTCCTTCTATTGTTCATTTGTGTTGAGTTGGTTGATCTATATTCCAAGGAATGTTTTAGTCAGTTTTGTAGAACTTCACCCTAAATTCCATGTGTGATTTCCTATTACTGCGGTTTAGGAAATAGAGATTTAGAATTACTGGAAAATTCTGTAATTTTGAAGCATCAATTTTTAATTGTCATTTAATAACATTTAAAACAAAATTTATGGTGAAAATTATTTTATAACTATAAAGATGATTCATAAATAAATGTTACTTGATTTATGCCTTAACAATTTTAAAAGTACTTAAAGTGATTTTTTCCTTACAGACTGTAATACTTTAAAATGTTACTAAGAATTGATAACAGGTTTGTGATGGGGACTGAGGGTTTTTTTGTTGTTGTTGTTGATGGGGGGTGGAGGACACCTGGTGATGCTTAGGGCATAACTCCTGGCAGGCTCAGGGAAGTGGATGAGATTCCAAGGATCAAACCTGGGGTTGGCTGTATGCAAGGCAAATGCCTTCTGTACTAGTGCTCCAGCCCCTGAACCAAGAAGTTTTGCACACATTGAATGTATGGGTGAAAAAGAACTTTCTTTCCATGTGGAGCTTAAAACCTATTGGAAGAGGTGAATAATGCAAGAATAAATGAATTGATTGGTACTTTGATATAGAAGACATTATTCTAGTATCTAGACACTATTCTAGACACTATTCTGCTTATACAGATTACTCTGGGGTAAAGTCTGCAGACTGGGGACAAAGGGATGCTGTTTAAAGGAGTTATTTTATATAGGATACTTAGGGAAAGCATCATTGATTAGGGGGAACTTGAGTAGGACACTGAAGGAAGTGGAAACAAACCAAAGTAGACAAATGGGGGAGAGAATTTAGGCAAAGGAAATAACCAGTGCTGCAGAGGATTGGCAACAAGTACCAGCATATTATCCCCTCCAAGAAAGAAGAAGGTCTAAAATTAGGTCAAGTGTCACAAAGTTCAATCTGCCCTGATACTATTCTAAAAAGAGATAAAAGGTAACACAGATTTTTTTTAAACTCTATACTTCAATAGTCTCAAAATTCAACTGACAGGTCCTGATGAATAATTATGTTATTTGAAATAAAAAAAATTATTTAAGGTGTTTTGACAGGGAGAAACATAATATAAACTCAAAATTATTCTAGAAGATTGTTTAAGTTTAAAATACTTACAAGCTTAAAATAAAATTATTGTATTTTTCCATATAAATTTTGGTCATCTTTTTGTCTTCTTTGTTAAGTTTTTGTACATCTCTTCCTCCTTTTTTTTTAAAAAAAATGGATAGTCTTGGTTGTTATTTTTCTTGTAAGGTTTTACCAGCATTTTTCTTTGTATTATAGATATTATCCCTTTATTAGATGAGTAGTGGCATATGTACTATCTAATTCTGGCATGTTTATTATTTTTTCAATCTGTTCATCATTTTCATTGTGGTGCAGAAACTTCTTAGTTTGATGTATTCACATTTGTTTACCTTTGTTTCTATGTACTTGGCCAACAGCAATGAATTATAAAATATGCCAGTCATTAAGTGATCTGCCAATGTCTTCTTCAATATAATTGATGGATAGGTCTGATATTGATGTTTGTAATCCATTTTTAATTGACTTTTGTTCATGGTGTATTAAAAAAGTCTGAATTCATTTTTCTACATGTGGTCAAACTGTTTTCCCAGCACCATTTGTTGAAGATGATTTCCTTTCTCCAGTTCTTTTTGACCCCTATATCTAAGATAAATTTTTCGTATATCTAATGACCTGTATCTAAACTTGAATAGAATTCCAACAATCTGAGAGTTTGACTTCATTCTAGTACTGCACTGTTTTGATTAATGCAGCTTTCCAGTATAATTTAACGATTAAAATATAAGCCTCCCACTATCTTTTTTCCCTAAGACTACTTTTGCTATTAGGGGGATTTATTACTCCATATAAATTTCAACAATATTTTCTTTATATATTTAAACAGTTATTAAAATTTTTTATGGGGACTGCATTAAATTTGTAGTGTTTTTTTGGTAGGATTGTCATTTTAACAATACTAATCCTTCCAATCCAAGATCAGGGAAGATGTTTCCTTTTCTTCATGTTTTATTTAATTTATTTCCATAGTTTTCTTTGTGCATGTCTTTCACCCTTTTTGTTAAGCTTATTCTGAGGTACTTGATTTTTTAAGGGAAAATTGTGAATGTGATTTAAAAAAATTTCTTTATCTTCAATTTCATTATTTTGTTAAGCTTATTCTTTTATTGAATTACCATGTGGAAAGTCACAAAACTTTCAGGTTTAAGCCTCAGTTATGCAATGCTCAAACACCCATCCCTTCAACAGTGCACATATTCCACCACCAAGAATCATAGTATACCTCCCTCCTCCCCCCACCTCCCCAGCCCCCGACCCCACCTGTGTAACTGATAAATTTCACTTTACTTTCACTTTACTTTGATTGCATTCAATATTTCAACTAAAAACTCACTATTATTGTTTTGCGTTTCTCCCCCCAAAGTCGGACTTGCTGAAAAGCAAGCATTTTATAATTTGTTTTCCATTGCTCAGAATGAAGAGATATGAGGTCGAGAGGCTGCACTAGCGGCCTCACGGTTTTGGATTTCTGTATTTTAGTATTTTAGTAACTAAGTCCAGAGAAATTTCTGTTAGAAATTGCATCATTGCAAGCTTGTGCCTCTCTGCTACTTCATATTCCACATATGAGTGCAATCTTTCTATGTTTGTCTCTTTCTTTCTGAGTCATTTCACTCAACATGATACTTTCCATGTTGATCCACTTAATGCAAATTTCATAACTTCATGTTTTCTAACAGCTGCATAGTATTCCATTGTGTAGATGTACCAGAATTTCTTTAACCAGTCATCTGTTTGGGGGAACTATAATTTTTCCAGGTTATGGCTATTGTAAACAGTGCTGCAAACAATTTCATTATTTTTAATTCATAAAAGTCATGAATGTCTGCATTTGGTTTTTGTAGGCCACCACCCTCAATAATCAAGGTTTACACCCAGCTCTGTGCTGAGGTATCACTGATGGTGGGAGTCCAGTGTCTGTATGTGATTGTGGAGGATCAAACCTGAGTCAGCAACATAGCAAGACAAGTGCCCTACCTGCTGTATTGTCCATATGACCCTCTGAATATTGACATAGCAGTCTGATATTTTGTTATTCAAGTATATTGCTTCAAGGAGCTTTTTTATGTGCAGTCTTTAGAACTTATCATCAGAGAAATGCAAATCAAAACAGTGAGATAACATTTCATACTAGGGAGACTGGCACATGTCATACAAGATATAAAAACAACCAGTGTTGGAGTGGATGTGGGTAAAAGATATCCTCATTCATTACTCGTGGGAATGTAAAATGGTCCAGTCTTTTTGAAAACAATCAGAACACTTCTTAACAAACTAGGACTTGAGCTCTCATATGACAAAGTAATTCAAATTCTTGGTCTGAGTTGAACCCCAAAAGCCAATGCAGGAAAGGATTTACACTCCTGTGTTTACTGCAGCACTTTTCACAAAAGCAAAAATACAAAAACAACCCAAATGTCTAAAAACAGATGACTGGATAAAGAAACGATGGTAATGCATAAAGGAATACTGATTGGCTTTATGGAAAGATAAAACCATGGCATTTACTGCTAAGTGAATGGATATGGAGAGTGTCATTCATGCTGAGTGAAATTAGTCAGAAGAGCAGAAGAAGAGGGACAGGCAGAGAGTGATCTTTCTAATATGTGGTGTATAAATACACACTGTAGGGTAATAACAAATTAACAAAAGCAACAGAAACTGCAACTTATCTTCAGTAGAAAACTTACCACAGGGTGGATGGGGCCTGGGGGATGGAAAGGTGGAGGAAAGTGGATACTGTGGTTGAGGGCATGGCACTGGAGTGGTCCACGCATGTAATCCTTATAACATTATAAGACTATCATAATAAGTGCAAATTTATCAATCACTCAAAAATATAGTGGACAAAGAGAAATTTGTTGTTGTTGGGGGCCCACAACCTAGTACTCAGGCCTTGCTCAGGGATGACTCCTGTCTCTGTGCTCAGGAATCAATCCTAGTGGGGCTGGGAGGATGATATGCAGTACCAGGAATCTTACTCAGGTTGACTGTGTAAAAAGGAAGTTCTCTACCTGCTGTGGTATCTCTGGCTCAGCAAAATATTTTATGGGGAATGATGAAAAAGTGAAGTTTCCATTTTAACGGCAACTGATTGGGAAGGGAAAAAATGATAATGACCTATATGTAAACAATTGCGCAAAATATCATTTCAAGTAGAAATAAAAATTTTTTGCATGCCAGATCATAATTCGTTTGAGCATGACTGTGATGATCCTAAAGAATAAGCTGAAAAATAATGAAGTGCTATGGATTAAAAAGAAGCACTTCTGTGCTTTTCTAGATTATGTTTTCTACAGAGAAAACTCAAAGTAAAAAAGAATACTTGAAGAAGAGAATGCTAGGGTATCATGAAAAAACTGAATAGGCAATTTAAATGCATTCATGTACATGAGTGAGTTTGAATGTAATTTTATATGAATCTTTTTTAATTACAGTAGCTTTAAGAACATTATTTTAATTTCTACACATTTTATGTTGTTGCAATATTTGTGATATAAGGAATAATATATAAGGACTAGAGTGATAGTACAGTGGGGATGGCACTTGCCATGCACACAGTTGACCTGAGTTTGATCTTTGGTACCCATATGGTTGTCTAAGCCTTGTTAGATCACTGAATGGCTCCCCAGGTGATGCTAAAACTCAGTCCTTATCAGTCTCTTGCATGTTTGTCTCATTCTCTGCAATGGTCCCCACTGGAAGGAAGATCAAAGGGGTCAAGCTACGGGGTCCTTTCTATCTCCCAACTGCCTTATCCCCCAGCATTCAGGTAGTCTTGCAACCATGGATCAATTATCCTGGTCCTTGTTTCTACTGTCCTTGGGTATTGGTCCCATATTGTGTTTTTTTTTTTCAAATCTCTCAAATGAATACAACCATCCTATATCTAGCCTTCTCCTTCTGACTCCATTCACTTGGCATGACATTCTCCATGCCAAAGGGAAGAGAGACAGGGACAGAAAGAAGGAAATTACCCACAATAAATGCAGGCTAGGGGAGAGGGTGGCGAGAGGGAAACTGGGGACATTGGTGGGGGAAGTGTACACTGGTGGAGGGATGGACAATGAAACACTATGACTGAAACCTAACCATGATCTGCTTTGTAACTTTGTCTGTGAGAGACAAAGTCAGAGTGAGTGTGGCTCAATAAAAATAAAAATAATTTAAAATATAATGCAGAAAAAGGCACCAAGCGAATTGGCTTTAGGAAGTTACTTTCTGGATTATTTTTAAAATACACATCAAGATAATAACTGTAATATATAAATATGAATTTAACATACTGTAGAATAGTTTTAAGACTTCCACTTGACTAAATTTTCCCAATGAGTTTTAGCACATAGGATTTTGCTTTGGTGCGAGAGGAAAGGAATTGTTAAAATACTTACACTTTATAATCTTGAAATATTTTTACAAATACTAAATTTTAGAATTGTATTTCCAAACTGCATTATTGTAATTGTTGCCTGGTAAAAGGAACACCAAATGTTATTATGTCTCTTCCGTTACCCTCATCAGCGTGAACCTTTCATTTGGGCACTCCTGCACTGAACATTTAGATATCTGAAAGACTGAACTGTTCTGATAACGCCATGAGTGCCTTTTTTTGCTATAATCAAAGCAGTCTGCTTGTTTTAATAATGAGCAGGAATAGGAGAACATTGCCGACACAGATGGAGTTATCATGTGGTGTAGTAAGTAATACGATACTGAATACTGAAGCCCAATATGCAGAATCAGTTTGCATGCCATTTATTCTAATTCACAGTGCTAGATTTTTCAAACTTTTTAATGCAACATTAGTTATCATTAATTGAATCACTTGCTATGCTTCCTGGATATAAATGTCAATAATACATGGCAATCAATTAAAAATGACTATCAACTTTTCACCAGGAATGTCAAATAACTAAAGCAAATGGGACAAAGGTGTTCATAGTTTTAGGGAGGGAGGAAACATAGTGGTCTCTTAAGAAGAAAAACTACTCTAGTATTCTATGTGTTAGAAAACTACAGATGGAATCCCATTTTTCACTTACAACCTGAAAACTACATTCTGAATAATTTAAAAACGTATGAAAGTGTGTGTCTTCTCCAGATTGTAAGTAATACCAATTGGCACATAAATTTGTCTTTTATGTACATTGTTGGTGCTCTAAAGAAAATAAGCATGCAAGACTTATTACATTCCTTACGTGCAGACATTCAAATATGTACATTTTTTCAAAGAAACACTGGAATTTGGATAGTTAAGATTACATTTGTAGCAAAGTGAGATGATAAAATTTCACAGAAGCTGAAAGTATTGTGTTTGGTACAGACCACGGGTTTGTAATTTTTTTAGGGTATTTTTATTG
The DNA here is from genome assembly GCF_027595985.1 of Sorex araneus. NCBI lineage: Eukaryota > Metazoa > Chordata > Mammalia > Eulipotyphla > Soricidae > Sorex > Sorex araneus. The sequence goes on along the minus strand of NC_073313.1, from coordinate 218,397,025 downwards.
TATTAAAATATATATATATATAATATAAAACTTCTCTATCATTCTGAAGTGCAAAGAACAATAACAGTAAATACACTAGCATGGATGTGCGATTATTCTTACAGTCATTTTAATCAACCTCACATAAAAGAACCGCTGAATAAAACAAAAGCAAGAGTGCTTCAATCTATTCAAGACAGCAAGTTGAACAAAGGCTAGAATTATTTTAACTACTTTTTTTAATCAATTATGAGGAAGCCTGATCTTCTAAGATCTTAGATAAGTCAGAAACATCTAAGAATCCTGAGTTTATTTGACAGATTGTCCAGAAAAGCATACTGATTCATTGGTACTAGTCTATATTGGTCTCTTGATTATATTTCCCTAAAAAAAAAGTTTACTTAAAATTGGAAGACAAAGAGAATAATTAATGACTGTTAATAATTATTTGGATTTAACCTATCCACAAAACAATGTCATTCAGTCTTGTTACTGATATTTGTCACATAAGAACTAGCTATGAAATGCATGCATACTTTTGGATGTTTCTGTTTTATTTAAGACCATAGATATAAGCTGATTTTTTTTTTCATTTTAAAAGCTGACAGTTTTCAAGTAAGGATGTCACAATCACCTCAGCACACTACCAGGAACCACAGATGAGTCCCGAGGTTATAAAACCACTAAGACATTTTCCAGGGACACTTTTTGCCTCACGATAGTCCCCAAACAGCACAACCCTCAGGATTGTCTCTGTGTGTTCAGGCAGCATCAGGGGTTACACTCATGGTTTATGCTTGATGGCCAAGCACTTTAATCAACTGAGCTATCTTCTGGCTCCAGAACAATTATTCTTTAAAAGCAAAGTATCTTTTGTATTAAATTATGGATCCAGATATCCCCCTTAAAATATGTATCTTTGTAGTATTATCCAGCAGATATCATTTGTGGAAACTTAGCATGATAGTCTCACTAATCTAATCTGAAAAATACATAAAAGGCTATAAGACAAATATTCATGGAGTAACTAATACAATAAATATAATAATTTGTATCCTTCAGAATCAAACTGTTGGGCTATAGTGATAGCACAGCGGGTAGGGTGTTTGCCTTGCACGCAGCCGAACTGAATTTGATTCCCAGCACCCCTGAGCACCTCCAGGGGTTATTCATGAGTGCAGAGCCAGGAGTAACCCTTGTACACAGCCAGAAGTGACCCAAAAAGAAAAAAAATACAGAATTGAACTGCAATTTTTTTAAATGACAGCAAATACTTCAGAAGTCTTAGTCTAGATTTTTCACAAATTCTATAAACAATTGCATTCAAATTATTCTTTTGAATGCAAAACATACTCAAAGGTAATAAGGTATAAATTTTGGGAATATTCATGTATTTTTATTTGAGAGTTTGGCTTTAATTTCATGAAGACATGCTTGATTCTGTTTTAGGTGAACTATTTTTTTCTGGACCATACCCAGTGGCATTTAGGGTTTACTCCTAGGTCTGTCTCAGGGATCACTGCTGGCAGTGCTCAGAGGTCAAATGTAATACTGGGGATAAAACCTGGTTTGGCTACATGCAAGGCAAGCAACTTACTCCAGGGCTCTATTTCAGCTTGGTCATGTATGTTTGTACTGTCTCATAAATAAATATGTTTTAATTTAAGAAAAAAAATTTTAATATATGTATTAAGTAGCTTGACAGTAACACCCACAAACAGCCGCCCCCCCCCCCTTGAGCCATGTAATCCAATCAACGGTTAAGATCCAGAGACTATAAAACAAAGCTCCTGGAAGAGAGCGACAATGCAGAATCTCCTGCCCCCTGCCAGGCTATCTTCACCTGGGCCCCTTGGAGGGGGGTGGAGGGTTGAGTTTCCCTCCCCACCCCAAGTGGAGCCCCGGCAGCCAAAAACCTCCAGAACTCAGGACACTCTCCACAGGCTTAGACGAGCCTCATGCATGAAGGAACTGGTAGAGGAACCAGGTATGCAGGACCCGGGGCTGAGATCTCCAAGCCTGCTAAGATCAGGACTGGGCCTTTTCCACCCAGACTCCCCATTTTCCAGTTGCTTGGCAGTCACACCCACAAACTGCTCCCTGGCTCCGTGTAATCTCATCAACAGCCAAAATCCAGAGACTATAAAACAAAGCTCCGGAAGCGCATGGCCACAACCTCTAATAGTCTAGCCCACCGATGTACTTTAAGCAGCACACATGTGTTTGGTTTTAACATATTTGCTTGTATTCTCTTATATACATTCTCTGTTCCTCTCAGAGAGCCAGGCAAGCTACCGAGAGCTTGGCAAACTCCCCGAGGCGTATTAGATATGCCAAAAACAGTAGCAATAATGGTTCCTTGACCCTGAAAGAGCCTCCAATATGGCACTGTTGGGAAGGACGAGTAAGGAGAGGCTGCTGAAATCTCAGGGCTGGGATGAATGGAAATGTTACTGGTGCCCACTTGTGCAAATCAATGAACAACAAGATGACAGTGATACAGCGATACAGTGATGTTATTTAACATCGCATCTACTTAATATAATAAACCTAGACTTTCATTTAGTTTTATATTTTTAATGTGAGAGCTTTCATAGTCACCACATATGGATTTCAGCTAAAGAGTGTTGATAATGTTCAAAGATTTTAGCCACCTCTTCCATGACAGCCATATATTGCATATAAAATAATTTCTGCTCATAAATCCACAACTCACTTTTCCATAAAATAGGGAATTAAGTTTTCATCTGTATCACAGCCTGTGATTTTGGGTTTGTGTAGGAGTTCTTTACACAGCAGAACAGGTTGTTTTTACTCATGGTTTCTCAAAGAAGTGCCACATATTTGTTATGTGGATCCTTTGTTCAAGTGTTATGTTTATAAGCAATAATTTGTTGACATTCATTTTATCAAAAGTTCTTTGGTATCTACTGTCTAGTTAGAGATACTTTCCTCCCTTGGTTTTTAATTTGTATATTTGCTTATATTAAAACTAAATGAAATGGATTCAACCTTGGTTGATGTGCTATAATACTCAAGCACACAGACTCTGTTTGTTTTTTTTATCATTTATTATATAATGTTACAGACCTAAAAAGAATCTCTCTGCCCCCAGTTGCTTGATTTCCTGATGTAATTGATAATCTGGAAAGGTACAGAGAAAACTAAATGTTTACTCTAGATATAAAAATACTCTTTTAGAATTTAATCTAAATGATTTAAAAAAATCAACTTAAGAATTTAACTAAAAAGTCATGTTAAAATTCTAAGTGAAAAGATTTTCTTACTGAAAATATATAATTATGATTGGACTTATTTCACTTAAGAAGTAAAATTCTAGCTTGTGTCCACATATTGTTTAGCTATTTACATAATAAATTCTTTCTGCACTCTAGCCATGATCCTAGGATAGAAGAAAAAGCACAGATAACCGGAATAGGGCAAATGTGAAAAATTACTAATAAATAGTTATCACCAATTTGTGACCATTTGTGACCTCTAAGTTTATGTCCAACCAAATGTTTAAAATATTTAGAAGAAGCATAACAAGCATAATATTTACAAAAGACAATCACAAGACTTTCTGTCAATCTCTAATGACAGTGAATGGCACTCATGTTTTAAGTGCTACTAGAAAGAAATTTAAGAGATTCTAGATACATCTCTTGACTTTGTTCCCCACACAATTTTATCAGATAGTCTGTAGACATCATTTTGTAAATGGATCTTCAATCTGTACATATCGCTCAAAGGATCTTCCTTTATCCCAATCTATGTCTAAGTTAAATTGCAGTAATTGCATTTAACTGGCATGTCTGAATCCATCATTTTAACTTCCATTGTAACAAAGAATTTAACTGATATTCTCAAAGAATGCAATTAGATTATCCCATTTGTTCACCAAACTTTCCTGGGAAATTTTAAACATTGCAATTTATTTTTCTTTGATTATCTTATTGAGATGCTGTGGTTTACAATACTATTAATAATCTCTACTTATGCACATAATTCCAACACCACACCCATCACCAGTATGCCCTGTACCTTTACCCAAATCCTTGACATCTCTCCTTCAACACTGCAATCCCAAACTCAACTATATGGTTAGTTCTCTCATTATGTTGTTCTTGGACCAATTAGTTCTCTCACTATATTGCCTTTTGACTATTGGTAATACCTTGAAGTGTACCTTTGAGTCAGAGAAAGAGAGAGAGAAAGACAGAGACAGAGAGACAGAGAGAGAGAGACAGAGAGAGAGAGAAGGTCTGTCTTTATTCCTTTCCTTTATTTCATCCATGTTGCAGCTAAATATTGTATTTTCCAAAGACCACAGATATAGGACAGTGGTCAGGGTGCTTTTCTTCCATGAAGTCAACCCAGATTGGATCGAGAGAACCCACTATGGTTTTCCAGAAGAAATCCCTGAACACTTCCAGGTGTGGTCTCAAAACAAAAACAAATCAAAAAAACAACAGCAACAAAACATTGCATTTTCTGGACCTCTGAACTGCTTAGGCTATTAAGTCTAAAACATTTAGTTATAACGGATATCCTTTAGTTTCTTAAAGATTCAGAACTTCCTTTTTCCAAAAGGCATGTTATATTCTGCTTTTTCTGATTAAATTTTACCTTTTACTGTCTTTGCCAGCTTATAATTTAAAAAGTCTGTTCTACACACAACACTAATTGTTCTCCACTGCCTACATTCTCATTCCACTTTCACTATTTCTTCAGGACACATTAAAAAAAAAACTTTACAAAGATATCCATTATGGATTGAATTGTATTCTCCACAAATATACACATATATACTGAATCCTAACCCTCAAATGAGAAACTAACCTTATTTGAGAAGAGAGGAGATCAATCAAACAACAGAAATTAATATTTTTATGGTGGAGACATGTTTTTGGACCCTGGCATATGATTTTCAAGTACCAACAGAGTGACTTCTGAGCACCAAACTTGGAATAGTTCCTCAGCACCACTAGGTATATCTCCATTTTTTAAAATCTTTATGTGGAAATAGGATTGTTTTAGATATAATGAATTAGGTGAAGGATAAATTGACTGATTGGATTTTTTTGTTGCTGTGGGTTTTTTTTAAATTTATTTGTTTTTAATTCAATATGGCAAGCTTTACAAGGAATAATGAGATGTGGCTGGGGAGATAGCATAGCAAATAGGTCAACTGAATTGCATGAGGACAACTCTTACCCCCATATGGGAGCAAGGGCTGCCAGGAGTTATCCCTAAATGCAAAGCCAGGAGTAAGCCATGAACAATGCTGATGTGATCCCCCAAACAAAGAAAACAAAGTAATAAAGAGACATATGAGAATAATACCATTTGAAGATAAAATTGTGTCAGACAGAGAGGCAGAGATAATCATCTGAAGTTGGATTTTGCTGCTCTAAAACAATATCTGTCTGGGGTTCTTGGGACCACCCAGCAAGGAAGGAGTTTCCCTATAAGACCTCAAAGCAGCATGGCCCTGAAAATGCTTGGGTTTCTGGCCTCTGCCTCAAACTGTGACTTAATAAACATATTATGTATTTAAGTCGCCTAGTTTGTGTTTCTGTATTATGGAAGCTCCCCAAACCTAGTGATCAGCAATTGCTTGCTAGATCAAACTTTTCATAAAAGCATGAGAGTTGTACACTTTCAATCCCTATCATGCTCCTAGACCCTAGGCCAAAATACACTTCAATAATAGATACTCAATAACAGTTAAGACTAAGTGAATATACCATACAAAATTCACAGTGTGGAAAATATTTGGTATGAATACAAAATTAAATGGACAATGCTTTCTGAAAGCAGTTTAAGTTGTCTTAATGTTTTATAAATCCCACAGCTCATATAAAACAATTAGTTTGATGAAGAGGGAGAAATTACATCATAAAGGCAGACATGATTTTTATTCATGATATTATATAAAATTTAAGGCATATTAATATTTAATGCAAAATTGTGATACCTATTGGTGCAGAAAATTTGACTCAATAGGTTCCATTTCCACAGTCCTGGTAAGCTGGTAAGCACACTTCAAAATTCAAATTTAACTCAAATTTTGATGAATGCCCAAACAATATTTAATATAATAAAATTAGATAAGTATAAAATAATGCTAAGGGGAAAATATATCTCAATGTGTATCTCATAATAAAATATAAGAATAAAAATAATGAAAAAAGTACATTAATGCTATGAATAAGATACTTGTTTTCAGATAGGCCGCTATTCTTGTACTTTATCAATGAATCTAACATGTGAAAGACAAGCAAGCATAGTGGATATGAGTTCTGGTTCTGGAGACAGATGATCTGAACTTGAACGACACAAATTAGATACTATCACTGTGAAGATAAAATGTGATAATTCATACAAAATGCCTGTAAATATGTCTAGTATGTAATACATGCAAATTGATGCTCACTTGCAAAACTAAAAAGTGGAATACATTATATATGATTTTAAATAAAAATAATATTTTTTGGAAAAATTAATTTTCTTGAGGTATAAAATTTTTTCATTACTTTGTCTTTTCCTTATAGTAGTACAGTCTGAATCTGTTTTATATTGCAATCCAAAGTTTTTAAATCTAATATACAAACAGATATATGCATAGTACAGAATATTAAACATTTTTAAGTGACATAACAGAGGCCAGGGCAATAATACAGCAGGAAGAACATGTGTCCTACATGCACAAGAATCAAGTTTGATTACTGGCACCATACATGGTCCCCCACATACAACCAAGAATGATCCCTAAGGGCAGAGCCAGGAGTCAGCTTTGAGCACCACCAGATTGTGGCCCCCCAAACAAACAAAAAATATATAATAATAAATACAAGAATTATTTTATTTTTTTCTGTTCTCACTAAAACATATTTCACTTTTCTGGGGTCTGCAAACCTTACTTTGGAGACCACTGACTATGAAAAAATGCTTTGGAACAAAGAAAAGAACTAGACTTCATTGCCATTGTATGAATAGTGGCTAATATATATGCTACATAGGAGTAATTCATAAGTATGTATCATAGGAGTATATAAATGTTTGTACTCCAAGGTATGTATACATTTTCTCAAACATTTTAATCTATCAAATTTAAATCTATCAAATTTAATTAGATTAAATTGATAATAATTAAATATTTAAATTCTATACAATATTCTTTACTAGTAATGTGAACTTGTCCAACAAAAACTACATGGGAAAGTTTATAATCTATGGAAAAATATGTCCAATGTTAATTATTGATATGTTGCTTACATATAGGCTGGGATGAATATGCATAAGAATTTAAGGCATTTTGATAAAATGTCTTTACATAATTCTACTAAGATTATAATTTGGCTATTAAATGACTTTGCTTCTAAATTTTGATCTTACATATGCAAATGTGCTGGAGATAGCACAGCGGTAAGGCGTTCGCCTTTCACCCGGCGAACCCATGTTCCATTTCTCCACCCCTCTCGGAGAGCCTGGCAAGCTACTAACAGTATCTTGCCCACACGGCAGAGCCTTGCAAGCTACCCATGGTGTATTGGATATGCCAAAAACAGTAACAATAAGTCTCAGAATGAGAGATGTTACTGGTGCCCGCTCGAACAAATTGATGAACAAGGGGATGATAGTGACAGTGACATATACAAATATTTTTACTATTATTTTGTTTCTGCAGTGGTTCCAGGATATCACACACATAAGGCATGCATTTCATTATAGAACAAGTACATTATATAGTATGTCATATAAATGCATATGTATACATATATAAATATATAAGTTCTATGTATCACTAAGCAAATTAATCAAATTCATCTCATTTGTTTTTTACTTGTTTTTATTTTTGGTAGTGCCAAGGAATGAACCTGGAGCATAACACAGCAAAGCAAATGCTCTATTCTGAGCTACATGCCAAACCTCTACACATATATTTTGCTTGCTGCTTTGGGGGTACATAACAGCAATGATAATGGACTTGGTGTTCAGAGCTCATCCTGGTGTCTCTCAGGGGATAATTTTTTTTTAATTATCAGTAAGTATTGTTAAAACAAGGAGAAAATATTTTACTTGAAAAATTTTTAAAATGTTTCAAAACTTATTTTAAAACTAAATAAAAATGTCTGGAAAATGTATAAAACTTCAATGTTGTATGCCTATATATAATTTTTTTGTTTTCTGAAATTTCAAAATTGATAGAAATGCATTTGCACTTATATCTGTTGCTTCTGGTATGTAAGTATATTATACACAATCATATATTATTTTCAGTCAAAACATAGAAAACTATTTGTATTAAAAATATAAATACTGAACTGTGAATAAATTGTATCTTTCTTCTTTAAAAAAATTGCTTAAAGTTGACAAATTTAGCTTATCCTTTATCTTGTGCTCTAAAATTACATTTTAATTTTATCCAATTTTTTCTCTTTCATTTGAAATTTTCTTTTTCTGTTTCCACCTATTTCTGTTATTATAGTCTCCTTAAGGGTGACTTTCACTAGACTCAAACAAGTCTTGGTGTAATTCCATACCGTGATGAGTAAGCAACTACTAAAGGAAGAAAGGAAGAATCATCAGATCATCACTACCCAGCTTAATTAAAAATTAATGAATAAATACAATATTCAATTTCACCACTTTTAAAGAAATGTGCTTACTAAAATAGCAACCAGATAACTTTGTTTCCTATTATTGTCTAATTTTACCACTTTAGTTCACTTATATTCCTTCAGTAAAAACCATTGTTTATCCCTTTCTCCTTTTCTGTGAATTTACAAAACTAACAAGCTTATAGTAGAAAATAATGCTCCTAATATATTCTTATTTTTATGATCTATGGCATAAAACATTCCTAGTCTTTTAAGTGACCCTATTGCCCCCAGATACATTCAGCTTTTGTCTTGATCTAACATATATTCACATATATGTATGCATACATATACATATATCTAATGTATACAAGCAGCCACATACACATGTATATGAACACACGCATGCATGCACACACATACATACATACACACACAAAGGCACACATGGGAATTTAGACTTTACCAAGCTACTAAGGATGGAGAATCAAGAGCTCTTTAACAGAATTGCTCAAAGGTCTCTTTCTGTTCACAGATCACAAGATATTCTTCTCATTGCCCTTTCCATCCTCCATGCCTCCGTATAATATAACTAGTGAATACAAGAAAAATAGGTTTAGAAGCACCAGAAATTTAGCAAAACTAGATTAAACTGTTTTAGGTTTTTTCCTTTACTCACATGCTCCTGAAAATGATTTAGTAAAAATAGATGGAAAGATAACCTATATGTTATGGAACGTCTAAGTTGAAAGCCAACTTTCTACAAATATATGTGTGCAACAAATTCCAGTGATCAGAAAATGGCCAATTTCTCTTTTCTGATTCTTATAAATGGAAAACCCAATATTATATTCTAGAAAACAATGGTGTCCTTTTAGCTCTAATGGCTTGCAAATGATTCATTACTTGCTTTAGTGTAAAAAATTTATTACACTTAATAATAAATAGAAGATTTGAAAAACTCAGTATAAAAATACTAGCAGAAATATAAATTTAAAATATTAGACAAATATCATAGGTTTAATTTTTACTAAAATTATATTCAAGTTTTCAAAATCTTGGTGTAAGAATAATGTATATTAAGTATACCATTTGACATTTAAATTTGCAATTACCTTTGTAAGAAGAAAAAGAAATGAAAACGGATTTATTGAAACTTCACTGATAATATCACAAATAGGAAGTAATGAGATTTAGTTGCTCACAATGGCAGAAAGACAATTTGAGAAAAGAAATAAATTCTTTTTAAAAACAAAATCATAATATTTGGGAAAATATTTAAGAATTTCTATCTAGATGTCCTAGTTCTAAATCTTTTCAAATGGGCATTGACATAGTCTTTTTACATATGAGAATGCTTATTAAAGTATTTATGTGATACTCTATAAAAATTTAATAGACATTGTAATATGCATGCTAAATTTAAATTTAAATATTCTCTCTTGATGGTTTTCATTCCACCTATGAATGGAAACAACATATATCAGAAGTTTCCAATAGCATTCCACCCCCTTTACAGAAAAAGAAAGATAGACTGAAAAAATCTACCCTCTTTCGAAAACAAAGAGAAAGCTAGAACAAGTCCACCAATTGTGTCCTAGGCTAATTCTGCACCCTGGATTATTCTAGCAACTCCAGGAAATGGGATGTTTGCTCACATTGGGAAAGACTGACATATGAATCATCTCAAATAATCTCAAGTGGCAATTTTAATAATGACAAGTTAAAGAGTTATCCGTCCATACTTCTCTCTTCTTACACCTCTTAAAGTAAATTTCTTTCAAAAAAAAAAAAGTATTTTGCTTCACTAAAGAAAAACCAAAAAACTTTTTAATCCTGGGTCTGACAGAATAAATTCTCAATAAAGTTGAGTTTTAATTGACTTGTTTTATATAACTTGTTAATGTAGTTTGAAAACATGATTTAGATAAGATTCATTATAACACTGTAACACTGTCCTCCCGTTGTTCAACCATTTGCTCCAGTGGGCACCATTAACGTCTCCATTGTGAACTAGTTATTACTGTTTTGGGCATATCAAATATGCCATGGGTAGCTTGCCAGGCTCTGTTGTGTGGGCAGGATACTCTCGATAGCTTGCCAGGCTCTCCAAGAGGAACAGAGGAATTGAACCTGGGGAGGCCGCTTGCAAGGCAAACGCCTTGCCCGCTGTGCTATTGCTCCAGTCCAAGATATTAAAAACACTGAAATGATTTATCAAATTATATTAAGTAGCTGATTCAACCACATAATTATTATGATAGAATTGATTCTGATGGGCTTATTATCACATTAAAAATCTTCAAAAATTAAGTGATAAAAGACCATCTCTATAGGCATGACTTTTATATACTAATACAACATTTTTAAATAAAATAATGAGTCCCAGAGGGTAACCGAGACATATCTATTCGAAACTAAGTATAATTAGTATATGTGGTTTAACTTATAGTCTAGGCAGTGTTAAATCTTTTATATGTAATTTTCATAAATTACTTGGTTTAACCCTGCGTTTCAGAAAATCAAGCACATTCATGTCTTAACATCTGAAAATTCGCTGAGTTCAGATCGGTATATTGGCACACTAATTTGCTTTGCTATGCAACAAATTTTTTTTTTTCCTCTCTCGTTTTTCTCTTTTTTTTTTTGTTTTTTGGTCTGTATCATGGACTAGAGGATGGTTCAGGGGACTGCATGCAGGCTCTCAGTGTGGGAGCCCTGGAAGCATCATCAACAGGATGAGGTAACAATACTGGAAATGGTCCCCTCAAACAAAAAAAGTGTATATCAAGAAAATCACCCATGCTATCAAACATTTATTGCACCGAATTTAATATAAATATACCCCAAACATTGTTGAAATATGTCAGGTCAACTTAACTGAACATCATATGAGGTTATGCCTAGAAAGGAGTATTTTCCTAACTGCAATGCATTCTTGTACTTTTATCAATTCTATAGATTTTAAATTCTATGAATGTGATTGTGTCTTAAGATTATGTTTTTGATTGTACTCTAACTCAGCATAAATTTAGTTTTCTTTACACTGAAACATATGGACTTCTGTTGCCTTCTCAGTATAATGCCCAAAAGTAAAGAGGGGTGTTGGGGAGAGAAGAAAAGTGCATGCTATAGAAGTAGGCTGGGAAAGGGGGCGATGGTAGGAGGAAAACCCGGGTTATTAGTGATGGGAAATGGACACTGATCTAGGGATGAGTGTTGGATACTTGTATGACTGAAATCAGATCATGAACAGCTTTTAACTGTGTATCACATGGTGACTCATTAAAAAACAAATCCAATTTGGTGGGTCAGAGGGGATGGGGGCTAAGGGATGAGGACTAGTGTTGACAGCCCTCATATTAAGAAAGAATAAGGCAAGAGCTGTGATGATAACAGAGAGTACAGAGGGAATTATCAACTTGTATACAGCCTACTGGGATTCAATCTCAGAACCCCACGTGATCCCCTGAGCACTGGTGGTTCTGGCCCTGATGACAAAGCCAAAAATAACCTGAGCAATGTTGAGTGTGGCCCCTAAACAACACAAAGTAAAAACAACAACAAAAAAAGAAAAAATAATAAAATCACGCCTCATACTTTATACTAAATATGAATGTGTTACATCCTCACAATCTTTTGAAACAAGCATATTGAGACCAAACCACATGAATTTTATCTAGGGAAGTCTTAGGAAAACTAAATCCTGGACCCTATCCATAAATCTTAAAAATTTAGAACAATAAAGTATAGTCCAGAATACGGCACTTAAAAAAAATCTTCAGTTGGCAATGACCATCACCTATCTTAGAATACAGACACTAAAGAACTTTAATTTTGATGTAAAGGATAAACCAAGGAACCATATTATAGACAATAAACCATATATGTGTGTCTATTTTTATTTCAAATATATAGCCTATATTTCACTGGTCTTGAACAAGTAACTATATTATGTATTATTAATTTAGCATCATTTAGGTTCTTGTCTAAAGTACAAGTCAAGTTCATGGATTAGCTTTGAAAAAAAGAGGAATGTCTTTAAGATATAAATGGTAGTAAAAATAAAAATAAATCTCAGCACATGACAAAAACTAAAGCTAAAAATAGTCTTCATATTATTTACTCAATATATGTTTCAGATAGTCATTTTAGGGTATTTCAACAGTAATCAATTAAAATTCATGTTTTTTTAAAAAAATACATTCAACGTGTAGCAGAGAAAAAATTAAGTTTATTTATGAAATAAACATTACTTTTATCTTAAATTGTGTTAAATAATCTGCCCAGGTTGCAAAACTAGAACTCATACCTAAATCTCTCTCATTTGACTCTATTATAAAAACCTGAACTCCTTTTATTGTTAAAAAAAAAAGGGAAGGGGATTTAAGAGAAGTGAATAAGGGACTAGAGCACTGTCAACCTCTCTGGAAAATCCAGCAAAACGTTCATGTCCTTGAAAAGGAAACTGCAAGTCTACATTTATCTTAATACTAGACTTGTTTGTCAACTAAAAATAACCAAAATTAACTCATTAAATGAAGCATAAAAAATGCATTTATTTAAAGGTACTAGGTAGCTGACAGATTCAAAGGTGATTCTGTGGAATAATCCTTGGTCAAGATCTAAAGTAGGCAATGCCTAAACAAAATTTTGCCATTAAAATCATCAGAAAGTAACAAATTAGTTACTTCTTCATCTCTGAAACAATTTTTAAATAAATGATTGTCATAGCTTACATTTCTTCATTTTTGTATTTTTTCTATTGAAGTATAGTGATTTATAACACTATTATTGGCTTTCTGGTACATTATTCACACACTGTCACAACTATACTGAGTGTACCCACCTCCCTCCCACAAGATCACCACTATCCCTTCCTTTTCATCCAAATTCAGTTCTGAGGGTCACTCTTTCCCATTATGTTGCCTTTGGCTACCTTGACATGTATTTTTAAGTCCCATATATGAGTGACATCATTCTGTCTCTTTCCTTCTTAATAATTTCACTTAGCATTATACTTTCCACTTCCATTCATAATGCGGCAAATTGCATGCTTTTATCTTTCCCTAGAGCTGCATAGCATCCCATTGTGTATAGATACCACAACTTCTTGATTCATTCATCTACAGTTGGGCATTTGGGTTGTTTCCATATCTTGGCTATAGCACTAAGGATTGAAACAAACATGAGAAAATGCTTCTTGGAAAAGGTTTGGGTCCTACTTGACCATAACACATTTTGGCCATTTGGTTCACTTACATATATACATTATATTACTGTATCACTGTCATCAATTTGTTCGAGCAGGCACCAGTATTGTCTCCATTCATCCTAGCCCGGAGATTTTAGCAGCCTTTCTTTACTGGTTCTTCCTAGTGGTGTGGCATTAGAGGCTCTTTCAGGGAAAGGGGAGGGAGACTCATCATTGTTACTGTATTTAGCATATCAAATATGCCATGAAGAGCTTGCCAGGCTCTGCTGTGCAGGCAGGTTGTTCTCAGTACTTTGTCAGGTTCTCTGAGACGGAGAACTAGGCTATAAGAGGTCATGCTCTTGGCTGCATGCTTCTGGGAGCTTTGTTTTATAGTCTCTCCACCCAGATCCCCCATTTTCCAGTAGCTTGGCAGCCACACCCACAAACTGTACCATGTAATCCCAATCAATGGCCAAGTTCCACTTTGTACATTGGTTGCCACAAATATTCTCCAGTTTATCCTGAGACTTTGTTTTGCCTTGCTTCTAGTTCCATCATCCTTGCTCTTATTCCATCATGTAGTTAAATTTAAACTTCCAGAGATGTGAAGAATGAAAACTACATTCATTTATAACTAGATATTATAGGCATCAGCGGTTTTGACAAAATAGCAAGCCATCATCTCAATATTATCAATATACAGCATTCTTACTGGAGTCATCATATCTTAAAGAACCCCAAGCATAAGGAAGGATTGAGATATAATTATTCATATATTTATTTGTCCATATCTCATTCACATGCTCCAGGGTTAATGAAGTCTTGTTGCTAGGGGCAGGAGAAGGATGTAGCTCCTGTTCATGCTAGGCTTTTAGGGCTCACACTTAGGCCTCCTGCAGGAAAAACATATTCTCAAGCGATACTGAACTATCTCTCCTAGCCCTGGGGAATAATTTTGGAAAAATTTCCTTTAATGTGGAAGTTTCTATATTTGGCAGGGTGACCATATGGGTTATCATCCAAAATTGATAAAATCAGGTTAATTTTGAGAATTAAAGGCAGGTTTCTAGGACATTATTTAGCTTTTTAGGACAACAGCTTAAACTGGTATTATTCCAGGCTAAGCTCTACATGGCATCATCCAATTACTTAACTTTATATCCTTCCTTATATCTCCTTACATTATTCTTAACAAAAATTAATCTCCTGTCACTGTTTTGTTGTTGTTGATTGTTTAGGGGTAAAACACAGTGGTGTTCAGGGCTTACTTCAGCTCTGCTCTCAGGAATTTCCTCTGGCAGTGCTTAGGTGACTATAGGTCGGCTGCAAACAAAGCAAATGCCTTGCATGCTGAACTATCTTTCTGACCCCCACAATTCTTATTTTCTTCATCTGCCTCCCTCCTGTTCCCTCCCTCCATCCTCCCTCTCTTCCTTCCTTTCTTTCCTCTCCCCCATTTTTTCTCTTTAATCTCTCTCTCTCTCTCTCTCTCTTTCTCTCAGTAATCTCCCATCCCTTCTGCCAACAAATAATGGAATAGCAATATCATCAATAAATTTTCTAGAACAGTAAATTTATAACAAGAGCAGGTATAGTAACGGATCACAAAAGACTGAAAATGAGGAGGGGAGTGGGAGAAAGGGATAAAGAGTAGGAAGGAAGAGGTTAGAAGCACAGAGGAGTGGGTTGTATATTTTGCCTGGGCCAAAAAAAATAGATGCCGTGCTTATTTTACATAGTGTTCTTAAAAAGAAAAGTGTGTTTTGCAAATAATCTATATTTTCAAAGTTCATACAGCCTTATTATCACTTTATTGATAATGTGGCATATTTGGCATCAGTAAGTTGAATAATTACTCTAAATTTAGCAGATTTGAATTGAAATTGCTGATATAGTATGCTTCATCAAAGTGACATGTATAAACAAAGTTTAAGACTAACTACATGTTAACATAACTGTGCTTATAATTATTCTAGGCACTATATAAGCAGACACAAATCACTATGTAGCTAATTATTTTATTAATCTTACTATTATTTACTTTTCTAAACTGACTATAAGATAATACTACATTAGATTCTCTTAAGTGTGACACAAAGGGACAAAAATATATAATGCTTTACATATAAAACTACATTGAGATTCTACCAGTATGTAGTATTTTCAACTAGTGTTCTAGAACTCTCAACTCCACCAAGTTCTGATTCTTGAAACTTGCACTTTATCATGTTGCATCAAAAACTTGTAAGTGAGTAATAACACAATTAGAACAGTTTTTATTATTTTACACAATATTTATGGTTTCCCTAAAAATTGTAATATCAATCTTTATAGGTAAATTCTATTAAATTTAATAAAAGAGACACTTAAGTGTTTACTAACATTCTATTTTTTTCCTACCATCACATGTTCATGAATAATCGGGGTTGAATTTCATAATTTTACATAACCTGTATTTGACATTTAACTATTCATAAAATCAACAAATAATGGTAACCAATACCCAACTTTAGTTTATTCTATAATTTATTGTATGAAAATGTCAATCAAATTTAATTATAAATGGACTATGACACTAAAACACATTGTATGTTAAGAAGTATGTAATTAGTAGGTTTAGAAGGACATAGAAACATAAACCAGTAATAAAACTGGTACTTGCACAGCTAGGGAAGATAGTATAACAGGGTAGAGTTGTTGGAAATTAACTCTGTGTTACCATTATCTTAACACATGACAGGATTATATAAGAATAGACAGTAGCCAGGGATAATTACTTGGTGAAGTATACAAATAAAGTAATTAAAACAATTATGTTATGTCTAAATCACATCTCCATACTAAAATCCTAGCTAGTGACAGTTAAAAATGTCTCCCTGACAATAAAAATGTTGCTACTATATTTAATAGAGCTATTAATCTATGGTTATAGACTATACCTTGCAGATGAGAAGAGAAAATGTTATGCCGCCCCCTAGTGAAAAAGCTAAATTTGTAAGTGCCAGAATTGCAGAGAACCAAGACAGAAATAAAGCCATGGAAATAATGATTAAAGATAGTTAAAAGAAATTCACAGCTTTCCTAAAAAGCCAGTTTCCTAGGTGTTCAGAATATATTTACATGAGTCATATTTATAAGTCAAAATAATTTTTGACATATGAAGCTTTCCACAGGATTTTCTTTTTACTTAATAGAATTCTCAGGGTTCTTACTCATAAAAAAAATGAAAGAAGATGATCTATAAGGCTTAGGTGATTGGATAAAAATGCTGGAGCTGGAGAGATAGTGTAATGCAGTCATGCAGCCACTGAGTCTTTGATTCCTAGCACTCCACAGGGCTCCCCAGGCCTGCTAGGAGATGATGCCCTAACACAGAAAGAGCCAAGAGGAAGTCCTGACCACTGCCAGAGGGGCACAACCCACCGCCCCCACTCTGAGCAAAATCATGATAATAATTAATAATAAAAATATTGTTTTGTCATTATTAATTATTAAAGCGCCAGAGCACGCGGCTGACCCGGGTTCGATTTTTCTGTCCCTCTGGAAGAGCCCCACAAGCTACCGAGAGTATTTCGCCCGCACAGCAGAGCCTGGCAATCTACCCATGGTGTATTTGATATGCCAAAAACAGTAACAAGTCTCACATGGAGATGTTACTGGTGCCTGCTCAAGCAAGTCGATGAACAACAGGACGACAGTGCTACAGTGCAGTGCTAATGAAAAATAAAAAGAAGATAAGATATGCTAAGGGTCAATTGAGAGAAAAATATCATTCACTATTAAGTGCCTAAATAATGTAAATGAGTGTGTATGAGATTGGCAGATCAAATGAATGAGATTCTAATATGACACAAGTGTTCCATTATGAAATACTGTTCAATAAGTGCCAACCTTTACTGACAGGGTACAAGGTGTCATAAGTGGTAAAAAGTGCTCTATAATTACATTTACTCTGAAATATCATTGTCTAGGCAGTTACAATTATCTGCATTTGAAGCTAATATAACTGATATTCAGAAAGATGAATTTAATAAAATCCATAAAGCTAGCTGTTAGTTGTAGGATTCTCTTGTGTGACCTATTATGTTTTTATTTTTCACCGTAAACCAAACACTGATTTCACTGGAACTATCCAAGTACCCACTTTACTTAATAATACAGCCATCTTCTCTAACTTAGGAGTCATCCTTTGATAGAACTGATCAAAGAAACATAAGCCTGGATAGCACTGAACTCCATGGTATTTAAAAAAAGTCTTAATGTAATTATTTTATATTAAAATAGTATAAACCATTATTTAAGAGAAGAGTTGATATTTGAGTGTTGTGGTTGTAAACAGTTCTACTTACTATGTACTGATTCAGAGATTCATCTAGGGCTTCAGTTTAAATCCTTCTAAACACAAAGTCTTTGTAATTTCTGCTTTTCTTTTAACATTTTTGTTATTTTATTTTGACCATTATGCATAATGGCAGTAAGAAAAATGTTAACTCATACTGCACCCGGAGAAAGAACAGAATGTTGGAGTGAAAGTTATCATTCACTTTCTATCACTCAAATGAAGGGAAAAAAATTGAAAAGTAATCTTATCTTGAAGGAAATATCACAAATATAACTTCACAATATTTCTGCTAATGTTTTCTTGGATGTTTAGTGGTCTAAATATGTCACTTGAGATACATGTTTATTAAACAAAGTATTAATTTATATTTATTCCACCTTTATATCCTTTATCAGATGCAAGAAAAGTCATGCCATATAATCCTCTCATAACTATCAACTTTTCTTTTTGCATCTGGCCTCACTTCCTTCCCAAATCCAAGTAAACTGTTTTGCAGCTCCCAGCTAGGGGCCTTTTCTAAAGTCTCACCAAACAAAAACTGCTTGTTCCACATTTAATTCTCTAGGCGTTTCCTTTTTTCCGCACAATGCAGTATGAATACGCTAAACTTTGAACACTCTGAAACCTGAGGTTTAATACTCTAAATCCTCAGGGGGCCAACATGGGAGAAAATTAGTACCCCAAAAGTAACCATATTGCTCTCTCATAACACTTCAGCAAGGCTCAAGAGGAAATTCTGAGTCATAGAGCACGGCCTGTGTAATATAGTGTCAGAAGATTTAAAGGGAAATCAAAAAAAATCCAAGTGTTTTGACCTTGCAGCCTGCCTCTCTGTAATCCTCCATCATGCACTGCTCACTGCAGGCATTGCTTTCAAAAGAACCAATTTCATCAAAGACTGCATCTTTAAGATGCAGTTGCCACAAAATGTTGCAGCAGAGTCAGAAACTCCCACCTACTTCTTTTCTGTACTTTAAACTCCTTAGGGGGCTGGAATGATAGCACAGCAGGTAGGGAGTTTGCCTTGCACATGGCCGACCAGGGTCCAATTCCTCCATCCCTTTGGAGAGCCTGGCAAGCTGTTGAGAGTATCCCGCCCACAGGACAGAGCCTGGCTTGCTACCCGTGTCGTATTTGATATGCCAAAAGCAGTAACATGTCTCACAATGGAGACGTTACTGCTGCCTGCTAGAGCAAGTCCATGAACAACAGGACAGCAGTGCTACACTGCTAACTAACCTTCATATAACTTAAATCCTGCCCTATGACAATATTCTAGATGTCCACACTCTAGAATACCTATTTTAAAAAAATCAGAAGAGTTCATTAACAAAATCTCTGCAGATTTTTAATTTTTCAATAAGTATTTACTTGACTGTTTGCCCCAATTGTAGTTTTTCTCTCTTGAAAATACTGGGAGGACCGGAAAGATAATGAATTCCTTAGGGTGCTTTACTAGCACATAGCTGACCCAAGTTCGATTTCTGGTACCCTTTATGGTACCTTGGGCTCCACCAAGAGTGGTACTTGACTATAAGCCAAGAGATAGCTCTGAGAATCACCGTGTGTAGCCCACAATTAAAAAAAAGGACGAGAAAACACTATTTGCTACGTATTTTTTTCAAAAGATGAACGGTTGCTTTTTTTTAAAATCCCAATGATTATACTAACATAACAAAAGGAGCACATATCTTAGCTCTATGTAAAATAACTATTATTGTCTTTCTCCCATAATTCTTAAAAGTCTCTAGCTTCACTGTATCTTTATTCACAATAGCCAAGAAAAATGGGGGGAAATCTCAAGCGTCCAATGGATTTAGGAAACTTTGGTACATATACACAATATATACTACTCAGTTATAAGAAAAGAAAAAATCGTGCAACTTTCTGCCATATGGATGGACTAGTGAAGACCATACTGAAGGAGACAGAAATATGTAAAATGATATTTTTTGTATGTGAAAATATCTCTTATTAAGGGAATAACAAACAGCCAAAGGCAATAAAACTGAGGAGCTAGTCTGCAGGGTTTAGCTGGGGAAAGTGAGGATCGGAGGGAGTTTGGAACATTGGTAGAGAGAGGACACTCTTGTGTTAGACCAGCAAGTATGCATGAAGTTATCATTAGCAGTATTATAAATTACAGAAACTCAGAAAATGAGGAAAGAAGTTCTCCAGGATTTTAAGTTATTCCTTTGAAATTCTTTTCTCTGACAGCCTTGTCTCACTTCCGTTTGTAGTCATTCACTCTTATTTCATATCTGAGAAAAATGCAGTGCCTGAGAAGTCAGTGAGGAGTTTGTTCAGATCTAAGAATAAGGTGTAATATTTTCTTATTAAACCTGAACTGTTTCACAGTCCACCAACATCAAATTAGTTCTATGAGCATTGAGTGACTTGACAAAAGACAAGCAAAATAAAAACTTGACCATTCGACAGTCAGGCCAGAGTGAAAACACAAACACTTTTTTGTTACCAAATATCCCCATCTGTCCACTAATATAAGCAAAAGCTGCTTCTCTAACAGCTTCTTTACCCCCATTCTGTTCTACTTGCTTCCTAGGTGAAAGCACTAAGAACAACCAGCAAAGAACTGCCTTAACAGAATACAATATAGAGTAAAATTATGCTTTAATAAAATTTTCACAAAATTCTCTTACATAATCCCAAATTCTTTAACACTATTTTAGATTGCTTTTTTTATTTTTCTCTGTATATACCACAGTTTCCAACATACAAAATTCTTATCATGCCAACAAGTACCCATAAGTCTAATTTGATTTGAACTAGAGCTGTATTCCAGATGTTTTGAATAGTGGGATATATGACATTATTCTGTGCTCTTTTCTTGATTTCCTTATTGTATGTATTCTAATATTTTACAAAATTCTAATATTTTACAAAAATGCCACTTAAAGTTTATCTTTTTTAAATGTAGACAATAAAATTGCCTGATATTAAATTTAAAACTACTTTCATCTTAAGAGAGTCTGATCTTCAAGCACAGTACTGAACTTCAGTTAGAGTAGTGAACATAAAATGGGTATTTGCTTCTTGATTTGGGGGCCACAAAGGTCTTTATTGAGGGCTTTCTGCTTTTCATTCAGGGATCACTCTTGTTGGGCCTGGGGACCAAACTGAATGTTGGGGATTGGATTTGGGTCAGCAGCATGCAGAACAAACAGCTTATCTTATCTTTATTTCTCCAACTTTCTAAAATAGCAATGTTTTATACATTTATAAAAGTGTTCTTTATGAAGTCATGGTTCTTGATTGAAAGATAATTGATATTCTAGGGAATATTTAAAATAAATTTTTAATGAAACTGTATGCCAAATATTGATGCAACATTCACAAGTTATATCCATTTTATATCCCAGACAGCTTAACAACATCAATTTTTATCTAATTCAAATGAAATACAAATATTGTTATATCTTAAATATTGGGTTGCTATTACTTTATAGTAAAAGATGTGAATAAACTCATCCAGCGTACTACTAAAAGTTCTTCAGAATAATAAAATCAAAGAGAAAGAGAGATGAATTATAAATCTATCAATAGATATATAGATACCTTTAGATAATTGGAAATCCACTCAGTGATTATTGGTTTGGAAGATTATATAGGTCGAAACAAAAAGCTAGAAATTCAGGGCAGGATTTCATAGAACTTCTCTAGGAAATGTCAGGATTCACTCTTATAATCTCCCTGTTGATTATAAGGCTCATATCCAGCTTATTTAGAGAAATCTTTTTTTCTTTTTTAAAGTCAACTGATTATAGATGCTAATCAAACCTATAAAATACCTCCACCCTAATACTGAGATTAGAATTTATTAAACAACTGTTCAATAGTCTGTAAAATTTAAGAGTTGCCAACACTCAGCAATTTTTCTAAAACCATTTAAGATGCTTTATTAATGTTTGAACATGACATTTTCATTATAAATATAAATACATCAAATATACTTACATTTGAAAAGTACATAACTTTCTTTTAATGGTTCCAAGCCATTAAGAAAGGATAAATAGTGCTATATTAAGTAATGAGCCATGATTCTTTTGACAACTAGGACTAAGTTTTAATTATTATTCCAAATTTATTTTAAATGTTCCTAGGAAGTGCACTCTCATGCATTTATAAAAACTAATGAAAACATGCTGAAATATTTACAACATATTTAAAGAACTTTCTCAAAGGCAAGTAATTTGAAAGTGATAAAACAGATAAAAAGAGTTTCTGGTTAATGTTTTTAATAGGGAACAATAAAAGTATACCTCTCACCTTTGCATTAAGCAATATTTTAGTTAATGTAAAAATGGGAGAGATTCTTTAGAGGTTAAGACACTTGCCTTGCATGTGGTCAACTCCAGTTTACTCCCCAGTACCTCCAGGAACAAACCCTTCTGTGCACAAAGCTAGGAATAACATATGAACCATAGGAGTATAGCCCAAAACCCATCCACAAACAAAAGTTTGGCAGATAGGCATAGTTTATTCATTAATGTTTGTTGTAATATATCATGGATTATAATAGATTTTTCTCTAAGTGTACATCAAACTCTCAATATAGAACAGTTGTCTTCAATATTAATATCTTAGATATATAAGATCACTAGAAAACACTTTTCTAACACAGCATACTTACATTTAAGTATAAATTTCCCTACCATTAATAGTTTCAAAACTTATTTTCTAAATATATTCAATAAACATGCTTACCAAAAGTATAGGTTAATTTTAAAGAAAACCATAACACTCGTATGAAAACTTCAAACTGGGGGCTGGAGCGATAGTACAGCCAGTAGGGTGTTTTTTCTTGCATGCGGCTGACCCGGGTTCGATTCCCAGCATCCCATATGGTCCCCAAGCAATGCCAGGAGTAATTCCTGAGTGCAAAGCCAGGAGTAACCCCTGTGCATGGCTGGGTATGACCCAAAAAGCAAAAAAAAAGAAAAAACCCTTCAAAATCTGAATTAGTTTGTAATTTTAAGAGCAAAAAAGTCATATCACTTCAAATCCGCACATTTCTTTCTTACAATGGTTTTAAAATATGTTGTCTAAAAATACTGTTAAGTGCTTCAAATTAGATATAATAATTGCATACATTTGAAATTATATATATTCATATATATCATAAAAATTTTGAAAGCAAACCTTTTTAATTGGTGAAATGAAAGGTGCATAGAATAAAACCAAAGGTATGTATATATCCAGCAAAATATAGTTTATGGACTAGAAAAGGGATGCTAAATTCAATAACTTTATTAATCAGAGCTAATTAATTGATTGTTGAAAATAAAATTAATTGCTGCTAGAACAGTATTTAAATCCATGTAGTTTTAAACATATTATGCACTATGCAATGCATTTCTTCAATCTAAATTTCGCCCAAATACAACCATAGGAAATCTTTGGAGGTAAAATCCAAAGTTCTCATTGATCTTTGTTATAGCAGGAATATGTTATATGTTATAGCAGGAATTAAAATCCTAGAAAATGTTGATTCAGAAAAAAAAGATAAGAATCGTCACTATTTGAAATCCAGTTGTCAAAAATAATTTAAATAATGCATTTGATGTGCCTGTAACTAAGGTATGTTTTAAACAGGGTATAGTTTAAAATTTGTCTTAAAACTCTGCTTACATCTTCAATAAAGTTATAATGTAAATAACTCAAAAACTTTTCTTGCCTAACTTCAATAATGTATTTTGAAAATAATATAAAGTTCTGAAAGAACTTAATGTTCTCAATAATATAACGTTCCAAATGCTTTACATGTCTTAAAGTATGGCTAGAATAAATTATCAAGTTCAGCAAAAAATATATGACAACTCAAAAAATAAAGCTCACAATGTCCTTTAACAATGAGTGTGCAATAGTTTCAAAGAAATTTGTAATACTATATAAGCAAAGTACTATTCATTGTTTTTAAATTCCAGCTTCAATAAAAGAGACACAAGACTATTTTAAGACACAAAATTCTGACCAACTAATAAAGTGTAGTGAACAATTACATGAATAGGTTTATAAGGTACTAATATTTTTCAATACATTAAGACAAACTCTAATCCACCTTCACACCTTAGCTCCCTTAAGAATATTTATTTAACAATGATAATCTTTTCTTAGAAATAATCCAACAACTGATTTATTTTGTCTTATGCATGATTCTAAATATGCCAATAAAAGGTTTTCAGGAATTGAAAAACATGTAGAAGTATGTACAGAAATGACATGAGTTACAATAGTTATATTAGACCATGATATGTAGAGAAAAAGGCCAGATATTATAATTAGGAGATATATAGAATTTTATGAGTTCCCTTATACTCAAGAGAAAAATACAGAATTTTTCATATTTTTCAGAATCAATTCATATGAAAACTTCCTGAGTGACAAGATACCTGCAATATGTCAAAATATGTATTTTATTCAAGAGATTCAAAATGAACTGGAGCATCCCTGAATATAGCTAATGCATAATAGTTGATACATAATGTTTATCACAGAAGCTTTAGTGTATAGACTGATGCCTTGCATTTGAGGCATCTTAATGAATCTAAATGAATTAAATAGTAAATATGTTAAAAATCAATTAATTATCATTACAGCTTTTCTTGTCAAAAAGGTACTTAATATATTGCAAACAAAAGGCAACCCATAGAAACAGGGTTTAGAACAGAGACTGATATCTATATATTGGTGGCTGAGGATAAAATAAATCAAGTTCAAATCTGAGTTCAAATATTCTATAAGTCTGGCATTATTTCCATCACATTCAAAAATGAGTAAAAAAGTGTAAAATCTACAAACATCAACAGAACTAAAATGCTCTCCAGTAGCAGGAATATCATCAGTTCCTATGGGTTCCCTAATTAAGTACTTAAGTTATAAAGAAAAGATGCCAGGAGTCAGGAAGTTCGAATTTTAATACTGACTCACTGTATAATATCAGAATTAATGGTCATTCTGCTAGAAGTCCATAATTAGTAGAACAGACATAGCAAGCTTATGTAAGAATAAAAATTCTGACCAAATAACAAAATGTAATAAACAAATGACTGATTTTCAAGTTTCTGAATGCAATTCCAAAATTTGTATTAAAAGTGTTAAATACATACTAACATGTTTATAATATGCATATGTAATATATATGCAAATACTGCATGTAAAACATTTTAAAATATATAGTAAAGGAAAGTAAATCATGTAGGCTAATTTCATAACAATCATATAACTAAATATCTATAGTTAATAAGTAATTGCAAACACAATGGTGATTTGGAAATCTTAGGAAAAGAAATAAAAATGTGTGGATAATAAATCTTATTTATTGTTGTTTAACTGTACAGCTTATTTGGAAAATTCTGGAGCATTAATAAAATATATGCTGATTATTCAATGAATTAGAGCTCTAGATATAAAGATAAGATGGTACATGTTATGGGTATCATGACAGGTGAATTGACCTTTTTCTTTGCAAAACACTGCAAAGTTGACATTTGTATGTTTTCCATTGGAATTGTCAAAATGAATACATCTCGAAGCTCAGGACTAGGGGCTAGATTAACTACAAGTTGATTAGGTATTTTTTATTGTACCTGTAACGTAACATAATCTAAGGGGAAAATATATACATTTTGATAATCTCAGTGTAAGTGACAGAATTACATTCTGGATTTCTGATTAAGCAATTAGTCAATGTCACTGACATGTGAGTTTTATTCTAAAATTATTTCTCCGCTGTAAGTAACTACTAATTCTTGAAAAGCACTGTATAAACAGTTGTACAGCTATCTTAAATTAGTCTAATAAATATTCTAAAGTTCAGTAAACAATTTTAATGTGTCTTTTCAAAGTATCCAGAAGTTTTATTAGTTATCCAGTAATAAACTGGATTTTCTTTAGAAAACATAAAATATCTTTTTCTTCAATGGTTTTGTTTTTAACTATACTTTCTTAAAATAATAAAAAGACATTTTCTATTTTGTGAAAATACTTTTAAGTAAAAACGCATTGCAAAATATAAAAATATGATTTTTATATAAAAATTTGAAAATATGTCAAAATCAAAGGCAAGAAAGTAGAAAAGATCTTGCAAGCAATATCTAAAAAAATTGTGCTTAAAACATATTATCTTTATTCTTTTACTTAAATGTTAAAAATGTAATCTAGCTATGTTTAAAAACAACAGTGTCTTATTAAAGTTGATACTTTTGAGAAGTTTCAGGTTCAGTGTTCTGTTTTTTAAAAGCTAAAACTAAAACTAATATGTTTTAGTTTACATATTAATTAAGCAGTACAGTAATCCTCATAGCATACTATGTACTATAAATAATGGAATTGGGGGAGGATAAATATAGTTATTTAATTTAAATATCCTTTCATGAATGAAGACCTTCATCTGTTATGCTCTATTAGAGCAAAAATTTTATTCTCTTTAAAATAAATTATTAAAGACATAGATAAAAGAAACATAACTTGTACAGTAATGATTTCATATAAGTTGGATCATATAAATATCTACATGTTTCAGTCGGTGAAATTCTCTTATACAAGTGATAGAAACTTGAGAACTTTATAAACAGAAACTGGAAATACTTTTAAGATGATGAACTTTTTATGTCTCATTTACTACAACTAAAACAATAGAAGCTATATAAATGCCTTTTTATTTCTGTGGCTTTCAATATTTGACTATATTTAATTTTAGTTATCAGATTTAACTAGCTACAACATTACTCATTTCACTCCCAAGATTATTCTTGAAAATATAGATCTAAATTATTATTTATTAATCTCAATGGTCAAATCCAGAACAAGCAAGTCAGCATAAAGCAAGTTCAAGCATTGTTAAGAAGCCTACTGTTAAGAATCAAGATCAAAGAATTTAACAAATTGAAGTTTAGCATATAAATCTTTTTATATACACTTTACTGAATGTATCAATTAAATGATTATATTGTGACTATGTGTATACTAACTTGTTCGGTACATTTGCTTTTCTCCATAAGTGTAAAAATTTAAAAACAAACCAACGCATGTTTTTCAGAATGAAAGCTTTTTTTTATTCCCCCACCCCAATATTAACTTTCCCACGCCATTGAGTTCCCTGAGTAAAATCAGAACAATTTCAGTAATCCCTTTAGCCTGTGCCTAATACTCAGTTTAGTACTCCGCTGAGGAAGACTGTAGAGTGGTATTTTCACTTCCTTTTGTTCAACAAGCAGGTAATCCAGAACAGCATTAAACGCAACAAAGTAGCCTTTTTCTTTGAGTCTTAAATACTTGGGAGGCTGGGTCCCGCAGAACGAGAGGTGGAACATTAAAAAAAAAAGTATCAATGTAAGAATTCGCTAAAATTCCATATGAGTATCTTTAGTCTTTGAAAATACACATTATAGCATGACACATTCTAAGACAGACAAAAGTAGAGTAAAAGTACTGCTTTTACATTTGCACCAATGGAGTCTGTCTTTAAACTTCCACTGGACACATCCAAGCTAAGTAATCAACTTTGCAGGTAAAAGGGGTGGGGGAGCGTAGAGAGGGCTGCTTGCTAATGGACCAGACCATAGTGGCAAATACCTTTGAATATTACCACCTTCCTCTTGTCTATTACTTCTGCACTCCGTCCCCCTACTCTCTCTTGCAGTACTTAGTTTAATAAGCTTCCCCTCTACTCTTCATTTTATTTTGTTTTTCTTTATTGAAGGCTACAACTCTGGGAAGTCACCAGTATGGGAGAAACAGTTCTTCCAGGAGGTTTTGTTGCTGGGGGGGGAGGGTGGGGGACGTATAGAAGGGAAGAAGAGGGCGGGGAGAGAGTAGGAGCTATCACCCTGCATTATCTCCTAGCTCAGCACATCGTCTACCAATCAGGAGTGCTCTCCCTACTTCCAGCCAAAAGACAAAGCGCTGTGGTCCACTGAGACCTTTCAGTGGCTGCCTGGATCTGATTTTGTCTAGCATGTTTCCCAGCTGTGTGTTCCCAGATCGTGTCCCCTGAGCGCATTCCTCACACTGATCGCCACCCTCAGCTGAGTGAGAACCTGAAAGTTGAGAGCATGCGGTTCTGGACTCTGAAGCTCAGCACTGCCAAATCATCACTCAAGAACTTTGCTGCTAATCCTTCAGGAGCTAGCTACTCCTCCTTGCGACCATCACTCTCCAGCAGCCACTAGCCACCTGGCTTTTTGTCTCCACATCCCTATTCACCTTCAGCCTCCTAGGCAGAAACATATGATGGGGGGAACGAGGGGGCGGGGGGGCGGCTGTCACCGGAGGTTTAGATGCTCCTCTTTCCTAAAAGGAGATCCTGTGAGCACCAAGTGCTTCCATGAATAGACAGTGGTTTCCTCCAGCATTAGGGAGCAGGGTGGTTTCAAGTCCGGAGCACTGGAGAAGTGTCAGTGGAAGCCACAGCTTCCAGCTCCCCTGTGATCCGGCCTTTTCTCACCTTACTCCCCCCCCACACACACTCCCCTCCACACCCCGCGCCCCACCACCAACCACCACCAGCAGCAGCACGCAGGATAGATTAATCAATCTACTCTACAGTAAATTCAATCGCCAGGTTTCCAAGTCACCTTACAGTCACCTTAATGCAGAGAGAGAAAAAGAGAGAGAGAGAGAGGGAGAGCATTACCAGAGTTTTGTTCCCGTTCTTGCTCAGAGGGCCCCGGAAAACTCCCTTGACGTTGCGAAAGTGTCCGTTGCTGAGATGCGTGGAGCTGATGACAATGTAGTAACACTCCATGGGGCAGCCGCCACCTCCCGCGCCGCAGTCCGCGCTCGCAGGCACCCGCGCCCGCCGCAGCGCCGGAGCCCGGGCCGGGCCGGGCCGGCAGGGAAGCTGCGGGCTGGACCAGCCGCCGCCTCTCTCGGCAGCAGCCCGCGGGGAGCCGGGCTCACAGCGCCCCTCGGCCGAGCGCGCCCCGGCTCCGCCGCCTCCGCATCGCCGCCGCGCCGCGCCTCCCGGGTCTCCGCTGCCGGCCCGAGGCGCCGGGGGGCGCTGAGCGGGGTGGGGCGGCCCGAGCCGCAGTCGGTGCCCGAGCGGCGTCCGCGCTCGCAGTGGCCGCGGCCGGCGGGCACGAGTGTTATTATAGTGAGCGGCGCTCGCGGTCCGCCGCGTCGAGCCAATGGCAGGCGGCCGCCGGCGGATCCTGCGAGCCGTCAGAGGAGCACATCTGTCACCCTCCCGCCCGGCCGCCGGGACCCGCCACCGCGCCAGGCGGGACACGCCGCCTGCGGGACGCCCCCCCTCGCGCCGCACCGCCCAGGGGCCTCCGGACCCCGAAGTCGCGGACTCCAGCAAGCAGGGGGCTGGGGCGAAGGGATGGAGAGATGGGGGCTTCGAATTGCCTGGCGGCGGGGCGTGGGGGAGGGACCCGTGGAGAGGGGGTGTAAATAAATGAATCGTTCAGAATCGAGCCCACCGCGCCCAAAGCGGCGCAGCCGGGCGGGTACCAGCGGTCGCTTCCCCAGCAAGATAGTTATTGCTGCCCGCTGGGGGTTCGGCAGCTTTCATGTTATCTGCTTTGCGTGCATTACTGGCAGGGAGGTTGGATGCTGTTCAGGATCTTAGAGCAAGACCAGGAGATGTCAGTATCCTCCCTCCCCCTTCTTTTTTCTCCCCGGTCCATCCACCACCGCCTCCTATTTTAGGGCTGATGAGGGCCGGTGTGGAGCCTCTGGGGGGTGGGGGGAGGGGGGTGGCGAGGCGTGCGACGGGGTTAAAACGGGGACTCCACCTGCCTGATCTTCATGCATACCCCTCTGGAGAACCCCAGTTCTTCGTAAATTGCCAAAGCTTAACGGACTGGACTGGGCTGCTTTGCCGCAAAGAAGCAGATGCCAAGTGCTGGTTTTTTTTTTTTTTTTTTCCCTCCCGAGTTCTGTTCCCATGGCAGAAGCAGGAGCGAACAAAAGCGTTTGCCCTGCATGCGGCCGGATATGGAAAATGTCCTGCCAAACAAGGAATGGGTTGTTAAAGGAAAGTGGGGAATGGGGTCTAGCACACCGCGTTCCCTAAAGCCTGACACCAGCGCTGTGCGTTCAGGGACCAGGGCAGAAGGAGGCTTTCACCACCCTCCCTCTCACCAAGTTAATTGTCTCTGAATTTCACTCCTCCTCGGAGGTGGTGGGTGAGAGCATCCCATCAGGTATAAACACGACTCATTAGTCCGCACTTAGAAAGATCGATACCAGTCTGTGGGTGGCTGCGAGATGGTGCCTTCAATGGGTTTGCTGAAGGCTTTATTTGCCTCTTGCCTTGAATGGCTTAATTGGTTAAGGCAGATTCCAGACATCATGATGCTTCTGTGTCAGAGCAAACCACACTGTGATGTGAACTGTAGTTTATCTTATTTACCTGAAGGTCAAGGTTCCAAGCCTCCTGGAAGTTGCCGGTATAGGGTTTTATGTAGCAAGTAATGCAAAACACAGTATGATCCTTAAATGAATCTGCCAGCTTGATATCACTCTTTGGAAGAGAAAGAGAAGAAAGGAGTATGTGTAAGAAAAACAATTGGCATGTGAGTAAATTACAGGGGTTGAACTGATAGCAAAGAGTTCCTTTCATCTAGGGGAAATTCACATGTGCCAGGCTGCAATTCAAATAAAGAACAAAAAAAGTTGGTGTGGATTTATCAAAGCTCATTATGAAATGTCAGAGTTATTTAGAGGTACTTGGCAAAATTTCTCAGATATCCACTTGGGGGAGTCTGGAAGTCTTAGGAGAAAGGGAACAAGAATTTGCAAAACTTCTATGTTCTAAACAGACATAATAGTTAGAATTTAGTATGGACACAATCTACAAGAAAAATACGTTTCACTAGCCTGCTAAACATCGTATAAAATAAAATTTATCTTTGGTTCATATAACAGTTTATTTTTATGTATATTTTGAGGATGTGGCCATTCTCCAGACATATCAGTTTGGAAAGAACTTGTAATTGGTATGATTTGCATTATGTCCTTTGAAGAAAGGTAAGACTACGGTTATTAGACTAGATATAAAATCTTTATTACTGAACAAAGCCAAGGAATAATCTAAGGAAATGGAATAGGCCCTATACATGAAAAGATCAAATAATGTGTTTTTATTTTTATACATGCGGAAGTCATAAATATTCAAAGTTTGGGGTAGTTGTCATGTTCTTCTCATCAAATATTTCTGTCAAAATATTTAGATCTTTAGATATTTATCTATGTCTTGAAATTCAATTTCCAATTGAGGACACAGTAACCAAAGGTACACAAATTGATCCGTGGTTTATACTAGATGTAGGTAAGCTTTGAAAGATATAATACAGTCGTTACTAATGCATAAAAGTTTGACTTTATAAACTATTCAGTAGATGTCATGACACTCATGTTTACCAAGCTCTGTTGCATGTGACATTTTTTTATCCTGTGAACCTTAATGTTCAGGAAAACCAGAGGCGACAACCATATGCAATCTTGTTTCTAACTGCAATGAATTGCTACTAGACACAAGGAATTATGAGAATTGTATTATGTCTAGTAGTGTGGAATTATCAGCAAATGAAATAACATTTTTAAAGTTAAAATTTGCTAAATATTCAGAGACATGTAAGTGAAAAATCAGGGCTTCCCTCATCATCCCAAAGAAGCATATATTTGGTGGGGTCAATAAATTAAATTATGATGTGATAAAATTACATTTCTCTTCCAACTTGTTGCTTTCCTTTCTTTATAATAATGCAAAGTTTGTAAATATATCAGTCATTAAATTTCTATTGTGTAATGATTTCTGCTATCCATGACTTAGTCCTATTATTTAGAAAAATTCTGATTTTTGTTATTAGTAACTATTTTGAAATAAATTGCTCCTGTGTAATGCTGCTACTATAATTTTTAAAAATATTTTTCCAGTTGGAGAAGTCATGCGTTAGATTAAATATTGATTACTGTAAATATGTAGAATCAATGTTTCTTAATCCTAAAATATTTTAAAGTATAGAATAGCTATAGATAACTTTTATTTGTCACCTATCTAGTTAGTACTTAATTGGTTTAATATAAAACTTTAAGACAAGGACTATTGATGTAAGACCCTAAGTTCGATCATATACATGAAGAAAAAACTTATATAAATGATATTAATATTTCAAAATTTGTGTTTTTTCATTATCCCAAAGCTGAATTTTTGTACTGTCTCTAATGTCAGGCCCTCCTTCATGTAGCTTTCTATAATTCTAAAAATCAAGATTCCCCCCTGCAGTTGCTTGTACTAACTTACCTCTTTCACCATTGTTCTTTATTTGTTTGACCCACAAAGAAACACCAGATTTCCGCTAGCAACTGAGCCTAGGCACCTGAGTGGCTCCTGACTGACACAAGATTTCGGAGCAATGCTGATTCCCTACAATATAACATAAACACCATGTCCCATTTCAGAGATGAGTAGCAGGACCCTGCATCTTGATTCCTGACGTGATTGACCAGCAGTACTTCCAGAGGAACATGCTGGTTCCCTGAGTTTGCCTATTGCTTTTTTAGAAGAGATGGTACGTTGTTCATCCCTATGTCTGGCCTGTGTGCTTCCTATCATGAAAATTTGAATGTGCTTATTCTTTAACAGCAATTTCTCATCACTATAGTGAATGATTTACAAGTTTGGTGTACTTCCATGTTTCAGCAAATCAGCCCTGATCCTTAATACAATGGTAAGTTGAAACTAGGCTCTTTTATTTATACCCTATTTGTTTGTATTGTATTGAGAGTTATGCTCACGTTGGTTTTGAGTAAATGCAAAAGCATTTAGGACTTATTTGTTCCATGACAAATGCAGATTTTATGCTGATATTCTGCATGAACGATGACCTGGCAGAGTTAAATTATGGAATAGCGTTGGAAGATGTAAGTGACCTTAGAATACCCATGTTTGTGAAATCTTCTAACTATAACCCCAAGGTCAGGATAGTTCTTAGAGAAAAATGGCTTTGGTTTTAGAATATAAACAAGTAGAAACATTTAACCCTGGAAAGAAAAAAATCAAATTATTCAGGCTTTTCAATATGTAGAGGGCAACAGGGCAAAAATAAAATAGGAAATGGTCATGAACTTAATCTCTTCTTTAAGGGTGACTGCTCATTGGCTATGTATCTCAGTCTCTGCTCTTCATGTACACACCAAATGTTGACATGCTTACTAATTGTTTTAAATGTCTCTGGCAACTTAAACAATAACTAAGGCGCCAGGAACTAGGGTGGGGGAGCAATATTGTCTCTAATAAATGGACAGTCTGTGAGCTAATTCATGGCTGCCCAGGTAACCCTAATGCTTGGACAACCCATGTGTGTCTATTTGTAACTTTTTTGTATGTCCCATTCTCTTTGACAGACCCTGGCTGGAAAGAGGTTGAAGTATCAATCCAATAAGCATTAGACACATGTTCAGCATAAACATTGGACCTATTTAGGTCTGATAGACAAATACTGATAAACAAGTTCAGTTTGGGGATAGGATTTGGTTTCGACAAGGCAACATTATCTGTTGTATTCAGTATTAAACAGGTGGATCTTTTTAGGTTGTAATTTTGTTTGACTCCTATTTTTGTTTTGGATTTCATTAGAAAATATAAAAATATGGGCTTTGTAACTAAAAATTGTAAATATAGTTCCATGTCAACATAATTAATTAAAATGATACTATAAATTAATTTAATATGTGCTATGATATCTTAAGTAGAAATATGCTATTTAAGTCTATTGAGAAAAATGGTATTTAGTAGTCATAGAATATATATTGAATAGTCATCATTGACATCATCTCCACCTTTCACTGTTTGTTTTCATGGGACTTCAGCAAAGCTGGTGACATTTTAAAATAATAATTATTGAATACCCCAAAGTAGAGTAATCTTATATCCTCTTTTTCTTATTTGAATACTTCTAGATTAAATGTGATGCTTGAAAAAACAAGTACTGTGTTTTAATGATTCTAATACCATATGACTGTAAGTTCCCCTCTCTCCAAAAGTAAAATGTCACTGTTAGATGTAATTTAGTACATTTGTGTAGTCATTTCCACTTAATAATAAGTGCAACTAAGGCAACAGTACAATACTTAACAAATTTTATTTAAATTTCTTAACTGGGGGGAGGGGGAGAAATTTCTTGACTAGTGATAGGCTACCTCTAAAAGAGAGAGAATGTACAAATGTACAATATATTGTCTTTGTTTTCACAATTAATTTTTTTATTTTGTCAAACTTCCTAGAATCAGTAATTTATCATAATTCTCCAAAAACAATATACTTTTAATTTTATACCTGAGAATGTGTATTTTTTGTGTGTTAGTGGAAATGTAGGAATAGTGGAAATATGTAAATTCATGGATGCAAAATCAACTAGAGAAAAAATTCTACATTTAGCTTAAGTTCAAGACCCCCAAAATAGAAATAATTTATATATTGTAATGCTTTGATAAGATTTATCACAGATTTAAAAGATAAGGAAAAGTCTAGGGAGGTAATAGAATACAAAAACAGACATGTGTGGGTTTTATCAGACACATAGCTGATAAAGACTAGCAGACAAGAATAATAAGAAGGAATGAAAGAATTATGACAAACAATACCACAGCTAGTGTGTGCAGAGTTGCATTATAAATATGTTAAGCGGGGAAAGTATTATTGATATAATTAAATTAGTGAATATCATCTACACTAGTGATTAACGAGATAAAAATCAACTGGGAAAACATTTTGGCCTAGAATTGACAAATTTACTTAAAGATTATATGTGGTGACATAAACAAAGTGAAAACTAATTTAGAATTTGACATTAGCAATGGAGTGATTTGTAATGCATTTTATTGAGATACGAAAGTATAAAAGAAATAGGCTGGAGAAATTCTTAACTTTAGAAAACTTAACACATTTGATGTGGTGTTTTTATGTCCACGTGGATATAGAGCAGATAGCCAGATATACAGTAGGTATTTGGGATCAGAAACACATTTGGGAGTCATGACCAAATCTGTGACAATTAACATATGTGAGTTACATGAAATTAAATACACATAAAGGGGGCTGGAGAGATAATACATAAGATAAGACACTTGTCTTTCAGGTGACATGCCTGGGACAGTACCAGAAGTGATACATATTTTTTTCTTTTACTTATTTTTTTTCATTGAATCACTGTGTGACAGAGCATTACAAAGCTGTTCATGATTGCACTTCAGTTCAATAATGTTAAGACACGCATCTCTCCACCAGTGTAATTTCCCAGCACCAGTGTCCCCAGTTACCCTCCCCCCTTCAATCCACCCCCCCACCTGCCTTTATGAAAGGTACCTCTCCCCATGCTCTCTCTTTCTCTCATTTTAGGCATAACAGTTTGTAATATAGATGGTGAGAGGTTGTCATGTGTATCTCTTTACGTGCTTTCAACACTCAGTTCCTATCAAGAGTAATCATTTTCAACTGGCATTGTCATAATGGACCACCTCTATCATAACTACCCTCCATCTCCCTTCTGATAATTCCCCACCATTGACAAGTTCTCCTGACTAGTTTTCCCTGGGCTTGGATATTAGTTTCATATTTTTTTTCATATCCCACAAGTGAATGAGGTCATTCTATATCTGTCCCTCTCCTTCTGACTCATTTCACTCGCATCATACTTTCCAAATCCTTCCATTTCTAGGCAAATTTCATGACCTTATTTTTTTAAAAACTTGTAATACTCCATTGTGTAGAGGTACCATAGTTTCTTTATCCATTAGTTCGTTCTAGGATACTCAGGTTGTTTCCAGATTCTGGCTATTGCAATGAACATAGAGATGCAGATGATCTCTCTGCTGTATGTTTTTGGACCACCAGGGTCTTCTTGAGTCAAATGGGAGCTCAATTTTAGTTTTCTGTAGAATGTCCATATTGTTTTCTAAAAAGGTTGGACCAGTCAGCATTCTCACCAATAACGAAAGAGTCCCTTTCTCCCCACATCCATGTCAGAACTGGTTGCTCTTGTACTTTTGGATGTGTGCCATTCTCTGTGGTGTAAGATGATATATCATTGTTGTTTTGATTTAGAAGGAAGAAATATGAAGTGGAACAAGGACTGTGTTTTTAACAGCTGGTGCTGGAAAAACTGGACAAATATATGTAAAAAACAAAAATGAGCTTCTAATGCCATGAACAAAAGTCAGATCAAAATGTATTAAAGACCTCAACATCAGACCTGAAACAATAAAGTACATGGAAGAAAACACAGGCAAAACCCTTCATGATATTGTAGCTAATGGTATCTTCAAAGATTAAACTCAGCTCACCACGCAAGTGGAAGCAAAGATTAACAAGTGGGACTACATTCAATTAAGAAACTTCTACACCTCCAAAGAAACAGTAACCAGGATACAAAAATAGCCTACAGAATGGGAAAGGATATTCACTCAATACCCTCCTGATAAGGGGTTAATATCAAAGATATACAAGGCACTGGTTGAACTCTACAAGAAAATAAAATCCAATCCTATCAGAAAATGGGGTGATGAAATGAACAGAAACTTCCTCAAAGAAAAAATTTGAATGTTCAGAAGTCCCATGAAAAAATGTTCTGCATTACTAATCATCAGGGAGATGCAAATCAAAACAACCATGAGATTTCATCTCACACCACGGAGGCTAGTACACATACAAATGAACAAGAACAACCAGTGCTGGTGCCAATCCTGGAAGAAAGGGACCCTCATTTAATGCTGGTAGGAATGCCAACTAGTCCAGTCATTTGGAAAACAATATGGGCATTCCCCAAAAAACTAGAAATTGAGTTCCCATTTGACCTAGAAATAGCACTCTGAGAATGTGTTCTGGGGGTCCAAAAACATGCAGCAGAAACATGAGTGATTCTTTAGATCAGAGCCAGGAGTAACCCCTTAGTATCGCTGGATGTGGCCCCCACACCAAAATAAATGAGTAAAGAAATAAAATGCACGGATATTATGCATGTATATAGATAAACTCTAGGAAAGTGTAAGATTGATACTAGAAATAGCAGCTTAAAAATGGGACTGGAATGAGCAGATTAAAAAGGATTATAAAACCAAGACTGTAAATGTCCCAGGCCACACCCATTAAAAAGCAGAGTGGGGGTCAATTTAATGAAAGATTGTTCAACTGTGGAGATGCTTTTAATAATGCAATAATAAGAAATCAGAGAAGTGCATTCAAATTGCTCTTTAGAAGGTCATTGGTGAATTTGACAATGAAGTTTATAAGAATATATTGAAAGACTTCCTGGAATTTGCAATTAAACACTGTGAAAGAAAGAAAAGAAAGGTAAATTGTGTGCTAATATTGCTACATTTAAGATGTAGCCATACTTAGAAAATAATTAAATGTTAAGATATTACTACTTGCGGGGGCTGGAGCAATAGCACAGCGGGTAGGGCATTTGCCTTGCATGCGGCCGACCCGGGTTCAATTCCCAGCATCCCATATGGTCCCCTGAGCACCGCTAGGAGTGATTCCTGAGTGCAGAGCCAGAAGTAACCCCTGTGCATCGCCAGGTGTGACCCAAAAAGCAAAAAAAAGAAAAAAAAAAGATAATACTACTTGGTTTTGACAATCTAAATATATTTAAATTTCCTTTTCCACTTTACTAAGCATTTGTTGAAAAATCATATATAGAAAGTTTACTGAGGACTCAAATTCATGAACATTTTAATTTAGAACAAAATTAATTGAAATTTAAGCGATATACATTTTATTAACTTATCAAATTTATTTACACATGCATATTTTTAAAGCTTATGAATGGATAGTGAAAAATATGCTCATATAATTCAATTAAGAGTGTTAAAGAGTATAATATTTATAAAAATACATTTGAAAATATTTTATATAAGCTCCTCCTCACAATTCAGTTACTTTAATTTATCTATCAAATTTCATTTTTTTTTGTAAATTGTTCCATTGTGAGCAGAACGACAGTATAGCAAGTAGGGCATTTGTCTAGAACATGGTACACTGAGGTTTGATTTCCAGTATCCCATGTGGCCCCCGAGCATCACCAGGAATAATTCCTGTGTGCATAGCCTGGAGTAACCTTTAAGCACAGCCAGGTGTTGCTCCTGTGTAAATCAAGTCCACGAATCTTATAATATTATATCAATATAAGTCACAAATTATATATCGTGATTAATATGATTAATAGTGATTATATTAATATTATTATCAATAGTACATAATATAGAAGCAATATATTACTGGATTATTAAAAACTGTAAGAGAAAAAATGGGCATTGTTATAATATACCCTTTTTTTATAGGATATATTATACCCTATACTCTCCACACGTTTGTACAGGCCTCACTCATGAAGGTACCAGCAGAGGAACCCAGGTGTGTGTAATCCCATCAGTGGCCAAGATCCAGAGACTTAAAAGTAAGCTCCCAGAAGCACGCGAGGCCGCAAAGCTTGTAGCCTGCTTCTTTCTCTGGGAGAAACTGGCAAGCTTCTGAGAGTTTTCTGCCCACATGGGACAGCCTTGCAAGCTTTGCATGGTGTATTCATATGCTAAATCCGGTAACAAGATGGATCTCATTCCCCTGACCCTGAAAGAGCCTCCAGTGTGACATCGTTGGGAGGGCCGAGTCAAGAGAGACTTAAGATCTCAGGGAAAGGACAAATGGAGAGGTTACTGAGCCTGCTCAAGAAATTGACAATTAACGGGATTTTGTGATTGTGATCGTGATCATGACCCTTTTTTATACAAATATCCTAGAAAATTTTTCAAAAACTATAATTCTTTTTTACTTTTTTTTTAAGGTGTGACCACTCCCAGTTGTTCTCAGGGCTTACACTTGGCTCAGTGCTCATATATATGATGCCATATATACCTATTGTGAAGCTGTAGCACTGTAGCACTGTCATCCTGTTGTTCATCAATCTGCTCGAGCGGGCACCAGTAATATCTCCATTGTGAGACTTGTTGTTGCTGTTTTTGGCATATTGAATACGCCACGGGTAGCATGCCAAACTCTACTCTGCAGGTGGGATAATTCAGTAGCTTGCTGTGCTCCATGAGAAGGACAGGGAAGGAGGAACTGAGCCCAGGTTGTGGTCGCATGCAAGGCAAATGAGCCCTACCGCTGTGCTATTGCTCCAGTCCAAGCTGTATTCATAAAATTTATTTGTATTGTAAACCTATTGCTCCTTTATTTAAAAAATGAAAC
This sequence comes from Sorex araneus, assembly GCF_027595985.1. Lineage (NCBI taxonomy): Eukaryota > Metazoa > Chordata > Mammalia > Eulipotyphla > Soricidae > Sorex > Sorex araneus. The sequence goes on along the minus strand of NC_073313.1, from coordinate 218,357,684 downwards.
TAGGGCCAATGAGAAAGTGCAGAGATTAACTAAAGCACTTGATTTGCATGTGGCATGTCCTGCTTTATTCCTTGTCACCAGAGGTGCTAAGTAGTGTAAGGAGTGAACCCTGAGGACAGTCAGAAGGTAAATCCTGAGCATCATAGGGGGTTGCTCAGACCCTCTTCCCCATTAACTAAAAGCATGTAATCTCAATAAACTTAATAAGTTAATAAGTGTTTCCAAAATGGTTATGCTGTATTATTACACTTCCTCTTCAGCATATATTACTGCTCATGTTTTGGATGTTAGTCATATTAAGCATTGTTAATACTCTCGTAATTTAAAATAATCAGTTTGATATGAATTATTTGTGACATAGAATATAGCTTTCATATACTTAGTTACCAATTACGGGTCTTCTTTGGGGAGGTATCCGAATATTGTTAGCATCAACTTACAAATAAAAGTACAGAACTCAATTCTTCCCTATATGGTGCTACTTTATTTTCACATTATCTTGGGAAAACTCTCAATTTTAAAGTTATCTTGTGCCTTTTGTGCTAAGGTTATTCATTCTAAATATCAATAATTACCTGTTTAATTTTTACTTAAAATCAAAAAAGTGGGTATGTTGTTTTTAAAGCTAGTCTTTATTATCAAATACCTCACATTGAGTTCCTGACATCTGTCAAATTAAAATGAAGTCTGCTTGAAATAAATTTCTAAATTTAAAAGATTAAGTTATAATAGGACAATCATATGTATAACATCAACTCCTTCAGATCTATTCTTTTTAACTGTATGGTCAGTGTCAATCGATGAGCACTTTGATAGTGGAGAGCTATGATAACATGAATAGCAAAATTATGTGCTAACTCCATTATTATCATATAAACTAAGTTATAACCACTAAAATATACAATAAAATTGAACTATTCTCAAAATGGTTTGAGATAAAAGTAAACTCTCCCCATTAGTTGTATACTATTAGCTGTAGTTTAGTCTGAACTGAAAAGAGTGAATGGAATTATTCATGGCCCTCCTAGCAGAAGTGGAACAAAAAATAATTCTTCATAAAATTTCATTAACATAACTAGCTAGTTGTAGAAATAGAATTATAACATTTGCAACATATTAACATATGAGATGTTCCTCTATTTTTATTGTTACACAAATACAAACATAATCTTATGTCATTGAACCAGTGAAGAGACTGTATATGTGTATGTACATGTGAATTTTATATCAAAAGGCCCAAATAGTTTATCAAATAGATCTGCTCTCTGTGGTTTACATATCATTGTGATAAATCCATACTAATAAATTTCAAATTCAATAATTCCAAGATATAGCTCATATTAGTAATAATAAAAATCACATTAATTATATTATGTTAGGCTGCTTTGTACAGAATATTTACAGTTCTTAATCCTGTTTACACATATTTTATTTAATTTTCCAGTAATACCAGGTTGAATAGATCATTAATTTTATTTTATAGAGAGAAAAAAATCAGATAATTTATATTGTTAAGATTGAAAGACTAGTCTATACTCACAACACTATCATCATATCTCAGAAATTATTTGCATATTTCAATATATTTCTAGTATGCTTGATCATTTTTATTTGGGCAAACTAAACTAAAACTAATTAATTGTTTTACAATTATTTTTAAATAATTTATTTTCCTAGTACACATAATTATTATACTTGACCATAATAAATTATAATGCTAGAGCAAGCACATATATACACATGGACAAATTATTCTAAATTAGCACATATATTAATTTGCATTAGTTTAATTCATTAATATAAAATGAAGCTTACTAAATATCACGTGGGATCACAGTGTTTGATTAATATTTAATCAAACATCTAATTCACTTTAATTAAGTCTTACAGCCACTATTTGATCACATAAAAAATGAGAAAATCTTGTGGCTTTTTTCAATTACTGTATTATTTCACATTAATTTGGAAATTTTCAGTTTTAAAAATTAATAGAATTGAATTAAAATTAAATGGGCTATATAAGTATTAGTATTCTATAATTTTCAGTGATTTTAAAATAAATTTAATTCATATTTTACCTTCCATAGAAAATTAATTTTTCTTATGAAAGTATACCTTATATGTTTAAAAGATGAAGTGCCACTAAAATACTGAAGTGCCACTAAAATATACAATTAATTAAAGTAAAACAACTTGGATTAATGTAAATCATTTATAATAAAATATTAGACAATCTTTAAACATCACTTTGAATATTTCAGCACAGGATTTTCACATGACTAAAAATGAAAATGTTAGTACTACATACTAAATACTACATTCTGTCAGTTTTAAATTTCTCAGTTTCCATTCTAACCAGCTGTTTCAAATGGAGAACATTTTAGTAGCCCTATTATTAGAAATCTTAATTATGCTTCTAGACTACAAAAATAAAATTGCGTTCTCAGAGCAAACCTTCAGTCAGGACAAGACTATACAGGTCACAGGACACAAAGTCTAGGAGATTGTTTAGACAAAGACAATTCAACATAGTTTCAAAAATGTAAGTACTAAGTTGCTTTGAGGCAAAATTTTTGTATCCCATTAATGCAGGAAGTTTGATTAGCTAATAAAGTTGGAAGGTTTGAATGAAAGGCTTAATAATCTATCTGCATGAAGAATAGATGGAGACAGATTATCTGATCAGGTGAGTGAAGTGAAACATTTAGAATGCTAATAGAATGTGAGAAAAAAGCAAGGAAGGGAAATTAAGCTTTGTTGATTTAATTTGAGTTTTTTCCTTATAATTATGATAGTGTTATTAAAAATCCTCTCACAATTTTATAACCACCTGTAAAAGTGCTAGATTCCTAACTTGTATAAATTCAAAAACCCTCAATTAGAATGTGATAAGCTGTATGAAATAATAAAACTTATAAAAGACTTATTACTATATAGAACATATAAGACTTCCTCATTTGGTGTAGAAATAATGAGTATGTTCACTGTAATGGAACATACGTGAAGTGGAGTGTAATGGGTGCTGTTTGTCTTCCCATAAGTAGTTCATTACACTGAACCATGGACATGTTATTTACAAATATGTTCTGATTGACTGAGCTGTGTCATATTTCCAATAGAAATTTAAGCCATTTTCCAAGTGTCTGATTTACACTTTCTATTTGCGATTTTAAGAAGATAAGATATGCATTATTTTTAGCTGTGAAACACATTGTTCAAGTTAAGCCTTAAACCATATAAACTGACCCAGTTGGTGTTTGTTTTTTAGGTCCCAGAGTTACTCAAAGAGAAGACAACACTGTAAGAAGACTGTTTTTAAAGTCCACTGCTCTAAAAATTAGAAGAATAGCAGAAATTACTGTTGATTTTTAACAGCTAATTCAAGAGAATGTTCTAAGAGTTCTGGACATTGAGATACAGGTTAAAAGCAAAAACATTCTTTCTACGAAGAAATATTTGTCACCACTACTAATCACTTTTGTTTATATGATATTGTTATGGTTGTCTTTTTTCTTTAGAAACGATAGTCATTTTTTGAACTGATGCATCATATAAAAATGGTACAGAAAAAAATTTTTATGCTAAATCTTTGAAAACTGACTTGATCTTTAAAAAATTAAGTATTTTTAATTGAGTTCAAATAATAAAAATTAATTACAAATATTAATCGAGAAAAAAATTAATTTTGTCATCAATGGTTCTAATATATTACCCATGTTGATACACTGACTTAGAGAAATGATACTATAAGAAAAGGAGTAGTGTGTTAAAATAGCTATTCCTTTACTCTAAATATATGCAAAAGTGTTCTATGATGTTTATGAAGATAAATAAAATTTAAAACTAAAGACACATTCACAGAATAAGAAGCAGTTTGGGTTGAAGAAATAACTAGAGGGAGATTTAAACTAAGATAGAAGAGGCAGAAGAATTCTAACCAAATGTAATAGATGGAAACAGTGTAGTGAAAGTCATGTATTAGCCAGATCTCTATCAGATTTCTTGGCTTCTGGGTACTGAAAGGAACTAGTAATGAAGAGCAAACCATCTCAAGAGAGATTGACAGAGGAATATTTGAGTTTGCTCCAAAATCCTATACAAAGAAATAAAGAAATAGATGGAAGTAAATATTCAAGGCAAGAATAATACTAATATGCATGTGATATGTAGCAGTGTTTGATTATATCCTTCTAGATTCTAAACAAAAGTTAAGGCCATAGTACATTAATTTAAATTAATAAAGGCTGCAAATATTTAATCCTCAGGCTGACCAGAAGGCATTTTTTTTCTTAATTTATCCTTAATTTCTACTTTAGTTTGACTAACTTAGTACATTAGATTGCCTTTGAGAAAGTGCATTCAAAAAGTTGTGTACAGTTTTACAATGGTGAATATTTTAAATTTTCAGGATGAGAAAAGACTTTATCTCAATATACTTTGAGTTAATACTGTTGTATGAGAAAAAGAAGAAAAAGAGGGAAGAAAAAGAAAATTTGTCAAGTTTTAATTGCAGTACTACATAAACTTTCAGAAATTGCTTTCTTCATAAAGGAGAATGGATTTTGACATTGTAGTTCTCTATCCTGTTAAAGTATCATTCATGCAAAATTGCAATAGAAAACCATTTTAAGAGAATAACCGTCCCTTCACTAATTCAGAAAAGAACAGTTTAATCTTATGACTAAAACAAATAATGAAGTTAGAATACATATTTAAGTTAGAATACATTAAGTTAGAATACATTTTTCATATAATGCAACCCTGTTTCTAGGAGATTTGAAAAGGGGAACATCATTTATATATAATCTACTTGCTGCTATGGAATTGAAGACACATAATCTATTATACAGTTCAAAAATAATTTACCTACAATCATAAAGGTTTTAAGCATCCTGGTTAAATGAATTCAATATCCTAAAAATTAATATATTAACTTAAAATATATTACAAACGTTATTGACTTAATAAGCTATTCTAATAAAACTTGGTATTTAATATAGAATTCTTATTAAAATGTCAATTATAGCAGTTTAGTAAAATGACAACTTATGACTGTAAAACCTAAGAACTAATGTGATATTATTTCAATGATAGACATTTTAGATTATTCAGCAGAAAGGTGAAATTATTTTTCTTATTCGTTTTATGTATATCGTCTTTGTGCTCTCATTTCCACTGGTATATCAACAAATGTAGAGGTTTTGTTTATGTTCTTTCCTCTGTTCTCTTCTAAGCTCTTCTTTTCTTTCTCTCCCTTATAATTAGAAGCAGTAACATACTGATTTTAGATAAAAGACACAATATCATCAGTATTTTTTAAAAATGGTACCATACAGTTTTATTGACTGAAGCTCTAGAATATACTTGACAGTGGGGAAATGTGTCCTTTTTCTTAAAATAGCTTTGGTCATTCAGAGAATATTTTTATTCCAACAAAGTTTTAATAGAAACCTGAGTCCTTGAAGAAAGACATCGATAATTTAATTAGAAATGCATTAAATATTTGTAATTCTTTATATATTTCAGTCATTTGACAATGTTAGTTCTTTTAATTCACTAATTTAAAATATTTTCCCATCACTCAGTGATCTTTCTACTTCTATTAATAGTAACGTGTAGTTTTTTATTTTTTTTTAAAGTTTCACTTTGTTAAATTGATTCCTAAATATTTGATCTGGGATTTTATTTTCCTGTCAACATTTTGTAAACTTTTCCAGCTTGTCATCATTTGTATACATAAATGCAAATGATTCTGTCTATTTATTTTATAGTCTCTGTTTTTGTAATGGGTATTTTTTATAAGATTTTTTTAAAGGCTGAGTTTTTGAAGAACTGAATAAAATGATATCATTGGTAAATAATTCAAGTTTCTTATATATACACTTCAATTTATTTTTCTTGTTTATTTTGTATGGTGAGAATTTCCACATCTATACTGAATAACAATGAAAAACATCATAAATTTGTCTCATAACTGTACCAGAAATTATGTTTCAATTTTACTGCTTTAGAGTATGATGTTAGATGTGTGTTTTATATGTGTTCATTATTGTCTTGAAGTACATTCTTTGTAATATATTTTTGAGGGTTTCTATAGTGAATGAAATATTGAATGTCATCAAAACCGTTGTCTGATACAATTATTTTAAAGGGTGATTTGCTACTTAGCTCTCATTAATGTATTAATTTAATTATCATATATTTATGGTCTCAAAAATATTTATTTTTCACATTGCTCATCACTTGTATCACTTGTCATTCCGTTGATCTTCCATTTGCTGAGTGGGCACCAGTAACATCTCTATTCATCCTTGTCTACATGCAACATGTTAGTGTAGCCCAATGGTATCTGCTCACTCCGGAACAGGAAGTTCAAATCGTTCATTCACGGTTTTGACAAAGAACTCTGACCATCTCCTAGGTGGGCTGCCAGGCGGTCTTTTGACAACCCGTGGAATCTAGCTGGTAACAGCTCTAGTCCAGCAGTCATCCTGAATCGCATTATGTATCCGGCCCATCTGATTTTTGAGGCCTTGGCAAACAAGACAGCATCCCTGATTCTTGATTGTCGACAGAGGTCAGAACTCCAGATTCCTGCAGAAATGCCTCTAGACTGTGAACTAAGCTACAGCACCATGCCACTATGGGAGTGGAAATGTTTTTCTATCTTGGCTTTTTCTTTCCCTGGCAGCGGCGTGGCGACCGCCAGCTTAAAAGGCCCACTAAACAATGGTACGAGCTTGCAATGATGCAATTTCTGGCAGAAATTTCACTGGACTTAGTTACTAAAATACCAGAAATCCAAAATCTTATATGCTCTTCATTCTCAACAATGGAAAACTAATTATCAAATGCTGCCAAAAAGGCAGGTCTGATTCTTGGGGGAAAAATCCAAATAATAATAGTGAGTTTTCTGTTGAAATATTGAATGTAATCAACGTAAAGAGAAAGTAAAACAAAAATCATCAGCCACACAGGCAGGGGTGGTGGGTGGGGCGGTGGGATGAGAAGTATATTGGGATTCTTGGTGGTGGAACATGTGCATTGGTGAAAGGGATGGGTTTTCGATCACAGTATGATTGAGACTTAAGCCTGAAAGCTTTGTAACTTTTCACATGGTGATTCAATAAAAAAAAAAAATTTAATAAAAAGAACTTTGGATTCCTTCTCTCACTTGAGTGAAATGTGATACTCTAAGCATAGCTCTTTCTATTCCTCTTTGGGATACCCAAATAGCGTTCTCATACTGTTTTCCTAGGGCCCAGGTCTCTGAGGTGTTTGTTAGTGCAGGAAGGATGGTGGACTCAAAAAAAAATGTGCCCAGAGCCAGAGGTTCTTTGTCCTCTTAAGCACTTCTTTGACACTTTTGAAGGTGTTCCACACTGCTCTCTTCCTCCTGCGCAGTTCTGGCGTCAAGTCATTCCTCATGTTAAGTTCTCAACCCAGGTACACATAACTGCTGCATTTGGAGATGTTTGTTCCATTGAAGCAGTGAGCCACATCTATTCAAGCATAATCATTCAATTAGGCATTGTTAGGCATTCGAATGAATCAATGCTCATGGCCAAGTTTGTGTTGACAAGGACACAGACGACACCAACACCTCTGTTGTTCCATGTTGCGAGGAACAGTTCTTCTCCAGTGTTGAAAATGATGTGATTGATTGATGTGATGTGATTGATTCCTTCTCGTCTCGGTTAGACCAATGATGTCATACTTGATATTCTGTGCTTACACCATAAGGTCCTCAATGGATGCTTCTGATGCCAGCGTATGTGCATTCAAAGTACAGACAGTCATTTTAGTTCTTCTTCATCTTGGCAGTTTAGTTCTGGGGGGCCCAAGTCCTTCTGATCAAGGCCCAACCAACCCCATGGATGGTGTGAGGCCGACGCACCTGGTTTGGGTCTTCCTGGAGTCCGGTTGCTTGGGAATGCAGCCCAAAGCACATAATCCATTAATATTTAAAATATGTTACTGTACAAATTTTCTCCAGATACCTCTTGGGAGGTTCACTGTGGCTACTTGACACAAGTCCATTATTATATTACTTTTTAACAATTATTTATTTTATGGCACTTCAAAATGTTACAAGTTTATTTTGCATACACATATCACTGCAATCCCCAGTTCAGGCATTTATCTTTGAGTCCCTTTGATTGGAAGCTTATGTCCCAAAGCAAGATTTAAATGATAAAAGTACTTGTTAGTACTTGGATGACATAATTTTTTTTAGATTATCTGAATTGACAAATAAAGAAAATATACCAAGCTATCAATTTACTGCTGACTTAGCGGCATTAGAAGGTATTAATAAAAAAGTTGTATAAAAGGAATCATGATACAGGCCCACAAATGAGGGGTCTGGGGGCTGAAGCAATAGGACAGCAGGTAGTGCATTTGCTCTGAACACCTTAGACCTGAGTTTAATCCCTGGCACTCTATATGGTTCCATCAACTCTGTCAATATGAATCCCTGAGCACAGATAAAGGAGTAAACCCTGATCACAGTAATATGTGCTCCAGAAACCATCCACACAAACAAAAAACATAGCGAAAGAATAAAACAATAAAAGAAATAAAATCGATGTGAAACTGTTCTCAGTGTTCAGCACAGGGGGTTTTGAAGTATCAAACCAGGAAATGGTCCAAGTCTCTAAAATTTTAATTTGTTTGAAAATTTTATACTAGTTGACAGGGATTTTCAAACAGAATGTCAGGATGCATGTAACTTTTTTTGTAGCAATCAGTGAAGTTGAGATTATTCTCATCGGTTTTCCTAACCATGGCCATGAGAAAACCAACTGTTGAAGTATTTTCACAGCCACAGATTATAATTGACTTGGTATTATTTTTGTAGTTTCCAAAAGGAAGTTGAGTAAGCCTGTTTCCTTTTCACCTAGAAGTCTCATCATGGCATTTAGAGACAAGACAGAATTTGTTTGACTCAAAATAGGCTCCAAATACAGTATCAATAGATGATTCTCTATTAGCTTCCAGTACGTACATTGTATACAAAATGAAACTGTTGTCCCTGATTCAAATTTTTTGGCACATGGAACACCTTCTTTACATGTTACTTCCAATTCCAACAATAAATTTCCTATTTCCCACCAATTGCTGTTCATATACTTAACTCGCTCAGTTCTAGCATATACACATATATTTTTCATAGTGATTAAATCTAATTACAACAGGAAACAAGTTAATCACCTAGACTATAGTCATATATATATATATATATATATATAGTTAATTTTGTCTTTAGTCTTGAGGAATCACCTCTTTCCAGAAATACACAGATAAGCATTTGAATATTTTTTGATTTGTTAAAGAATTGTTGTAACACAGATACGTTACTTTGTCACATTATGTATTTCATCCTGTGGTCATTAAAAATCCTAAGTGATTCACAAAATTTATTCTTTTAGATTTCCTCTTTATGCTACAAAGTTCTATAAAACAAATACTGTCATTATCTAATATTAGAATATCATTCATAGTGCCTTGACATCCTAAAATAATCCCTTGTGCTTTGCCTTTTCAAATATTCTCTCAACTCAAGTCTCTGGAAACCACTGAATTTATTATATTATATATGACATTCTACTCTTACCTTTTGTAGAATGTCATATATATTGATAGAGTGCATAAACTTTTCAGACTGGCAATATGCATTTAAGATTCTTCCATGTCTTAGCATGAGTTAATAGTCAGTCCTTTGTTTCATTGAATTATCTTATAATGTAGGATATATCAGTATATTTTCCATAAGACCATTGAAATACATCTTGTTTGTTTCCAGTTTTGGACAATAGTACAAAGAACATTGATATAAGCGAGCATAATTATGCAGATTTTTGTGCAGACATAAATTTTCAACTCAATTGGGAAATTGGATAGGTTGATTGTGTAAGTGTGAATTAATTCAGATTGATTTATAGTGCTGTTTTGGTCCTTTATATCCTTTCTTATTTTGTGTTAGCTTGATCTATCAATTACTTATGAAGGATTTTGAAAACTCAGAGAGAGAGTAGATTTTTATATTTATACTAATTAAATTGTTTCATGCACTTTTAAAAGTAGAATCAGTTGGACTTATTTCTAGGATTATTATTTTTCTTTTAAAAATTATTTTATTTTGTTTTAATTGAATCACAGTGAGAAACAATTACAAAGTTGTTCATTATTGGGTTTTAGCCACATAATGTTCCAACACCTGTTTCTTCACTTCCCACCACTAATGTCCCCAGTTTTCGCCCCCTCCACCCCCCGCTTCTATTGCAAACACTTTTCTTTATTATCATGGGGTTTTGTGCCATCTTTTGCTACAATTTTTTTGTGTTTGTGGAGTTTGTCGTGCCTTGCAGTAGCCACTTCAGTCCTTAAGGTTGATTTTGAATCTTTGAGGTTCCTGAGCTGTTGTTTATCCATGAAGTTTTGCATTATTTCTTCAAATCTGAATGAAATGCTAATCAGATAAAGTAGTGCGCTCTTCATTTCATTTATATTTTTAACTGATTCCCACCTGGAGAGTGGGAAGTTAACATAAGATAAGTCTGCTATAAATCTATGGATTGCTCCTTGGTATATAAGTTCCTTCTTTGATCTTACTGCTTTCAGTATTCTATTTATATTTATGACATTTAATGTTATGGTTAAGATATGTCTTGGGATCATTTTATTGATGTTCTTTTACATGGTACCCTTTAGGTTTCTTTATCCAGCTCTGGGAACTTTTCAGCAATGATTTTTTAACTGTTGCTACTTGATTGAGGTTGTCTTCCTGTCCCTCTAGGACTCTGATGATTTTTAAGTTGTTCCTCTTGAATTCATCCCATAGTTCTCTTGCCAGCCCTTGAGCTCTTTTGAGGTCTTTTTCATCTTCTGTTGTTAGAATGCTTTCTGCAGTTCATCTTCAGGCTCACTGATTCTGTCTTTGGCTGTTGTCATTCTTCCATTGAGGGAGCCCATTGAGTTTTTCATTTCATCTACCTATTTTTTATTAATGACACTTCTGGTGTTAGTTTTCTTATTTCTGCTCTCATTTTCTCCTATATTTTATTTGATGTCCATTACACTGTTTCTCTTATATCATCCTGTATTTTATTGGATGTCTATCCCACTGTTTCTTTGAGAACATTGAACATCCTCACCATTTCATCTTCCAAATTCTTTATCAGAGTGATTTCATATGTGGATATTTCTTGTTGAGGCTTTAGGGCTCCTATCTTTCTCCATTCCTCATGGCCGGGGAGTGGTTTCTGCATAGGCTACCTATAGTGCCTGTGGCAATCTATAGGTGGTGATCTCTTCTTTCCCCTTCTAGAAGAGTCCCTTCCCTTTAGGTGTTCCTGTATAAACAATATTAATTATTTTAACCTGTGTTATCTATTGGGAAATGGATCTTATGGGATATACAGGGGTAGCATAACTGGGGAAACCTCAAGGGAAGCCCCACCCTCCACCTTCCTGACCTGGGGGTTGGACATTAGCAGAATTCCATGTCTGTGAATCCTGAGGGGTTGCCTCCTAGGAATGCTCACCCTGGGTCTGTGCTGCTGTTGCTACCACTAACATAGCTGCTGCCCACTAGGATTTTTTTTAAGCAAGAGAATTATATTTTCAGTATATTTTTTGAAAAAGACATCCATGCTTTTTTTTTTTTTTTTTTGCTTTTTGGGTCACACCTGGCGATGCCCAGGGGTTACTCCTGGCTCTGCACTCAGGAATTACTCCTGGCAGTGCTCAGGGGACCACATGGGATGCTGGGAATCGAACCTGGGTCGGCTGCGTGCACGGCAAACGGCCTACGTACTGTGCTATCTCTCCAGCCCCCCATGCTTTTTTTATGGTGTGGAATTTACTTTTCTAAAAGTAATACTTATTTCAACTTTCTTTTGATTTGTGCTACAATTTTATATATTTATATGCCTTTAATTCCAGTTCATTAGATTAATGACTTTAAATAAGTCTCTGTTAGCAAAAAATAATATTTTTTAGAACTTTAGAATATTTTCAAAACATGTGCAATTTCTGTTCACGCATATATATCATTATTTTTTAATTGTCCTCACATGCTTTGACTAGTATATTGCATCTTAGCATTTTCATTTAGTTGCATTTTAGTTACTATTCTATATTATTGCATTTTTATCTTTTATCTTTTATTATACCAGATTATTTCTATTCTTTTTCAATTTATTACAAATCCAAACTTTTCATTTTCCTTATATAGATTCCAACTTTTCTCTCCTATGCCTCCTTTTGTGTGTGTTCAAGTGTGGAAAGGGGGTAAGTGGGACGAGGTGACTTGTGCAAATGACCAGCAGTGCTCAGGGCTTATTCCTGTTTCTGTGCTCAGGAGTAATTTCTCTCAATGATTGGGGAAGATATGTATGGGGAGGATGAAACCTGATTAACTGCAAGCAAGACAAGTGCCCATTTTTATTTTTAAATAAAGCAGTTTATTTGTAGTGCTTTTGAAGGTGTGGATGTGGGGAGAGAGAGAGAGAAAGACAGACATACAAACAGAGACAAAAACAGACAGAGAGAGAGAGAGAGGGTAGCGCTCAAGGGAGAATGAGGGCTTCTCCAAGGGCTGAGAGAACGCTGCTCTATCTTCTGATTGTGTCCTTCAGTTTTTTCTTCTCTCTGATAGTTTTCTCTAGTTTTCTCTGACATTTCTTTCATGGAAGATCTGCTAACAATAAATTCCTAAGGTTGACAAAAACATAGTATTTTCACTTCTTCATTTTAATGGATATTTCTTAATGTGCATATAATTTCAGATCACTGTTCTTTTATTCTATTTTCTTTTAGCTTGAATTTTTTTAATTTAGGCAACATGATTCACAATATTGCTCATGATAGGATTTCATTCAATACCACATCCTCCACCACAAAGAAATAGAACCAAGTCTTGCTGTATTTTTATAACATGTTTTCTATAATTCTTATTCTTTTGCCACATTAGACGTCTCCCTATTTATTTTTTTATCATTACAATGTGCTGGAGTTTACATATAATAAATCTCCTGTCTTTGCTGCTATGTGTTTTACATGGTATGTTCTCTGATCTTTGTGAGCAGGAGGTTTTATATATTCTGAAATAAATTTTGGAACACTGTATCTGCTGCCATTTCAAATATTTATTCTGCTCTGATATTTTTATATTTCAAGTGCATATAGTTTATATTACATTATTTTATCTTTTTATTTTACATGTATCTTTTTTTGGGGGTCACACCCGGCAATGCTCAGGGGTTGCTCCTGGCTTTGCACTCAGGAATCACTCCTGGAAGTGCTCGGGGGACCATATGGGATAATGGGAATTGAACCCAGACTGACCTACCTGCTGTGCTATCTCTCCAGCCCCAATTTTACATGTATTTTAGTTTAGAGAAATTTTATTGGCCATCTTTCGATTTTACTGATTATTTTGTCAGCTAAGTATGTAGTCTCAATGAGACTATGAAAAGTATTTTACTTTTTATATCTACTATTGTCTTTTAATTACATATAGTAATCAAACTATAATTCTGCTTATATTGGCCATTTTTGGTGTCTATTTTGTTGTTTCTTTTCTCACTACTTCCTTAACATATTTATTTTATTTATTCTTTCCCAGGCTTATTGAAGTATAATGGCAAATAAAATTATGTTTAATGTAGCCAACATGGATAAATTGATATCCCACACATTGTAAAATGATTACCATGATACACTTCGCCGCGCCCGCAGCCCGAGTATGACGGAGGAAGACGAGGGAGCTGCTTTGGACACCAGCAGCCCGCCAGCAACCTGCAGTATGTGATTTGAGCGTTTCCGCCAGGCCCCCCGTGCGGGGGCCCGGCGTTTCTCTCTCTTTTTTTTTTCTCTCTCTCTCTCCTTCAACTTCTCCTGAGCACAGCACAGCCTCCACCCCACTTCTCTGAGCACAAAATGGAGAGACACACCCAAATGTGCGGCTCGGCTGGCGGGAGATCGAGGGCGGGGAAGTACCGGTCTCCGCTCACATCGGACACTTAAAGAGAGTGCAGCCACGTGGGCTTTCCCACTTCGCCGCGCCCGCAGCCCCAGTATGACTGAGGAGGACAAGGGAGCTTTCCCACTTCCGCCCGTGCGGGGGGCCTGGTATTTCTCTAGGTTTTCCCATCTTATGAGCACCATAAAAGGGTAAAAGATTGTAGTGATAGAATTTCAGGCAGAATTTTCCCTGGACTTTATACAGAAACCCAAAACCGCGCGGCCACGGTTGACCTAATGTCATCTTAGTATCAGCAATATGTAATGGTTCCTTCTTAATGGGTCGGACTTTTGTGGGAGATCCTAACAAGAATAGTAAGTCTTTTGTTGAAATATTGAAGGCAATCAAAGTGGTAGCCATCTCTCTAGACTGAACTAAGCTATATCCCCAAGCCGGCTGAGAAGAAATATCCTTCTTTCTCGGGAAGAAACGCCGCGTGGTGTCAAACATAGTGTGATGTCCATTAAGCAAACAGACCTGGTGACGTGGGAATGGGATATAAGGGGAAAAATTATGTACATGGAACAGCGGGACGCTGGTGGAATCTCCAGCCAGAGCCGATACCAGCGCAAGACCTTTGGTTCCAGAAACTGCTTGCAGACACTCTACTAGACTATCAACTAAGCCAGAGCCCCACGCCGGCTGATGACGGGAAATAACCATCCTCTTCGGTTTTTTTTCCCTTTGTCAGACAGCGTGGCGATTACTAAACAGGCGTGAACTCAGTGGCGCAGGGCAAGGGGGAAAAAGAAAAGTTATGTAACAAACAGCGGGACTTAATATCTCTATATTCTTAGCAATGGAGAACTATCAAATGCCTCCTTGGCAATAGGACTGTCTTTTTCTTTTTTGGGGGAAACCCCAGCAACGGTAGTGAGTTGTGTGTTGAAACATGGAATGTAATCGAGATAAGCGTAAAGGAAGTGAAACTTATCATGTACAAGGGTGGGGACTGGGGAGGTGGGAGGGAGCGGCAGATATACTGGGGGGTTTGGTGATGGAAGATGGCACTGGTGAAGGGAAGGGTGTAAAAAAAAATGATTACCATGATAAAGCTTATTAACACATCTGACTATTCTTATGTATAGTATATTTGTGTGATGCAATATGTACTTATTTTTAATTATTTGTCTGATAGATAGCTCCAAACTCTTTGTCATAACTGAGTCTTTGTGATAATTGTTTTGTTCCTTGTATGTGTTTTTTTGACATGCCCCATGATTTGTTATTGTTAAGTTCCAGAAAAGTTGTAGTGTTTTACAGTAGGAGGTAATGTAAGATAATAGAGATTGTGATAAATTTGTCTTTTGGTAGCATTTATGTTAATTTAAATTAGGAGATTTGTGACATTTAACATTAGCCATAATACTAATGTCAGAGATGTGTTCACCTGGTATCCTTGGATTCTTCCCTTGTCCACAGTAGGATTTCTTAGGAACTCTTCAACAGAGTACCTAAGTTCTACCTCCCAAGGTCTATTAATCATGAATATGGATAAGGGGTTATTTTATTTTACATATGCATTGTAAGTTAAACATGGATATTTATAGTTCTCTTAGGACTTATATTTAAATTACTATAAAATAATTCTTCCTCATCACTTTACTCTTAAAGCATTCTTTTTTTTTTTTGGGGGGGGTCGCACCTGGCAATGCGCAGGGGTTACTCCTGGCTTATGCACTCAGGAATTGCTCCTGGCAGTGCTCAGGGGACCACATGGGATGCTGGGAATCAAACCCAGGTTGGCCTCGTACAAGGCAAACGCCCTACCCGCTGTGCTATCACTCCAGACCCTTAAAGCATTCTTAATATTCATGCCATGTATCCTCAATGAAGGAGCTGAGAAATGAATATGGATAATTATCATTTAACTTCTCTAGTATTGGGGACTAGAAAATACCAACATTTTTGTAACAGTTTGAAGATTGGCCTTATAAAATATATTAATTTAAAATGTTTGGTTGAATTATTGTTTGAGGGCAATAGCAACACTTAGCTATACTCAGGGGCTATTTCTGGCTGTGCTCAGGAATCACCATTGCAGTTCATGGGGACCATACATGGAGATTGGTATCAAACCAGGGATAAGCAAGGCAAATGCATTAACCCATTCTATCTCTCTGGACAATAAATATAATTAAATAAATTAAATAGTGCTAGTTGAAAAATAAACTAAGGCAATTATAATTCTTAGAATTCAATAGTATTAAATTTAAAAAAACACTTTAGCTTGGATCCAATTAGTTTTAATAATAGAAAGAGAGAAGTTACGTTCTTTATCTCCAAAATTAAATCACAAATTTCCACAAAGTCTAAAGACTGAAATAAATATATTTTAAAATTATATATAGCTATAGCTTTGAAAGTGTTACCTAGTGAATTGAATTTTAATGACAGTCGAAGAATAGTGCTATGAATATGTTGAAATGTCATTACAACGTTTTGCTTTTTTGGTATTACACATTTTATTCTTAGTTAATGAAATTCCTTCTTTATTTGAATTCATATAATACTGTTTTGTGTATGAAGATTATCCTAATGAGAAAAATCTGGGACTTGTTTATAGGAATACTACTCCCTAGCCTTTACTTGTAAGCTAGATATAAAGGGAACAGTTGGTACTCAAGGGCTTGAAAATAGAAAAATTATCCTAAAATTTCTCCAAGTGACTCATATATGTACAGTAAACAATTTAACCCATTTAATAGAAGGCAAGGGGAAAGAATTCCCTTAATTGAATTTTCTCAAGTCTTAAGTGTCAATCCATTATGCAAAACTGAAAAGTATGTTTTACATCCAATTTCTATGGTGTTAAAACTAGCTATGTGAATTACTCAAATGCATCTTGAAAATATTTCCTTGTGTCTTAAATTGTGTCCATATGCTAGTAATGTACCGATTAAATTTGTAGATAGTAAAAATTATATTTATTATTTCAAAAATATGTGCCTAAATAAATCTTAATGCAATTATTTTTTAAATAATGGCTTCAAAATGGATTTTCTATTCATTCTTCATTCTAAAATTTGTTGTTACTATATTTTACTACCATGAGACTTAATGTCCTTGATATCCAAATGCTCTATTTAACACTGTAAACCAAGATCCAGAGACTGCTAAGCAAGTTTCTGACGTTAAAATATCAAATCATTTGGTTCAAACAACTGTCATTATTATATTTTTTTTAGAAAAATATGCTATTGGAGATCATGCTTAGAGAACATACTCATGATTTCAAGCCCACACAATATTTTAATTCCATAAGGTGTGTGGGTGGCAATTTCAAATTGACATAGTTTTGTGTTATTTTTTACATGCAAAATTATTATCAGATGGAGGGGAAATTAAATATTCTGAATGTGACAAAAAAACCCTCAGTGTTCTTGACTTATATTACCAACTGCTAGCTAAAGCTATAACTTGTCCTTTTTTGGAAAATGAACAACCTTAACATCAGTCTTTACAAAAAATTAAAATAGAAATTTGTCAAAATAGTTGAACAAAATTCTTATGTTAAATAAAATAGTATACTGTATAAATATGATTAAGACTGACACATTTTACACACCTTTCACACACCTTTATAAAAATCTTTACCAATACTAAATATTTTATAAAACAATTAACTTTCATATGAATGAATATCTTAGATGGATAAGTCATATAATATATATATATATATATTTAATTTTATTTATGTTGATTTTGTTTTTGGGCCATTCCCAGCTATGCTCAGAGCTTACTCCTGGTGTTGCTCCTGGCAGGACTGGGAGACCATAGATGTTTCTGGGGACCCAACCTGGTCTGTCACATGCAAGGCAAGTGCCCCACTCCTTTTCTATCACTCTGGTCCTTGCGGTATGTATTTTAATAACAGTAAATATAATTACTTACATAAAATGTAACCAATATTTAATTTGGCCATAGGATAGATCATTCAAATGATAGTAAATCAAACCCCTTTTGTTACAAAAGAGCGTCATGATGCATTTGCTGACCAACAGTCTAGTATCTCACACTATAGCAAATTAATTAGCTTTCACTAGTGAGTCCTAAGTAACTAGTGTAACTTACAGATATTTGTAAGTTGATCGGGAAACACATTTTTTTAAATAAATGTATAAAATGTAAGACTGATAAACTAGTATTTCTATGTCCAGCAATTTTTGGTATGAAAAGACTACTTCTGCTGTCATCGGTAAAGATAACAATTACTTATTCACACTTCTCTTTCATGTTACAGCATGTTTTTCTACTTCAATATGTGTAAGCTTAGTATTCAAGAGTTGTTCTATTTCCCTTTTTTAGGAATACTAATAAAGGGCATAGGATCCTTGATTTCTGGTATTTTTGATCCATTTATAAAATGTGTGTTCCTTCATTCTGGATATTTTATACATATCTCATGAAATTTTCCATTAAGGTGAATTTGTCCATGACTGTATTATTATTACAGTTCTCATTTTTGAGTCCTCACCTAGCAACAAGAATCAACCTATGAAAACTTTCTCACTGGCAGTCTATTACTCATAGACAGCCAGTGGGTCAGAACAGTTCAGTTCCCTATGCATAAGAGACTGAAAAGTTAGCCAAATCACACCTCACTTTCACTCAGAGATGATTCTTAGGTAGTAGCAACGCAGCCCAGTGCCACTGGAGACATGATCTTCACTCCTTAAATCCTCAGGTACCTATTATGGCCTCATCTCTTCTCCACCAAAGAGCAAATCTGTGTCTGAATCTATAAGAAAGGAGTCTCGTCCAAATTTCTAATCCCCACATTGGTCTTATGAAATAACCATTTTTTTTTGTAGTTAAATTACTTCAGCTAGTTGGGAAATAAGTGAAATGTGCTCACCCACTTACTTAAATTCCCAATCATCTTTTGTATTTTAGATGTAAATTTGAATTGATGCTACAAGAAATGAAATATTAAGTCCCTTTATTTCACAACGTTTAGTTTGTGTTTGTATAATTAGATATAAAATAAATTTAGGACTGAAGCATGCATTTCTCCTTCCCTGAATTGGCTGCCCCCATTTCTCAGCTTCTTTACTTTTATGAAGTAAAATAAAAGTAAAAAAGAAGAAAGTGCTTTGCTTCTAATATTTACCTTCTAAGGAAGTTTACTTCTTCGATCTTGTAAATATGGGATCCTATTGCCCGAAATTGAAACCACCCTGTAGGGGCATCAGACCCCCAAACTCCTCATGGGATTGATGAATGACTTTGTCATAGACAACTTTTTGCATCCCTAGTTCTCTCTTGGCCTAATCTATTTTAATTCCTTTCATAAGAATCAGTTTTGAGATCACTCCTCAATGAATTTTTATTTTTATTGTCTGCTTTTTTATTTTGAGTTTGGGGCCACACCAGCCTTGCTCAGAGCTTATTCATGGCTTTGCACTTAGGGATCAACTCCTGGCATCAATCCCTGAGCAGACCGTATGACACATCAAGAATTGAGCCTCATCAGCTGCACACATGGCAAGTCCCCTACCCTAACTGATATCTCTAATGTCACTAATGTCTAATCAACTCCTTAGAGATAATTTTTGAACTTATATCACTACCTCAGATTCCATTTTTGCAAGCCCAGTTGCAGAGTGCCTATCACAAATTTTAAATGTGCTAAGGCAAGTGTTTTAATTTTATTATTATTCTTCACCACACGTATTGTTTTGTCAAATAACAGGAAAAGTAATAAACATAGGAAACACTAAATTAACCAAATAGGTCATGAAACAAGTGAAAAAAGTAGAAATTACTAAATACTAAATTACTAATTACTAAATAACTGATCACCGATGCTTATCAGTATAACTTAGTAATGAATCAAGGATCAGCATTGTTGTTAACCAATTAATTTATAGAGGATATTCAAGTGTATATTAAAGAATGTAACCAAACATTATTAGATACTAGACATAAGGAATAAAACTCATAATTTGTCAAGGTAGTTTTTATCTGGCTACTTAAATTCTTCAAAAAATTACAAAATAAATAAAAATTAAACATACACAGATTTTAATTATGTTAACAAAGCAAAATGAAACCTATATAATAACAGGATTCTGGGTAGTATAGGACCTAAATGACCTAAAAATAGTTATACTTTAAGGAGAAGGCCTATAATTTCTTTATATTAAAAATTTGTGAATGTTATGAATGATTTAAAATGTAGTACAACTGAGCAAAAATAATTAAAAACTAAAATAAAGAAATCTCCTATCTGGTTACTAAAGCTTTTTTAAAACATCTGTAAATCCTCTTGAAGGAAGCAGTGAGGTCCTAGATGCTGACCAACAGCATTCACTTGATCATGAGACTGGCTTCTATGAAATGATTACATTTTATTCTAATAAATAGAAGAAATTAACAATATTTTTATAGACATAACAATGTTATAGGTCTGTTCAAAGTTATTATTTTATCTATACTATTAAATCACACTTAAAATTACAAAGAAGTGTTTAATCAAAGTTTATATTTATTAAAATGTTATTTTTATGTATTATGAATTGTCATGTACACATCAAATAAAAATGTAGAATAGATTGCTTAAATATAGTTATCAAACATATTTTTCTAATTTTTAAAATATATTTAAATTCATATGCTGTAATTTACAGGTCTGTTATTAATTGAATTCCAGGCAAACATTTTTCCAAGCCAAGCCCAGATCCAACTTCAGGATCCCCTCACCGATGACTAGATTTTCTCTCCTGTCTTCCACCACATGTCTATCAATTTCCATAGTACTAGGCTACCCAAGGCCCGTAATCATGCATGTTATCATTTGTTGGCCTCCTTTCTCTCTCACGTTATCTCCCTTTTTTTGGTTTTGACATTTTTATGTCTATAATCCAGTGCCAAAGGTTTGTTCAAAATGATACCGTCCATTCCCTTAACTTGCTGCATTATATAATACAGAAATGTGAGACCATATTATATTTGTCCTTATAACTTTGATTTACTTCATTTAATATAACGTGCTTCAGTTCTATTTAAATTGCAGTAAGCTTCATGATTTCATCTTCCTTGTGACAAAATATAATTCTATTGTGTACACGGGAAGGAAAGATAGTACAGCAGGTAAGGCATTTCCCTCGTAAGTTTTTGACATGGGTTTGCTCCCTGCATTTGCATATGGTCCTTTGTGCACTGTTAGAAGTGATCCCTGAGAACAGAACCACGACTACATCATTAGCACAGTTGTATGTTATATGTATAACACAAATTCTTTTATCCACTCATTTGTAGAAGGATATTTATGTTGTTTTCATATCCTGGCTATTGTCCAAAACACTGCAATGAACATATGCATGTGTCTTCAAATTGGTGCTCGCTTTTGTGTTTGGGTCTACATGTAATTTTGTATAAATTTACAAAAAAGAGCAAAATTATTTTCTTAAATTTCTTTGCTAATTTTCTTAGCATCACATCTAATTTTCATATTAATTATATGTGCTTATTTTAAATTTTTATTTATTTTTTTATTGAATCACCATGTGGAAAGTTACAAAGCTTTCAGGCTTAAGTCTCAATTATACAATGCTCACACACCCATACCTTCACCAGTGCACATATTCCACCACCAAGAATCACAGTATACCTCCCTCCTGCCCTCCTGTGCTTATTTTTTAAGAGTCTCCTGCCCCCTGTGCCTGGCTGTCTTCACCGGGGCCCCTTGGAGAAGGGTGGGTTGAGTTTCCCTCCACTGCCCGAGCAGAGCCCCGGCAACTAAAAACCTCTGGAAGCCAGGCACAGTCATGCTCAAGGCAACTCTCTACATGCTCAGATGAGCCTCACACATGAAGGAACTGGCAGAGGAACCCAGGTGTATGGGACCTGGGCTGAGATCTCCAAGCCTACTCAATTGGAATTGGACCTCCACCACCCAGATCCCTTATCTTCCAGTAGCTAGGCAGTCACACCCACAAACTGTCCCTGGTGCTATGTAATCCCATCAATGGCCAAGATCCAGAGACTATAAAACAAAGCTCCTGGAAGCTAGTGGCTGTATTTGTGACTGCGCAATCTCTTATTGTCTAGTTCGCCCACTTGGAGAACTCAACAAGCTACTGAGAGTATCCTGCCTGCACAGCAGAGCCTGGCAAGCTCCCTGTGATGTATTCTTATGCCAAAAACAGTAACAATGATGGGTCTCATTCCCCTGACCCTAAAAGAGTCTCTAATTTGGCACTGTTGGGAAGGATGAGTAAAGAGAGGCTTGCTAGACTCTTAGGGCTAGGGTGAATGTAGACGTTATTGGTGCCTGCTCCAGCAAATAGATGAACAATGGGATGACAGTGATACAGTGATACAGGGATTTTTTTTATTAAGCCACCATGATATACAAAATCATTTACAATTGAATTTTAGGCATACTATGATTCAGCATCAGTTCTATCATCAGTCTCAATTAATGTCCACCAGTGTTCAGGTTCGCTCCCAGCCACAAAACTCCAGATTGCCTCCTGGAAAGGCACATTTTTAAGTTTGGTTGTTGTGATTATTATAATATTGCAATCTTACCAAAAATTTTTAAATCCCACATTTAAGTGTTGCTTTAGAGAAACTTGGTACTAGAGTAAGTAATGCTTGTTAATATATACATAACTTCAGTGGAAGGTATGCTTTCATTTGTCCTGCCATACACATTCTTCTTTGTTTAAGAGCTGTATCTTATCTGATAATGATTAAGATAGAATAACAAGAGCTAACTAAACAATTTCCCATTTAGCTGTCGCAAATTTCTGACTCCTCTCTTATTCTTTTATTCTCTTTGAAACAACAAGATTACTGATTTGCTTTTAAATGGATGCTATCCCATCAGGCACATTACAGTGAACAAGTATATTGGGGTCAGTTTTTAAGAAATAAAAAGAAAGGAAGCACATATTTTTTTCATATAGCAGTTTAGTCATGGTATATGACCTGAAATAATTTCTAATTCAGACCGAGCTTTATGAAATTTCTCTACACTTTATAACTTCCTGTTAGTACTATGCGTTGTTCAAGCCTCTCTAATATAGAAAGCTATATTTTACGCTAATCCCTCATCACTGGAATGAAATGAATCACTCTATATTATGTTAAAAAGACTGTGTTTAGGGGAGTCAACATAAAATCATAGTTTGTAATGCTTTATTTTAAGTCAAATGTTGCTATGCAGTCCAAACTAAATTATTTTCATTCCAATTAATCTTTATTGAAAAATCTATTTTTCTTTGGTTCAATTTCCTCCATTTTTTTCCTGATAAGATTCAGGTGTTTCCAATGACCATCTCCCAATTCATGGGGATCTCTGCCCATTAAAAACATTAATGTATTTGATTGTATAACAGATGCCTCTGCATTCCAAAAAAAAGGTAATCTCTTATGAGACAAATATTACAGACAACACTGGCGCCAGAGGCATTAATTTGAATCCTGGCTTTAACCTCTATTACTTTTGATACATAATAAACATTTTTAGCCTTGAGATATTTTCTCAGAATGTAGAATATAAAAACAATGGCTAATATAAATTAGGTACTTTCTTTCAGGAAATTTTCTAAGCAATTTACATGCATGTGCCATTTAAATGCACAAAATCTAAAAGGTCAGTCTTATTAAATCCCTATTTTCTAGATAAGTAAATAGCTAATAATACCTGCCTCTCTTATTCTTTGGGGGTTGTTAAACAAATACATTTAGCACAAATAAAAATAATCTGGGGGACCAAAAAGTGTTATGTCTTAATGCTGTTATTTTCTTCTTGCCCTTATTGCTGTAGTTTCTTGAATGCTTTTTCTACTGGATGTGAGCACTGCCAAATGTGGCCTCTCCCAAATATGACTCCAAAAAATTGAAATTAAATTAATATTAAAATGACAATTAAGGGCATTAACTGTATTTTATCAGAATGCTAGAAAATACTGGGTAGGAGAAGTCCACTTAAGAAAATATTTCCCAATTATTTTTGAGAATTTTTTTAATTTGGAAATTCACAAAATTTATTCAAGGTGGATAATTTATTAACATTTATTATAGTCATGATCATGCACATGATCATGTATATGAACTGCTACTTCAACATAATTTCAAAATTTTTCATCACTGAAAAATAAAGCCTCATACTGATCAAGTGGTTTCTAATGCACGTGACAACATGACCTTATTCATTTTATTTTTTTAAACCAGCCAATAGCACTTTTAAAATCACTTGGTGGGAATCATGTTCATTAAGTGTGTGTTGAATTTTACTGTACCACCTCTTTTCCACTACTTGGATATAGAAGCCCTGATGTCAGAATTACTGGGTAATACATCAGTAACATTAAATAGACATTAGCATTTGTACCAATTTTTTGAAAGAATCAAAAGCATAGAACCAGTCGGTGGTGGATAAAGATATGGAATCCATTTAGTCAACAAATATGTACTGAGCACCAATTGCATGTCATCTATGTGGGTCTTGGACTAGATGAGCAAACAAATTAGTATCAGACAGATTAGTAAGATAAAAAGACCAAATATAAGTATGGAAAATTTGCATCACTCTGAATTCCAGGGTAAGTAAGACAAAGTGAAGGTGAATACTGGAAGCTAAGAAATTGAACTGAGTATCAAAAACAGGAGAAAATCTCATAGAAAAAAAGGGTGACATTTTTCTGATAATACCTTATCCTAGACATTTGCCCTGCCAAATTATAGGTTCTCTTATTTCAGATGAACTAAAATTTGAGTAATTTGCAATTTTTTAATTTTTGTTGACATTTTCTTCTGGGGCTGAAACCTAAGGCATGTTTGAGTGCTGACTCTGGGAAAGTCAGTTGCTTGTTAAAGAGATAAAGATAAAATAGAAGAATTAGGTGTATTCAGGTGCTAAAATCTGAGAAAACTGTGGCAATTTACTCCCAGGTTGAGGTATATAGTATACTGGCTATTTCAGTGAGTAAATTCTGGGGTGGGGGATTAAGGGAGGGTGGGGGGGAATGGGTAGAGGATTAGAGTGAAAAGGAAACATTTTGCTGAAAAATCCCAGTGAATTTAATTTGACTAATGACTTCCTGTGGGATGGTGGGCTGTTTTTTGTAAAGTTATCAAATAACATCATTTTCAAGTCCATATCCATCCTCAATCTCTCCAGGTGGCTTATGGGAGACAGAGAGGAGAGAAACAGCCACTTTCTCCCAATTGACCTCTGCCATCTCAGGATTGTGATAAATCTGTGATACGCCCCTACTCAGCATGGACCTGAGTCGTGCCAGCCCCACTAGGTAAGCAGAACTTGCGAAGCATATGTGCGCCCTTCCTTTGTTCAAGTTGATTCTTATAGAATTTCTCCAAGATGTCCCCCATGGGGATTTCTACATAGTTAAGAGTCTGCTGCTAGGGTGATTGCCAAGTGGGTATAGCTGGGTTGGTCTTCTTTGAAATTCCTTATATTCTTTATTTTATGTATTTATCTATTTTAATTGAACTACCCTGAAATACATAGTTACAAGGTTGTTCATGATTGGGATTCAGTTACACGATTATAGTTACACCCATCTCTTTATTATTGTACATCTGTTCATACCACCACCAGTGACGTCAGTTCCCCCACCGCTTCTCTCTCTGTCTCTGTCTCTGTCTCTGTCTCTGTCTCTGTCTCTGTCTCTCTCTCTCTCTCTCTCTCTCTCTCTCTCTCTCTCTCTCCTTCTGAGTATTATAGTTTGCAATATAGGTACTGAGAGATTATCATGTATAACCCTTTACCTGCTTTCAGCACTCAGTTCTGATGCAGGGTGATGATTTCCAACTATCATAATCTTATTGTTCCTTTCTCTATACTAACTGCCCCCGGCTCCCTCTGCTCTTCCACTTATGGCAAATTTCCATCACTGGAATAAAAAAAAGTGCAATATGTGACTAATACACATGGTCAGTAAAAATGAGGGCCAGGAGGCCTGTCCCAGGAAACTCCTTTTCTTCATCTTTGTTCCTGTGGGGAGCTTCTCTTGGTGGGTACAGTCTTCTCTGGTCTGGGCTAGTTTCAGGGAAAGGTCCAATCAGGCCTTAGTTTCTGAGCTTAGAAGGGGGGTTCTCAACAACCTTATGGGTACATACATAGTTATTACTTCCCAGGAATTCCATTGTCATGAGGCCTTTTCCTATCTACTTGCCTACTTGAATTTAACATCAGTCTATGGGGATCAACATGCCAATCTTTAAATATCTTTCTGGAGGACTTAGCTATTTTTTTTTCTTTTTTGGGTCACACCTGGTGATGCACAGGGGTTACTCCTGGCTCTGCACTCAGGAATTACTCCTGGTAGTGCTCAGGGGACCATATGGGATGCTGGGAATTGAACCTGGGTTGGCCGCATGCAAGGCAAATGCCCTACCTGCTGTGCTATCATTCCAGCCCCTGGAGGACTTAGCTCTTTCATTTTCATCCATAACTAGATCTAGTTTAAAGTTCAGCAAACACTTTAATATGATTTATCTATTTCATGTAAACTTTATTATGTAGTAGCACAGAATTATGCATATTATTATATTATTTTAATTTATATACATGGAAAAATGTAGTTTTTGAAAAAATCTTATCAATTTATCAATTATTTACAATTTTGTGGAATTTCAGCAGTTTACCTCTACTGATATATATGTGTGTGGGTAGAAACATTTCCACAATTTTAAAACCAAAACAAGAAGTTTTCTTCCTTCTGTGGGATAAATGAATAAATATATTAAAGCAACAACAAGTGGCCAAATCATTAGAACTAAAAATGTTATAGAATTGAGCATACATAGGAGAAGGTGTTGGATGATTTGGACGGGTTGTGGTCCGTAGGAAACTGGCGGTGATAGGTGGGCTTTCTAGTGATGGTTGGGTATTAGAATATATTCTACTATTTTACACTATCCATTGGAATTCACTTACTGTTCTCAGAAAACAAAATATCTTTGAAATTAGTTCAATCATTTTGTCAATTTAAACATAATTTTATATATACATATATATCTATATAGATAGAAAGGTTCTGAATTGCAGAAATAAGTCTATTGCTATACACAAAATAGATAAATACTTTTAATAATTTTCAAATTATTGAACATAAAATTATAGTATTTGAACTTTAAAAACCAGTAAAGTTATATTGCCACTAGAGTTCCCAATTTACCAAGTGGTTGTACCTATGTAATCTCACTTTATTTATAGAGGTTCAGCTTCTGGAATAGGGTAAAGGTTAATATTCCAGTGTTTTGAAACTTACATTTTGTCCAGACTTTCATTTCCTGTTCAAAATTGGCATAACAGTTTCTGAAATGTTAGCTTCTATTTAAAGAGTGGGCATGCATCTGTAAAATCTTAACATAAAAGGTGTATTGTTCCCTTTACATGTATAACTCAAGTTATTTGTATGTCTACTTTTCCTGAGTAGTGTAATCTTTATTAAATTGGGATATGTAGGACCTATTTAGTGACAAGATACAATGACTCAAATGGTAAATTGCAAATTGTAAAATCTATGGTAATAGAAAAACCAAGACATCAGGCTTTCTTTTCATTAGATAAACAAATTATTAATGTTTCAAAAGCTAACCTCAAATTAAAGGCTATGGCATAACTGTATTCAGAAACCCATTTAAACAACACATAGTCATGACAGACTTTGCTAGAGAAAAAACAAAATTCCGTCTTACTAGAAATATGTAAGCTTCTCTTATGAATCAATTTAGATCAGTTTGTAGCACTGTAGCACTGTTGTAGCACTGTTGTCCAGTTGTTCATCCATTTGCTTGAGTGGGCACCAGTAATGTCTCCATTGTGAGACTTGTTACTGTTTTTGGCATGTCAAATACACCAAGAGTAGCTTGCTAGGCTTTGCCGTGTGGGCGGGATACTCTCAGTAGATTTCCAGGCTCCCCGAAAGGGTGGGAGGAATCAAATCCGGGTCAGCCGCGTGCAAGGCAAACGCCTTACCCACTGTGCTACCACTCCAGCTCTAGATCAGTTTATAGTGCATTATTTCTAACTCTTGAATAAATGTGAATTGTTTTTCTAAATGTTAATGCAATTATTTCCTGTTTACTTGTGGAATAGAAGTAGTAGAAGTAAATATAGGGTACATTAGTGTCTCCTTAAAGATAACCTTCAGTATAGATTGAAAATTGACTTTTTTTTCTCTGTCATACTTTGTATATTGATCAATCAGCAAATTATTTTGGCCTTATTTTAGGAATTTGTTCCTGCATCAAATAAGCTTCCCCTTTTTAAAAATGACTGTAAATAAATAATCAGACACTTTATTTTGTAGACATTATCAGGTTTTCAGAGTTCAATTTTAAATTAAATGAGTGAGAAGAGTATTGTCAATATAATATAGAAGTTGATATATGTGAGGAAGGTATCCAAAATATTTGCTTATCATAGAAAATAGTTTCCTTATTTATATACTGCAAAACTAACTATAACATACTGCTGTTCTCCTAAGCTCAAGCGTGCACACACAAATAGATTTATTTAAGAAGTAATAACAATTGTGTTGTTTTCAACATTTGTTATTCATCACCTACTTTTATATCTTAGATCATTTCTCATCCTTAATGTGGTTTCTCTTGCAAACCTGCACAAAGGGTTCAGTAACCTGGAGTGTTTCTGCCAATAGAGTTCAATTGTTACCAAATGCTGGATAACTATGGTAAAATCAAGTACTAAAACCAGATGAAAAGACCAAGGGACCTGCAAACAATTTTCAACTAAATAACAAGCTCATTAAAAGACATTTACATTTTAAAATCACATAAACTGATATGATGACAGTTTATAAATTGCCATGGCAACCACTGGAACTTACCAAGTACCGTGAGAATCTGGTTGGCACTTTGATTTTGAAAAAGCACTATTCCCCAAGGTGCTCCTTTCTCTGAAATTATATAATAGCCTGCCCCTTATAAAGTTATCCCATTTCCATACCTATGCTAAGAAAATTGCATGAACCTGTGCCATTCTGTCTAGGGTACTTCTGCATACTCACTTTCTGTATACTGATTTTAACAAACTGCTTGTCTAATTCAGAAATAATGCTACTACCACTTGAGAGAGCCTGCATTCTGCTTCTTGAGTGAAATCCTTTGCTATAATAGATAGTGTACAACACTATGCTTCTTTCATTGACTCTTGAAATTTTCCCAGGGTAAAGATCATGAATTTGTGACAAAGTTAAAAACTTTAGCTCTGATGGGACTTCTACAATCAAAATCTTAAGAGAATCTTGTGAGAATTTAAAAATATGTCCATTTGTTTTCAAGTTTAAAGTTCATAAAAACTTGGGCCAGCGCTGGTAGGGCATTTGCCTTGTACACAGCCAACCTGGACTGATCTCAAGTTTCCCACATGGTTACTAGAGCAACAACAAGAGTTTGACCCCTGAACACAGAGTCAAAAGTAAGCTCCCAGCACAGCCAAATGTGTTCCACAAATCAAAAATCAAAAGCAAACTTCAAATAAAGTTAATAAAAACCTGGATCACTGTTTCAGAAATGAATATATATATATACATTACACACAAATTCATGCATATATATGTAACTACCAATCTTGCACATCTATGATCTTTTATCATACTGAGACAAATATCACCTGTAATATGATAAGTAGTCAAGATTAGAATCATGCTGATGCTTAAAATTAAATTGCTGAAACAATCCCTGAATTCTCTGCATGCTTTTGTTGGTGAAATCTTCTACCCTACTAAATACTGTCCATTAGAGTTTATGGGTAAGATTCTAATAAGTTCCCAAAATTACATCACAT
This sequence comes from Sorex araneus, assembly GCF_027595985.1. Taxonomy (NCBI): domain Eukaryota; kingdom Metazoa; phylum Chordata; class Mammalia; order Eulipotyphla; family Soricidae; genus Sorex; species Sorex araneus. The sequence goes on along the minus strand of NC_073313.1, from coordinate 218,327,859 downwards.
TCAATTAGGTGAAACAACAACAACAAGTGAATAGAAATGAATAGGCTAAGAACAAATACAAGGGTTAATTAAACCAGAGTGTCTTTAACATTTTTTATCTTTTATCCCTTTGAAACTGAGTATTTTTAAGTCACCTGAAGATTGATTTGTTATTTATCAGTAAATGTTTTGTTTGAATACCTAAACAAAACATTTACTGATAAATAACAAATCAATCTATTTCAAAACAAGTTAATAAAAATATATAAGATCCTATCTTGAGATCTCAGTATATGATTTAAGAAGCTAAAAAATTAAAATGCAAATTATCTTTTTTGCTCTTTAAAATATTCAAAAAATTATTTTCACCAAGGAGGCAAATATATTTGAAATATTTATACTTCTTTATGTTAAGCTTGCAATATTATTAAGAATCATTAAAGTTTAGGGGCCGGAGCGATAGCACAGTGGGTAGGGCGTTTGCCTTGCACGCGGTCGACCCGGGTTCGATCCCCGGCATCCCATATGGTACCCCAAGCACCGCCAGGAGTAATTCCTGAGTGCAAAGCCAGGAGTAGCCCCTGAGCATCGCTGGGTGTGACCACCCCCCAAGAAAAAAGCAAAAAAAAAAAAGAATCATTAAAGTTTGACTTTTTTTTGGTTTTGAGCCATACCAAGTAGTACTCATGGCTTACTCTTGGGTATTACTCAGGGATCACTCCTGAAAGCCTGGAGATATTAAACTTGTATAGATTCATGGAACACAAACATCAAACATTTGTACTATTACTCTGGCCCATGTGTGTACGTGTGTGTGAATACACACACGCATGTGGAATCTATAATCTTGACAAAATAACATCAACTTAAATGATATCACACTGCATATGTTATATGGAAATTGATCAAGGAATTTTGAAAACCAAAAATATCTAAATTAACCTTTATGGCAGTTGCCTCCAAAAGTCTTAGGAATTCCCGAATAAAAGTAAAAAGTGATGCTTGAAAATGATATACTAAGTAGTACATATAAAATTTACCCACATTAAAAAAAAGTTTCTGTAATAGTAACAAACCAAAATTTAAATAGTCTAAAATTGAAAGTAATTTGGTGTTTCCAGAACTTCTTTAAAGTTTTATTATCAAAGGTATCCTTGGTACACCTGTCTCAAATTGTGGGGACAAAGAAGTGTGAAGAGTGGGATAGGGATTAATTAAATAATCTTTAGGGAGGATTGTCCTCTGAAATCAAACAAGTTTTATTGTATTTTTCTGCTTTTGAATGATTTCTGATTCCTGTATTTTTATAAAAGCATTTCCTCTTGAGTTTTCAGCTCTTTCCTTATGTGTAACATTTTTTAAGAATTATCATACAACATTAAAAAAAGTACAAGGAAGTAAAGTTCCCTCACACATACCAAAGAGCAGTGATTATGCAATTTGCAGCATGGTCCTGATAATTTATTAATCAAATTTTACTTTTGTTATTTCCTTAATTGGAATTCTAAGAACCAGAACTCCCATGTGTTCCTTTATTTTTGTTTCATATTTTGTTTTTCAGTCATACCTGGGATTCTTAGTGTTTACTCCTGGCACTGTGCTCAAGGATCACTCCTGATGAGTCTCAGGGAACTATATGTAGAGCCGGGGATACAATTTCAGTTGGGAACATGCAAGGTCACCCATACTATCTCTTCAGGCTCCATTGCGTGTGTTCTTTAAAATTAATTTTGGTTCTACATTCTTTTTACAAAAAGAGTGTAAGTATATCCACAAGATTTTTTGTGCACTCAGTTATCTCCAATGGTGACACCGTGCAGTATAATACCACAAAACAAACTACAGTATAATAAATCACCACATATCATGCAATATAATATAATTATGTGTATTTGCTGCAAAAAAGTCAATTGACTTGTAATATTTGGCCACTGTTCAGCAGGGTCATGCAAAGAATGAGACAGATAGATGTGGCTATTCCAGGTCACAGGCTAGTCTTGACAGTCTAGAACAGGCGGAGAAGTTACCCAGTCAATGAGTACAATTTATTCTCTACTACCCACCCTGGGTTTTATCACATGAACTATAATTTATAGTAACAGATGCATTAAAAATAATTAGGAGGTGTACCAATAGCAAAGTCTGTGATATTTACATTCTATGCCAATAGGGTGGTAAAAAATCAGGGACATCTTTATAGCATTAAAGTGAGTGTAACCTGCTAGTTTCCTATTCTAGCAAAAATCTCCATCCTGGACAAACATTTACAGGCCTCATTTTCTAAACTAAACCTTTTTCTTTTACCCAGGATACTTTTCTCTCATTGGGATTTTAGTTAATCAGATGATTTCCCACATATTACAACTAGGATATCGATATTGATAGAAGCAAAACATGTGACATTTCTATCATGGCAAAAATCTCTCATAACTAAAACCGAATTCCTCTTGTCCCTCTGAACCCTTAAACTCTGGCAAAAACTCTCTTATCCGTTGCTGTAATGTTTTAGTTACAGAAATGTGAATTAAATAAAATTATATGATTTTATAGGATAGTCTTTCCAATATAATAGTTCAATTAGTAGTCTTCCAATTTGCATCAATAATTTTTCCCCTTTGGAACATATTACATGAAACAGATGTCTCACAGTTCGACTGTCCCACAGTTCAAATGATTATGACTTGCAGGTTGCAACTCAAACATCTTCTACCTGTTTTAGCTCTGATAATTTTAAGCTATTCATTATCTAGTATTTTTTTGCTGAAGACTATTTTCACTCCAGGCATTACACCAAAAACTTTAGTCTCCTCATTAGCCCCATCTGTGTGCATTCCTGTGTGTGTGTGAGTCTGTGTGTGTGAGTGTCATGTGTGTGTATGTCTGTAGGCAGATATAGACATATATTTCTCATTATCGTATATATTTCTGTATATAGTTTCCTTTTTTATAATTAGTTTTGTCTCTAGCCACTACTGGTTCTTTCAATTTTGGCCTCAATCAATATACAAATATGCCAAACTCTGATAGAATTGTTTCACCCCTCATCAGTTTAAAAAAATTGCCTCTGAATAAAGAATAATGCTAATGTCACCTCTTATTTCACTTATCTCCTTTTTTCATAATCTTGTGGTCTAGTGTTATCTGTTTTACATCATTAAGAAATAATTATTTTTATATAATTTGCTCAGTTATCCAGTAGCTTAAGCTAGGAAAAAAAACCTGGAGATTAGATGCCTTAAATGATAAATCAGTAGATATGTCATATATCATAAGGTTAAATGCTTGTATAGTAATAATATATCAATTAATGAGGTCTTATTTTTTGCATGAGGTGGATATTAACAAACTCTGCCATTAGTTTAGATGGCTATTTATTTATTTGTGTTACTTTGAGTGATTTTGGGTCATCCTTGATGTTGTTCAGGGCTTAAGTCTGGCTCTATGCTCAGAAATTATTCTTGGTAGTGCTCAGGGAACTATATCTAGTGCTGGGTGAACTGGGCTCTGTCATATGCAAGGCAAAAATCTTACTCATGCATTACCTCTTGGTTCTCAATGGCTCCTTAATAATTCTTTAAATCCATGAATATGGACTGTTCCCATTTATTTCATTCAGTAACCTGCCTTTGAAGTACTCTACCCAGTTATTTTTTATTTTCCAATGTAATTGTAAGTTAGAATATTAGCTGGCTCAGAATTTTTTGAAAAGTATGAAAGCAAAAATAGAAATACCATGCAATATCAGACATAGTTATTTATTCAAATGATATTAAATACTCTAATTTGTAAAGGTATTTGCACCTTTATGTTCAAAGCAACACACTTCACAGTAACCAAAATACAGGATCAGTGCAAACACTAATCAACATTCATCAATAGGTGATTGGAAATTTGGTGATATTTATGGTAAATTCTAAACCTATGTAGATATTTTAAGTTTATCTGAAATTCAATACTATCTTAAACATGTGATGTATTAATAAAAAGTATAATGGATATTTTTCAGAAAATTTTGTTTTAGTAACCTTTAAAGAAATGTAATTTCAATCTTTGGATATATTTTAAGAAACTATTTTGATTATGGGAAAGTTTTAAGGTTAAGTATTCTTAAATACTATGTTTGAAAAATGCATTGGTATTCTTAAGGGAGAGAATCAGTTGCTAGGTGTGGGGGTAGGAGCTGTATAAGGAATGAGCTAATGGGAGGATAATATATAAAGGGGTGAAATGTGTGTGTCATGTTGGGGAAATGCCAAAGTTGTGCAAACATAAAGGTTATATGTTTGCTCACACATCACAGGTATCTTTAGCATATAACTATGCAGCTAGATAGCATATAAGCTAATATGTATCTAGTGGGTTTTGTTCATATTTTAAATAAACTTTTATTTTAAAACTGCCTAAATTTGCTCATCCTCTGGGTCTCACTCAGTCATTTCTACCATTGCTAGACTAAATGAGAAAGGAAGTCAGAATGCGTCAGAGTTACTTGCACTGAGCAGTTCCAGTTGCTTACTGGAACTGTTTTGTTTTTTTTTCTTTAAGTTCTATCTTCATCAGAAAGACTTTCTGGTTGGAAACACAAGATGCCTTTGTTTTTCTGAAGTTAAATGAGATAAATTTCTTTTTATGATTTTCCCACACCTCCTTTCCTGTAACACACACATGTATACACACAGATACTTATGTATATACATGTATACATACATTTAATGTGCATTTATCAATTATGATTAGGCATAAATTAGTAAGATAAATTACACAGTTATTAAATAGGGCATTAGTCAAAGAGAAAAATTGTTTAAGTTTAATTAACTGGTTGTATTTCTAAACAAAATTAAGGTTTTCCTTTCTCATGAACAGATTTCTTTTGCCACTTATACATTAGTAAACATTGTTTAAATTCTGTGGAGTGAAATATTTAAAAGTTGCAGGTGATAGTATATTTTGAAAATTTGTATTTATTTTTAAATATCTAGTTAATTTTTTCATTTACTTTTTTTTTTCTTTTGGGGTCACACCCGGGGATGCATAGGGGTTACTCCTGGCTCTGCACTCAGGAATTACTCCTGGCGGTGCTCAGGGGACCATATGGGATGCTGGGATTTGAACCCGAGTCGGACAAGTGCAAGGTAAACGCCCTACCTGCTATGCTATCACTCCAGCCCCTTCATTTACTTTTTTGATTTTGTTTTGTCTTGTTCTGATCTGCTTTGGGTGGAGGCACCTAGCCATGCTCATTGGTTCTTTCTGATTTTGCATTCAGATTTTACATCTGGAGGTGTTTGGGGGATCTTCTGGGATACTGGGGATTGATTTCCGGTGGTATCATGACAGGCGATTGCTCTACCCACTGTATTATCATTCTAGCCCCTATTTATTCTTTTTTATTTTTTCTCATTAGACCATTCAGACTGCATTCTCTCCCTCTCATTCTTCCAAAAGAAGAGAAGAACTTTTGCTTTTTAAAGACGATTAAACTTAGAAAAATTGCATTGATAACGATGTCCCAAATGAAAAACACTTTTATAACAATGTGATTACAATATGTTTTTTCACTTTCTCTCTATAGAGTCAACTTCTTTACGTACTGCTGTTTAGTGTAAGGTAATATAGCACTGCAAATATTTCTAATTTAAATTGCATATTTCTGGCATACTCTTCAGGTCTACTTTCTCCCTTGAACACATTCTTCTTTTGTTTGTCTCTATGTGTTTATTTGCTTATTTTGTCTCTGATGGAAGCTGTGTTCTCTCTTAAATATACACTTCTTTCTTTCTCTCCCTTAACATTTTTCTAAATAAGTTTCTATATAAACTTTCTTGATTCACCAAAAAAAGCATATTTATCCTTAGTTTAACAAAAGGTATCAGGAACTAAACTGGATCATGCCATAGGAGTTTTAGGTATATTTACATTAGATAAAATCAGTTTGTGTATGCAGAGTTTCACTTTGAAATCTCAATTTTGTTACTTAAATATAATTTTCTCCTGATGATTAGCATGTATTTTCTGAATATCATCCTTGAAAAACAATAATATTAATGTTTAGCTTCTCTGACATTTAGATTGGATTAACTAAATCCACTAGACTGTGCATAATAGAATTTTTTTAAATTCAGAAAATGAAAGAACAAATGACATTAAGACTATATTTTAGACTGGAAAGAAGTGTCTGTTATGCACACAGTCAACCTAGGTTCAATTAGCACCCTGGTTAGTTTCTCAAACTTTCAGGAACTATACCTGAGCTCAGAGCTACAAGTAAGTCCTGAGAACAACCAAGCGTGATCCCAAAACCAAAACCAAACCTCATTTTGTGAAAAAAAAAATCATTAGACAAAAATTCATTACTACCCAGTCTACCAAAATTTGGAACTCTAAAGATACAATAATGAAGATAAACAGTATGATTATGAATAATCTCATTGAGTTTGTGTTACACTAAGGGAAATAGATAAATAATAAAAATTGCATCAATTAACTTAGCACTGTAGCACTGTAACACTGTTGTTCCGTTGCTCATTGATTTGCTCCAGCAGGCACCAGTAAGGTCTCCATTGTGAAACTTGTTACTGTTTATGGCATATCGAATACACCATGAGTAGTTTGCCAGGCTCTGCCATGCGGGAATTAATTTAGATACATTAAAACGATTTAATATTTTTTGAAAACAGAATATATGGAAAGATAAAAATATTAAGAAATGATAAATTTTTGTAGGTTAAGTGAGAAAATGATTATTGTAAAAACACTTTCAAAGTTTTAACTAATGTTATTCACACATCCCAAAGATTGTTAGCCTGACATTAAACAGTAAATATTTTCTTACGTGAACTCAACAACTTTGAACACAAACAACTTTGGTTTGTGTTATGTGTATATGCATAGATCAAAGCAATGTTTTAATTATTATAAATATTTTAATTCAAATTTCATGATTTATTTGACTTGTTTTTCTAATTGTGGTCTATTCATATTGTTATTCATAAGAAAAATGTCTTGGGCTGTAACGATAGCACAGCGGGTAAGGCATTTGCCTTTACACGGCCGACTTGGGTTCGATTCCTCTGCCCCTCTCGGAGAGCCTGGCAAGCTACCGAGAGTATCCCACCCACATGGCAGAGCCTGGCAACCTCTCTGTGGGGTATCCGATATGCCAAAAACAGTAACAACAAGTCTCACAATGGAGATGTTACTGGTGCCCGCTCAAGCAAATCAAGAGCAATGGGATGACAGTGATACAGTGACAGTGAAGAAAAATGTCTTAAATATTCACCTATTTCTTTTAAGACAAGTATAAGTGTCTTACCTGTAATGTTTAGGTAGATGGCAGTTTGCATATTCAATAGTCTTTCATATTGATTAGTAAGTGAATTGTTAAGTAAGATATCATCTTAAGTAACTGTCCAGAAAAAGATGTAAAACATTTGTTTTGTAAATTGTTCATTTCACAAATGTGAATGCACTTACAATACCAGAGGATATTTGTTTTCAAGATCTTGCATTCATGGTTGTATGAACCATGTAACTCTCAATGCAAATTTTATTAATAAAACATATTTTTATGGCAATAATAACATAAACCATTATATATTGAATCCTATTTTTATGACTTTTGTTTGGTTTTGTTTTTAGGCCATAACCAGCTGCGCTCAGGGCTTACTACTATTTGTGAGGCTCAGGGGTGGTATATCAGGCTCAAAGATTAGACCCAGGTGGCATATCAGGCTCAAAGATTAGACCCAGGTCTGTCAAACTCAAGGACTCTACCCCCTGTACTGTGTTTTCTATGACTCCTGAAGCAAAATGCTACAAATGTAGTGACTCAAATGATAGACTAATTTTCTTACATTTGGTACATCAAACATTGGGAAAAGGACTCATTGCGCTAAAAACAAAGAGGTGAAATGATCTTATTCCTTCTGGTGATTATGAGAGAAAGTTTTATTCCTAAATACATTCATTTTAAAAAATTTTCCTAATTCTTTAGCTCAGAACTATCTTCCTATATTCATCCAGCTTCCTCCAGCTAGTAGTAATTGTCAAAATGTTTTTACAACACATCGTTGTTTCCCTATTCACTATTAAGGACCTTCCAGTTTACATTGCAGGAACCTGGAAAGTTGAGGTAATTCCCCACCTTAAGGACAGATGATGAGTGAACTCAGTTACTTCTTCACCATCATAACAGTACTCTAATTATATTTGTCTAGTTGTATGACACTTTTGAAATAAATTATTTACTTGATAATCTACCTATACAGGCATGTTTCATATGATAAAAAAATTAAGAGTGCTATCTAGAAAAAAAATTTTTGAAGTATTTTACTTCCAATAAGATTGTCTTTGAAATTTATACATAAACTAAAAGCTGTATAACAGTTATAGGCTGTTTTTCAGTATTTTCAAAATATTTCATGGTTCTTGGCTCATTTGGTCCTTGAAAAAAAGTGAAATTGACAAGCAAGGTTAAGTATTGCTATCTCACATTTATAGATAAGAAAATAGAAACTCAGAATTTAAGGAACTGACAATATTATAAAAAGGTAACACTTAATCTTTCCAAACCGTCCACAAAACTCATTCTGTTAAAAGCTGAGTTTGCTAAGTACTTGGCTAGCCTTGCTGTCAAATTAATCTCTTAGATGCTAGAGAGAATGATCAGAGGAATTGCTGTTCTGTACTTAATTCCAACCAGTAAGAAATAACTGACTGGCAATGAAGTTGAGGTGACAGAAATTTGGAAGTGATTCAATGTCAACTCCTAGAATTTATCAGTGTCTATGTTGGTTTCTTGACTCCAGTTAATGTACACTCTTAAAAGGGATCTTAAAATATAGACAACAGTTCAACAGATATTTTGTAATTTGACAATACAGGCAATAGAGGATATGTTAATAAAAATACCACTAATAATAGAAAATTATTTTCAGATAAAAAATTCTGAAGACAATGCTATGACAAATACAAAAAGAATAAAAGCATGTATCTGAAAAGAAGTCCTTTACTGAAAGACAAACTACTTATAACATGATGATCAAAATAATTGTAATAAACTAAAATAAAATTGTAAAAGTTGATTTTAATGCAAACTTACTATAAAATCTTCTTTGAAAAAAGGTATTCAATAACCAAAATTACATCTTAAATTAAATTTTGTATGAAATAAAAATATTGAAAAAAACAAAATTCACTTAAACATAATGGTTTATTGTTAATTTATGAGCAAAAATTGCTCATTTTTACCTGTTTCATCAGTTTGATAGCCATCCAGATATTAAAGTGTAGTTTCAACATTAATAAAAGTGAAATGAAGCCTAAGATTTTGAGAGGATATTTTTAGAGAGCACTTAGTTGTTCCATAAAAATGTAAATCTCTTGGCCTGGATGACACCCATTCATGAATGCTGAGAAAGAAATTGAAGATGAAATCTCTGAATAGCTTTCAGTTTTCTTGGAAATATTAAGAAAAAAGTGAAGGCCCAGAAGATAGAATAGAATGATGTCACAGTGCTCATAAGGTACAAAGACAAAAATAAATTTTCCTATAAGAAAGTGATATAGATTAAGGTGACATTTGAGCATTTCTATTTTTTTGAGAAAATACACATCTTTAGTAGGCAATGTTCATGTGTAACTTTTTAACAAGTTACTATAAACACTCAGTAACTAATCTAGTTAAAATTAATAAATGGGAAGGAGTAGGAAAAACTAATATTCCCCCAAATAATGTACTGTTCTGAAATGAATACAGATAAATTAGAATATAAGTAAAAAAAATCCATAGTAAATTATATAAAAAGTATAATTCAAATGATTCATTTTTTAATTTTTCTTTTAGAGTGCTTTGAAATATATATATATATAAATTTCAATAGTGGCATAAGCACTCATTTGTCTTTAGTTAACTATAACAAAGAAATTATTTCACAGTAAATAGTGGAAATTGTCTTGTATTGAAGCTTCGCATAACATTGAAATTAATCATGATATTGCAAAAAATTGTGAGCAAATATTCTAAAATATTAAATAATAACACATGAAATTTTAATGTGCTCTAAGGCTGTCATTTGAAATCAACAGATACATGGTTATTTTTAAATTATACTACTAATGCTGAGTATAGAATTTGCAAACAATTACTTGACTGCTTCTCAAATACAACACCAAAATAGCATTCTAGATTTCTTAAGGCAAATTACATAAATATTAATTGCAAAATAAAATACACATGTATATTTTGAATAAAATCAGAATAGGGATTTTATTTTCTAAAATACAGTAAAGTTACATGCAACATTGTAGCTATTTACTTAGAAATTTTCTAAGTCTTCAATAAATATTTGTTAGGGACCTAATATATTTTACTCAGCAATGTAAAGTACTGACTACTGTAATATAAATGCAAGATAAAATAAGCAATCCTTGATTCAGTATGCCAAAACCAATAACAACAATCTCACAATGGAGATGTTACTGGTGCACACTCGAGCAAATTGATGAGCAATGGGATGACAGTGACAGTGACAGTGACTCATTACCTAAAATGTGTTTTCTAAAACTGAAGAATGAGACATACAGGAATCATAGAGTCTAATGATATTACATAATGAGAGTTCCTGTGACTAAGTAGCCCAAAAATCATAAAATTAATTTGTCAATATTTAAAGTTATTTAACCTTCACATGTTGCACAAACGCTATATAAAATTGTGTGTATTTATATTTATCTACTATCTCTCTATGTAATTAATTTCTATAAAAATTAATAAAATTATGTATATTCCTATTTTGATTGTTTAGAAACCAGCGTATTCCAGGAATTAAAAACACCCAGCACACAGAAATAAGTGAAAAACAACTCAAAACCTCATATCCTAAATATTGTCAATTTTTGCTATTAAGCTGAGCATTTATTGATTTGGCAGTTGATCACAGAGAAGTTAATAGTACAATGAATTTATATATATATGTGTAAATGAAATAATCTGATATTTCATTAAAATATTTTATTTCTTGACACACCTTTAATGTTTACAGATTTTTAAAAAAATTTTAGCATTTAATATTAGTAAAGTATAATAATCTGTATATATAATTTAAAATTTAAAAAGCAAAGCTAAAACTAAATAAAGCTAATCTGCATCTCTTCTAATACTATTCCAGGTTTTATATTTCTAGGGGGATGCTCCTTTAAATTACTTGACTAATCATTTGTATCACCTGTTATGCCATTGATCTTCAATTTACTCGAGCAGACTCCAGAAACGTCTCCATTCATCCCTCTTGCGTGTTAGTGTAGCCCAGTGTTATCTGCTTTCCCCAGGAACAGGAAGAGCCTCAAACCATTCATTCAGGGTATTGACAAAGAAGTCTGAGCAACTCGTAGGTGGGTGGCCACTCGGTCTTTTGACGTCCCGTGGAATCAGTCAATAACAGCTGTAGTCCAGCGGTCATTCCTAAATCGCATTATGTGTCAAGCCAACCTGATTTTTGATGTCTTGGCAAAAGAGACTATGTCCCTGATTCTTGACCATCAATGGAGGTCAGAACTCCGGATTTCTTTTTTCACTTGAGTTAAATGTAATATTCCAAGCATAGCTCTTTCGATTCCTCTTTGGGAAACCCAAATAGTGTTCTCGTCCTGTTTCATAGGGCCCAGGTCTCTGAGGCATATGTTAGTGCAGGAAGAACAGTGGAGTCGAGAAGATGTGCCTGGAGTTGGAGGTTCTTTGTCCTCTTAACCACTTCTTCGATAGGCGTTCCATGCTGCTCTCTTCCTCCTGCACAGTTCTGGCGCCAAGTCATTCCTCATGTTGAACAGTTCTTGTCCCGGGTACACATAGCTGCTGCATTAGGAGATGTTCGTTCCATTGAGAGCAAATAGAATGTCAGGAACTAGTTTGTTTTTTATGAACATTGTCTTGTTGAGATTAAGCTGCAGTCCGAACTTTCCACACTCTCGGTCGAAGTCGATCAGCATTTGTGCCACTTGGCTAATGTTTGGCATTATGAGAATGATGTCCTCAGCGAAGCAGAGGTGTGGTAGTTGCTGACCGTCTATCTTCACTCCAATTCCTTCCCATTCCAGTCATCGCATGTTATTCTCGAGGGTGGCACTGAAGGGTTTCGGTGAAATAGTATCACCCTGCCGAACCCCTTTCTTTATGTCAATGATCACTTCCTTGTAGAATGGTGAGATCCTAGTGGTGAATCCATAATACAACTCACACAGGATCTTGATGTACTGAGTTTAAATACCCTGTTTGGCTAGGGCTTGGATGACTGCTTCAGTCTCAACAGAATCAAAGGCCTTCTTTAAATTACTGAACGTTAGACAGAATAGCATCTTGAACTCTCATGAAACTTCAGTGAGCTTGGTCACTGTGTGGATATGGTCAATCGTGCTGAATCCTTTTCGGAACCCGGCTTACTCACGTGGTTGTCCTTCATGTAATGTTCTGCCTATTCTATTCAGAATGACTCAAGTGTACAACTCGTTGACAATGGACAACAGGTAGATTGGGTGATAGATGCCAATGTTGTGAATGTCTCCTTTTTGGTATAACAGAATGGTCCTGCTGGTTTTCCATTGGGACGGAAACTTGTATTTGACAGGTAGTGTGTGAAGAGCCCAGCCAGTGTTTTGAAGATATTACTTGAGTAATAGCAATACTAATTACTTATTCTTTTGTGTGTGTGTGTGTGTGTGTGTGTGTGTTTTCCACACTGTGCTTAGGGCTTACTTTTAGTTCTATGGTCAGTAATTACTTCTGGCAGTGCTTACTGGACTATATGACATGCTGGGGATTGAACCTGGACTAGCCACATGCAAGACAAGTGCCGTACTTATGCAATCTTCCTAGCCCCATTAGCTAGCTAGCTAGCTAGATAGATATAGATTATATATCTTGATTATGTTTTAAATATTTATATATATACACACCTTGATTATGTTTTAAATACGTGTATTTTCATTAAATTAAAAAAATAAGGGGCTGGAACGATAGCACAGCGGGTAGGCCTTGCGCACGGCCGACCTGGGTTTGATTGCCAGTATCCCATATGATGTCCTGAACACTGCCAGGGGTAATTCCTGAGTGCAGAGCCAAAAATGTTCCCTGTGCATTGCTGGGTGTGACCCAAAAAGCAAAAAAAAAAAGTATTTTAAAAAAGTTTAAATTCAAAACATAAAATTTCATAACACATAAAGGGGGTAAATTGTATTAAAACACACACACACACACACACACACAAAGAAACATTACCAAATTGTCTAAAAAGAAAATGAGAGACCAAAAATGAAGATACCTGTGTTAATTCTATCAAGATTGAATTATAATGTGAGCTACAGTTTTGTCCCTGGTAGCAATTTCAACTATCCCAAGGGATGTACTTCTAACTGTTAGTCAGGAATTATCTGATTGTATACAATGTTCAGTGTGTCACAAGACCCTTGTCCATTCCCTATTGGTAGGTGGCCTAAACTCATTTTATTTTACCTTGCTTTTATATACAATACTTTTCCTTTGTTTCGGATAGCTTTTCATAATACCTATCTTGTTACCAGATGATATGATGCAAGATTTAATCATGTATTAGAGTCAATCAGATCTTTAAAATTTGTGTGGTTGAATTTTTTGATTAAGCTTTACATTCCCACATATATAAGCAGTTTATTCTTTGTTTACTTGCTAGTTATGACAATATGTTTATACAGTTGATCCGGTTTAACTCTGTTTTTTATTTCTATATTTTTAATTAATGGAAATGTTTACTAATAAGATTATGCAACACATACGTCTATAAGAAATAATACTTATATATATCACATTCAGTTTGTTTCATCTTCAAAACTAAGACATTTCACAAAATTCTAGAATAATGCTATAAGCAATATAGGAACCAATAAATAACTAACTTCTCTTATGTATGCTTCCCTGTATATAAGGGTAATGATTCAATTTTAGGTGTATTATTTCCCATATATTTTTTTCATGTGTAGGTTCTTGATCATATATAATCATAAAGAAAGTGAGCAATATCCCTATTACCTAAATTATCATAAAAATAAATTTAAAATTTAAAACATAGTTGATCTACTGCACTATATTCTGTACTCACCCACATTTCATGCTACGGTTTTAATATTTTTTGCTCGTTTTATGGGACTCTTTTTTCTCTGTCATACTTTTTTAATTAAAACTCACTGAAAAAAAAACGCTCACTTCAAACATCTCAAGATTATTTATTTCACCATTTTATAATTAGACCTACTTCCTTCTAATCTTTTGACTACCTCTACTTCGGCCATTCTAAACTCTAGTTATTAATCTGTTCGCATTATTTTAAAAGTGATATGAGAACTGGATGTTACATGATGCTACCATTTCAGATTTCTTCTTTTCACTCAACTTCACTTTCTGTAGATTCACCATTATTGACTCACTATCAGTAAACTGCTCCTTTTCTTTGCTGAATATAATGTCATGTTATATATGAATCCATTTGTTGAATCTCTTGAAGGACATTAGGACTGAATCTGCTGTTTAGATACTATTAATAAAGCTGCTACACATATCCATGGATAGGTTTTTGATATATATATCAAATATATATATATATCAAACATATATATGCTCAGAGATCTTTCTCGGAAGACTCTGAGGTCCTTGTGGTGTGTACAGCTGGATGCACACAGAATAAGCACCTTACAATGTAATCTCTCTGGCCTCATGTGAATTTGTTTTTAAAAACACCTTTTTTGGAACTAATTTTTTTTTGACACAAGCTAAATTTTTGTACTTTTCCAGCAAGGAATCTTCCAATATTCAGTTTATTGGTATGCATTTTCTTATTACATCACTGATGGAGACCTTATTATTATTGATCCACTGTGGATTATTCATTTAAGAGTTCTGTGCATAACTGACATTTTGCTTACATTCAGAATTTTATCATCTCTCTCCCTCTTGACTTAGAGATACTATTTTCTGCTAATGTTTTCTCTTTCTATTTTGTTATCAGTTTGAATGAGCAAACTCAAAAAGGCATATTGCAAGCAAATTTGAGGGGATTTTATACTCAAAGGCTTTCTTATTATGCTTTCATAGTTCAGTGAAAGTTAGCTCAGGTACCACAAATTTCAAAGGCACTGTCTCATTATTGTATGGTTTCAACTCTATTTCCTATTCCTTTATAGATACCATTTCCCTTTAATAGATTAGGATCTCTTATTCTCGTAAACCCAAATACTGTAATGTATTTGGTAATTTCTTTTGTATTTGTTTCATCATTTTGCTACTGTTTCCCTATCAAGGAAAGGACACACCAATGAATGGTGAACTGTCTAAAAAGAGGAAGATACTGAAGAACTGATCAGAAAATCTATGTTGATTTTAGAGTATTGTTCACAACTATACTTTACATAGTCTGAGTGGGTTGATTTAGAAAAAGAACATTATTTCACCGGAGAGTATTTAGTGTGTCTACTCATACATATTTTTGTTAAATAGTTTTTTTTCCCCAAAACTCTTTATTTTCCTGTTTTGATGCATATGAAACAGTATTCCATGAGTCCAGGAAAAGAAAGAACAATGCATATGTGTTTTCTCTAGAATACAGATATTCTCACCCAACCCTACTAGTGTTAAGTATGCTGCCTATTTCTTTTTACATCGAAACTTGGTTTTAATCTCTCCAAACACAGTAATAAAGTGCATCTGGCTGATTTATGGGGTAGGGGAGAACTTCTGGTCCTTTAATCACCAAACATTTTAAAGTAATTTGCTGAGTGCTTGAGTCCCCACCCGTGCCTATGAGTACTTAGTGCTTATGATTTTTGAGACAATATGCTCGCTTCTTGTTTGCACCTTCTCTTCTGTTTAGATAAATTAGTTATAACTAATTTGCTTTGTGCTTCCTAGCTTGTAAAACCAGTAAATATTTTGTTGCTTTAGGTTGGTAAATCAATACTCTTCTTGATCCTTTATAACTATCAAGTAAGGCTTTTATAGAAATGAAGAAAAATATGTATTTTCAATGGATTTAGTCAGAATTTATATTATTTTGTAGAATCTGCAATATTTTTTTCGAAGTATGAATAATCATTAATTACAAATTAGAATTTCATTTATGATTTCATTAATCTTGATCTCAGCTACGACTTTATGTCATTTCCTTCTGAATAGCATTTAGGTTTCAGTTTTAGTATCCAGCTTCTAAGATATTTCCAACAACTGAACTTAAGTGTACCTATTATAGTTTGTTTTGATTATTTTTAAAAATGATCCGAAAAGAAAAATGTTTACTGTGAAGAGGGAGCAATGTACAATTAACAACTACTAACATGTAATAGCTTTGATTGAAAAACTTGAAAACAGTTATATCTTCATAATAAAGATTATGTGTGCATATGTATATGCACATATATATATATATATATATATATATATATGTGTGTGTGTGTGAGCTCAGAAATCACTATGTCAGGGGTCCAGCTACCAGAAGTAGTATCAGATTGTATCTTGGTTGGTAACATGCAACACAAGAAACCTCACCATTTTACTTCTTATCAGCTCCTTCTAAGATATATTTTTAATGTGTGGACAAGTGGAAACTGTCATAAAATCAAAAATATTCACCAGAGGGTTGGCTGGTTAGGTAGAGCACAGAGGACTTTTAGAACAGAGGAAATACTATGTGTAAAATTTTAATATTGGGTAAAGTCATTATATATTTGTTCAAATCTATAGAATATGTAATATCAAGAGAGAACTCTAAAGTAAGTTATGGATTTTAGTGGTTAAGACATGTTAGTCTAGATGCATCAACTGTAATAACTATGCCATTTGGTGGGGAGTGCTGATAATGAAAGATCATCATGTAATTGGGAGGCTGATGTATGGAAATTTTTCAATTTTCTTTGAATTTTGCCTTGAACCTAAAATTGCTCTTAATATCATATATTTTTAAATGTGTAGACAGATGCAAAATTGTATATTGCCATATATACCAAATTTTCTTCCTGATTAAACTTCTAAAAATAGCATAGGGTATGGAATAAAATATTAATTTTGTAACAGTATTGGAAGTCAAGAACAGATAAGATCAGGAAAAACCTACATTTGGAAAACATGTGAAAGTTGGAAAAATTTAAGTAAGATTAGATTGTGGCTTTCCCACTCTTGGCATTTTTCATGCAATCATGGAGGTGCTGAACCAGTTGATCATATTCCTCATTGATGTTCTCAATGACGGCATCTTCCCACGTTGCCGTAATAGTGCCAAAGAGCTCCCAGTCATTATGGGAGTTCTCTTCTTAAACTTAAACTTTGCAGTCCTTTCTCCCTGATCTGTGAAGTAGAATTTTGCACGAAAAGATGGTGGTCTGATCCCGTTTGGAATTTTGGAAAAACAGCAACATTGGTCAGGCAAAATCTTTGATTGAATAGCATGTGGTCAATTTTGTTGTGGAACTGTCCACCGAGAGATTTCCATGTCCAACGTTTAGATTCGGCCTCCTGGAACTGTGAGTTACCGTGGATGGTCTTGGTTGACATGATGAACTCAGACAGTCTCTCACCCTGTTCGTTCCATTCTAGGCCATGCGACCCAATGTGGAGTTCTTCGGGCAACCTTCTCGGACCTGTCTTGGCATTAAAATAACCAACAATGATCTTGTAGAAGGTGTGGTCTTCTTTATAGAACTTTTCCAGCTCCATGTAGAACTTCTCAATTTCTTCTTCATTGTAGTTGGATATTGGAGCATAGACCACTGTTGGGGTCTCAGCAGTTAGCCTGAGACCCTGGCCAAATCCTCTACTCTTAGAGACAGAAACAGGCTCTCTTCAAACAGGGCCCTAAGGCCCTGTGCCAGCACTCCACCCAGAAGGGCTCCCTGGAGATAGTGGGATGAAACTTGAAAGTCACCACTTGTCTGAGCTAAGCATACCGGGCCTTGAAAGGAGGGAACATGAATCATTAATTAACATCTGTAAAGGGCCCAGCAAAATCTTTACTCCAGAGCTGATAACCAGGTATCCATCTTGCCCACTCCTCCTTAAAATTTGTTCTTTAAATATTGGTATGTGAGCTTAATAAAAATGAGAGTTGTTTGACCTCCAGCTCTCCCCTCTCTGCGTGGTTCTTTCTTGGTGTTGGCGGTGCGGGTGACCGCGGTGCGCTGAGGGACAGGGCAGAGGCTTCTCCCTCTCTCCCTCCCTCTCCTATAGGGAGTAAGTCCAGTGGCTGGGGGATCTTACCCCAGTTTGCCAGGGTTGACTGGCCGGACCCTGACAGACCACAAAGATAGAAACTGCCAGCAGTGAGCCACATCTACTCAAACATAATCATCAATTTGGGTTATTAAGCATTCGAATGAATCAATGTGATGTCGGTGGGCCCCACGGGTGACTTTCGTGAAGTGGGGAGGAGAAAGACGGTCACTTTCTCTCCAGCCGCCTCAAACACCCGGGACCCAGGGTTACTGGGTTCTTGTCTCGCTCGCAGAAAAGAATTTCAGGAGTAGACAAGCAGTGAAGTAAATAGATTTTATTCAGAGGTTTCTGAGGGAGGGAGGAAGGGATAAGTGGAAAAGAAAAACCAGTAGGAGTAACGCGCTCAAGGGAGAACGCGGGCTTCTCCAAGGGTGGAGGAAGCTCTACACACATCCTAGCACTGGACACGAAAGCATGAAAGTACACATCTCAAGGGGGGAGATGCGGGCGACACATGTGCTGGGCCACATAGAACACAGCACATGGGCTCAGGCAGCATATGCGCGCACCTCCTTTGTTCAAGGTGTCTTTTATAGGGTTTCTCCAACCTGCGGTCAACCAACATGGGGTTTCTTTCCAGGTAAAAGTTCGTTGCTAAGGTTACCAGGGAGGTTGGGAGTGGTGATGGCCTTCTTTGGGGAACCTCCTGGGGAGGGGACCATTATCCTCAGGGTCTGCTGATGGTTTCTTCCGGGTCTTTTGTTTTCTTGAATCTGCACATCTTAAGAGTCTCCTTCCCAGAGACTCTGCTAAATCTCAATTTTCATTGCCAAGGGCCTTTTCCTATCTACCTGCCTACATCAAATGCTCATGGCCAAGTTCGTGCTAATAAGGATACTGATGCCACAAAGCCTCTGTTGTCGCATGTTCCGAGGAACAGTTTTTCTCCAGTGTTGAAAATGGCATGATGTGATTTGTGCCTTATCCTTTCGGTCAGACCAATGTCGTACTTGATCTTCTGCGCCTGCACCATCAGGTCCTCTATGGATGCTTCTGATGCCGAGAGTGGGAAAGCCACAACAGACGCCTGTCTTTGGAAACTCTCAAGCTCATTCACCAACATGGTTTGGCACGAGCCTCAGGCAACCACAAGCTAACATCCAAGCTCACAAAACTATGCAGAGCAGTGATAAAGGAAGACCTCAAAGAGAAGAGCAGCAGTGTTGGTCAATGCAGCAGAAGCTGGGAAAAGTATTCGCAACACTTGCCTGTCCTTTGCCAACTACAAGACCAAAATGACTGCCTCCGATGTCCTGATGGATCTATCACATCTTCCAGAAGAGCAATGGAGAGGATTATTTATGACTTCTACTCGCATCTCTTTGACAGCCATGTCCACCTGCCCACGTACCAAATTCCGCAGGATGGATCTGTCATTCCCCGACCACCAACAGGATGGTCAGACTTCTTCGTCAAAACCCTGAATGAACAATTTGAAGCTCTTTCTGTTCCTTGAGTGAGCAGATATCATTGGGCGACGCTAGCATGCGACAGGGACGAATGGAGACATTACTGGTGCCTGCTCGAGCAAATCGAAGATCAATGGGATGACAAGTGATACAAGTGATACAAAATTAGATCGAAAACTTCAAACATAACCCCAAACAAGCTTTCCATTGAGATAGAGGGAAGGAAGCCCATCAAAGTTGTTTTGAGTGCTAGAGTAATAAACAGAATATGGACAGAGCATCTTCTATTCTTATTGAGTGACAAAGTCAATAAAATCCTTCTCAGCTTTGAGAGCATTGCGAATGACGTGATCTGTTTTTTTTTTAATTTTATTGAATCACTGTGAGATAGTTACAAGCTTTCATGTTTGGGTTACAATCACACAATGTTCAAGCACCCATCCCTCCACCAATGTATATTCCCCACACCAATATTCCTGGTATACTCCTCCTTTCTCACCCTCCACATGTCTCCATGGCAGACAATATTCCCCATACTCTACTTTTGGACATTATGGTTTGCAACACAGACCTGAGAGGTCATGTTTAGTCAGTTATCTACTTTCGGCATGCATCTCCCATCCCAAATGATTCCTCTAGCCATAATTTTCTTAGTGATCCCTTCTCTATTCCATCTGCCTTCTCTCCTCCTCTCATGAAGCAGGCTTCCAGCTATGGGGCAATCCTCCTGGCCCTTGTATCTACTGTCCTTGGGTGTCAGCCTCATGTGATGTTATTCTATACTCCACAAATGAGTGCAGTCCCTCTGTGTCTGTCCCTCTCTTTCTGACTCATTTCACTTAGCATGATACTCTCCATGTTTATGCATTTATAAGCAAATTTCATAACTTCATATCTCCTAACAGCTGCATAGTATTTCGTTGTGTAGATATACCAAGATTTCTTTAACCAGACATCTGTTTTAGGGCACTCGGGTTGTTTCCAGATTTTTGCTTTTGTGAACAGTGCTGCAATGAACATATAGATACAGATGTCATTTCTACTGTACTTTTTTGCACCATCAGGATATATTACCAGAAGTGGTATTGAGAGGTCATATGGAAGATCAATTTCTAGTTTTTGAAGGACTATCCATATTGTTTTCTAGAAAGGCTGGACAAGTCAGCATTCCCACTAACACTGAAAGAGCATCCCTTTTTCCCCACATCCATGTCAGCACTGGTTGCTTTTGTTCTTTTGAATGTGTGTCAGTCTCTGTGGTGTGAGATGATATCTCATTGTTGTTTCGATTTGCATCTCCCTGATGACTAGTAATGTGGAGCATTTTTTTCATGAGCCTTTTGGCCATTTGTATTTCTTTTTTGAGGAAACTTCTGTTCATTTTTTCTCCTCATTTTTTGATGGGGTTGGAGGTTTTTTTTCTTATACAATTCTACTAGTGTCATGAATATCCTGACGTGATCTTATATCCTCTCTAACTTAGGAAACAAATTGCTGATTTTATCTACCTAGTAACATACCCTATTTCTGAATATATGGTGCTACATTATCAGTTGAATTTCAATACAAGACAATGAAATAAAACTATGAACAATCAACACATCCATGCAAAGATTCAGCATTAAAAATTCAATAAATATTACAAAACGTTTAGAAAACTAAAGAAGGAAATCATGAAGATAGGCAAAGATTCAGGAAAAATTTTAGAAGAAGTACTTAGAAATATTTAGAAAAAATTTAGAAAAAAAATATTTTCCAGAAGTGGAATACAGATGAACATATATACATAAGAGGTTTTCTAACCTATAATAAATCTGACAAGAGTGTATGTGCACATATGATATTGTGTTATATATATGCATATAGCACATAATATTTATTACACAACTTTCAAAAACTTAAAATTTGGTGTGCTGAGTAGCATTGTCAGTAGCACTGTCGACTCATTGTTCATATATTTGCTTGAGTGGGCACCAGTAATGACTCCATTGTGAGATTTGTTACTGTTTTTGGCATATCGAATATGCCACAATTGCTTGCCAGGATCTGCTTGCAGGAAGGATACTCTCAGTAGCTTGCTGGGCTCTACAAGAGGGACAGCCTGATTGCACAGCCGGTGGGGCTTTTGCCTTTGTTCGATTCCTCTGTCCCTCTCAGAGAGCCCAGCAAGCTATTGAGAGTATCCCGCCTGCATGGCAGAGCCCGGCAAGCTACCCGTAGCATATTCAATATGTTCTGAGTATAGAAATAAAATTTTGGAAAAGAGAAATTTCATAATCTAATGGTCAGGGAATAAATTGTTTCAATCATTCTTTGTTTTGTTTTGGTTTTGGGGGGCAGACTGGGTGGAATTCGAGGCTTACTCCTGACTTTGCACAAAAGTCACTCTACATGGGTCTTGGAGTACCAAATTGGGGATTGAGGACTGAACTCCATTTGCACCACAAGCAAAGCTACCTGCTTTAACATCACTCCACTTACTGTCTCAATCACTTGGGAGTTCCGAATGCCTAGTAAACTGAGAGAAATACATTGTACAATATAGTAATTCTGCTCTTGTGGACATACCGTAGTGTTGAGCTTCCAGAACTGTGTCTCTGGCCCCATGTGGGTTTGTAAAATTGAATGTGGAGTACTACACACACACACACACACATACAAATGTCAATATTAAAAGATTTTAAAACGCGCAAAATCAGAAATTAATTCAAAATAAAATGTGTAATGAATTTGAGGTATTTTAGACAGCTTTTGTCTTTGTTGCATTTGTAGGATAAAAATGGGGTTGCATGTGGAAAATGAATCTCTACCCTAAAGAAACTCATATATATAAGAATGGATTCATTCAGTAGCAGTTTTCACAGTAAAATTTTTGAGAGTAGCTTTTAATTATTTTCTGCATGTATTCATACTCCCAAAATACAAATTCTAAATACAGTAAGTATACTAAGGAAGCGAACATAACTTGTTTTGTTTCTATTTGACAGCTTTTTAAAATTACATATTTTTTAATGTATAAGTATGTGGACAGCAAATATCATTGAGTAGTAATGATGACAAACTGGAAAATAAAGGGTTTAGATAGTACTACCCAAAGAAGAGATTAGCAAAGTATAAACAGCATACATCAAGAATTTTCATGATCTTGATATTTTTCTTGATATTTTTCTCATAAAACTGTAACAAATTCCACATTAATTATGTGAGGTGGTGACATGTGCATTTAAAATTGTTTTCTAAACTTGACACATTTCATAGAAAAGATACACTGAAATTTAAAATATAACTACACAAAAATATGTATAGGGATTCTTGTAATAACTTTAATCAGAATTGCTGAATGAAGCTCTTAAGTATTTAATGAATGAGAAATTGGGTACATACAAAAATTGTTTTTCCCCAGTACTCAAAAGACAAAATCATATGAGAAACTTAAAGTCATATTACTATGAGTAAAAACTAGTTTGAAAAGCCTATATATATATATATATATTTTAATCACATGGCATTCTGGAAAAGCAAAGCATCGTAGATGTAACAAAATAAATCAGTGATTGATAAAGTTTGGGTCTGAGGATGGAGTAAGGGATGATGTCAATGTTTCAGGAGAGAGAAATAACTTGTTATGGCACTATAGTGGTAACAATGTGCCATTATTTATTTATCTAAAGTCATAGAATATGCATCACTGTCATTGAATCCTATTGTAAAATGTGAATTTTAGGTTTTGATAATGTGATGTTATTTATTTCAATGGAATCAGTCTGGTGGGAAATGTTGAGTATGGGAGGTTATGTATGGGTGGCCAGTTAATCAATGTTCATTCCCCTAAATATTTGTTACCCGAAAAATGCTCTAAAAATTTAGGTTTTAAAATAGAAAACCAAAACTAAATGAAAAATATCACATTAAAACAATGCAAAATGTTAAAAGAGAAAAAAAAAACACTTTCAAAGTTGGTCTTGAGTCAAAATGGAGCATAATAGCGGCACTGCTGGCACTGTGCCAAATCAAATTGGGTATAGCCAAAGAAGTGCCAAGAAGAAAATATATTGCCTTACATGCACTCTTTGTAAAATAAATTATATTCTTAAGTGAAATAAGCATCTAACTTGGGAAGCTGGGTGAAATAATGGATATGCCTATTTAAAAAGGACAGAGGCTAGCTTAATGGTTAATAGTATAGCCTTGAACTAGGTACATAGCTTTGAGTTTAGACTGCAAGACACTGAAAAAGTTTAACTCAGGAAAACTTAACTCATTTTGCCTCATTTCTCTGTTTTTGTCTAATAATGATAGTAACTTTATTATTGACTACATTAGATTACATTTGTTAATACCATTCAAACATTTAGAGCATGTACTCATAACATCAAAAAATGGTGACTATGTAATGCTATGTATCTAACTCACAAAATTTAAAAGAACTTAATAAAGGAATAAATGTAATTTGATTAAATGGAGAAGTTAAAATACATATAAAGCAATGAAATCTATGTTAAAATTTAAGAAAGACAAAACTAGGAATAATGAAGAGAATGTCTTTTGATAATAAAAACTAAAACAAGGAGTTAAAGAAGTCACATAGATATATTTGCAGCTCATTACAATTTTGGTGAATTCTCTTGTTATGGATATTTAAAATAAAAGAGAAACGCTGAATTATTAGATAATTATTGCCTCCAGCAGCCTTTCTTAAAACTTTAGTGATGTCTGGGAAAATTAGTGCTGTTTGTTTTTCCTCAGCAATTCAGGTGAAAAATCAATTGAAAGAACATTATAGGAAGACAAAATGTATTTATTTATCAGGAGCTCATTTCCTCATAATTAAACACTAATACTATTTAGTAAATATTTCTTCTTAGAAAATACACAGGCACTTTGATAAGCTCTTGATTTTCAAGGTATTTTTCATATATTATAGACTATAGCACAGCGGGTAGCGCGTTTGCCTTGTACACAGCCGACCCGGGTTCAATTCCTCCATTACTCTCAGATACCCAGCAAGCTACTGAGAGTATCCCGCCTGCATGGCAGAGTCTGGCAAGCTACCCATAGCATATTCGATATGCCAAAAACAGTAACAAGTCTCACAATGGAGACATTACTGGTGCCTGCTTGAGCAAATTGATGAAGAGCAAGACGACAGTGCTACAGTGCTATTATTAAATAATTATTTTTCTTAATTGTGTTTTTTTTTGTTACGATAAGCCAAGCTCTTACAAATCTTCTTTCATTAAATAAACATGGTGTTTGTACTATCTGAAACAACTGCATTGTGACATCAAGAATATCTAAAATCCATAAAATGAGAAATTTGACAGGCTCTGTTGCCAAACAAATGGTGACTCTAAACTTGTCTCTCCAGGGTAAGAAATCATAGATAGATAGAGTGATAGATAGAGATCTCAGAAGTCAATAGAAGTTAAAGAACATAAGTAGTAATTATGAGTGATAGAGGAAGAAATAGTCATTTCTTAAATGGAGGTTAAGATAATGATCCTTGGGACACTATCTATGACCAAATTGTGAACCGCATTAATACAAACAAAATCAGAATAGTGAAACCACTTACTTGTATTTGTTTTGTAAGATAAAGGATATAAGAACACTGATGACTTCCTAAATTCCCCATCCTATGCCTGCATAACCTAAATTATTTTCTGGATCCTATAGTACAGATCTGATTAGAGATTCCTGAAGATTTTGTTCCACAAGTTAAGTGTTCAGTGCTATGTCAACTCTGTGTGTTCTGGAACAAATTTTTGCTTGCATATATTATGACATTAAATATACTTCCTAAGATTGAGAAATATAGCTAGACTCTCTCATCAGATGGGAATTGTTGATTTTAATAATGAAGCATAGAATTGGAGTTACATTTTTTGATATACATGTGTACCAGATTCAGTGAATGTACTGAAAGTAAAAATTGGCTGGGAGATTATTGTATTTGAGGAAAAAATAAAATCAGATTCTGCTCTCCATTTCATGGGGCCCACAGAGAAAAAGCATTTTGTTGATAACCACATACAATGAGTTTATACTTAAGACTTAAGTATATAAGTCTTATAGACTTAAGTCTTACTATTAGACTTAAGTCTAATAGTACTTAAGACAGTGATTGTAAAATCCATTTATAACTAGGGGTTATGAGATTAATAAGTAAAATCTATTGGTCTAGACATAATAGTATAACATTAAATAATAAGAGCATACATATTGGACTGGAGTGATAGCACAGCGGGTAGGGTGTTTGACTTACATGCGGCCAACCTGGATTTGATTCCTCTGTCCCTCTCGGAGAGCCTGGCAAGCTACTGAGAGTATCCTGCCCGCACGGCAGAGCCTGGCAAGCTACTCGTGGTATATTTGATACGTCAAAAACAGTAACAAGTCTCACAATGGAGATGTTACTGGTGCCCACTGGGGCAAATCGATGAACAATAGGACAACAGTGTTACAGTGCATACAAATAGGGGCTGGAGCAATAGTACAACGGGTAGGACATTTGCCTTGCATGCGGCTGACCAGGCTTCAATTCCCAGCATCACATATGGTCCCCCGAGAACAGCCAGGAATAATTCCTGAGTGTAAAGCCAGGAGTAACCCTTGTTGTGCATCACCGGTGTGGCCCAAATAGAAAACTAAAAGATTTACTAAAATTAAAGATTCAAGAAAAGAAAATTACAGTTTATAAACTATAAACAGAAGATAGAAAATAAGCTTGGTGAAGGAGACAAAATTGTGAGAGTTCTATCAAAGAGAAAGGATGTATTAGTATTTGGAAGGGAAGAAATAGCTGAAGGGAGAAAGGAGAGATTAAGGTAACTGAATAACTATCATGTATCAGACATTTAAGAAAAGTTGTCAGTCAGGTGAAATGGCAAAGAGATGTTTCATAAAAGAAATGAACAGTACTGTTTGCCTCTCTATTCAAAAGCCACTGCTATTCATAATGCAAATAATATCATTCACCAATATATATACAATATGTTGATTTTACACACTATAACCTTGTCTTTAAAGAATATATGCTGTTGAGAACTTTATCAATAATCATCAGTGACTTTTATGATAAGTAAATTTAATAACTAAGACAAGGAACCATAGAACTGAGACATTGAAAGTCAGGAATTTATTTTTTATTGTTTAGAAAGATTATAGGTATACTTGAATTGTTCTATTACACACTCCATCCATAATAATCACTATTTCAATATATTCTAGTCACCAAATAATCATTATTTAAATGTATTCTGGTCAATGTATTCTGTTTATTATTCTTTGTTCTGTCATTTTCACATTAAAGGTACCATCATTTATCTCTGTTACTTTTTTACACCTACAGGTATTTATAATTTTTCTTCATTATAATCAAATCTTTAAGAATAAACAACATCATCATTCAAAAAAACCTAAATGTATTGAGTCCTTAATTAAAATTCTTTAATGATTTGCAATAGACTTCAAGCTAATTACCATAATGTATAAATCATTTAAATATTTGATATTGCTCTATGGAATCATAGAATTCTGAGTATCCTTCTATCATAACATTTGTTACACATTCTTAATTACAGTATACTTTTGTCTTTTCTATATTTTTATTTATTTCCTTCTTTCTCTTATTGTTTAAAATGACGATATATTAGTTTTATAGATATTTGCATAGCTTTTGACACATTGAACAGATAGGCACATAAAAACCAGTAGAGATGTTTACTTATTCATCTATGCTAATACAGTGCATCACTGTATCACTGCCATCCTGTTGTTCATCGATTTACTCGAGCGGGCACCAGTAACATCTCTATTACACTCAGCCCTGAGATTTTAGCAGCCTCTCCCTACTTGTCTTTCCCAACGATTGGAGGCTCTTTCAGGGTCAGGGGAATAAGACCTATTGTTACTGTTTTTGGCATATCAAATATGCCATGGGTAGCTTGCCAGGCTCTCCCGTGCAAGCGGGATACTCTCTGTAGCTTGATGGGCTCTCCAAGAGGCATGTATTTATCTGTTACTGAATTTTGGATATGAATATGCCATGGGTTGCTTGCCAGGCTCTCCCAAGCAGGCAATAGACTCTCGGTAGCTTGTCAGATTCTCCAATAGGGAGAACTAGGGAGAACTAGGCTATTAGATGTCTCGGCCAAGATATCTATAAAACTAAGCTTCTGGGAGCTTGGTTTTATAGTCTCTGGATGTTGGCCATTGATTGGATTACATGGAGCCAGGGGCAGACTCTGTGTGTGACTGCCTAGCTACTGGAAAATGGGGGAACTGGGTGAAATAGTCCCAGTCCTGATCTGAGCAATCTTGGAGATCTAGGCCTCGGGTCCTGCACACCTGGTTCCTCCGCCAACTACCCCATGCGTGAGACTTGTTCAAACATGTGGAAAATGGCACAGAGAATGGCCTTGGCTGGCTTCTGGAGGTCCTCAACTGCCAAGTGTCTGCTCGGCGTGGGGAGGGAAATGCAACACGTCCCCTCTGAGAGGCTCTAGTTAAGACAGCCAGGCGCAGGGGCAAAATACTCTCTCCAAAGAGAGCAATGCAGAGAGTCTCTTGTCCCCGCTCCTGACTGTCTTCATCAGGGCCCCTCAGAGGGGGTGGGTTTCAGTTTCCCTCCCCACCCCGAGCAGCGCCCCCACAGCCAAAGACCTCCGGAGCCCAGCCACAGCTATGCTCAAGGCCTCTCTCCACAAGTTCAGACAAGTCTCATGCATGAAGGAACTGGCAGAGGAACCCAGGTATATGGGACCCGGGGCTGACATCTCCAAGGCTGCTCAGATTGGGACTGGGCCTCTTCCACTGAGATCCCCCATTTTCCAGTAGCTAGGCGGTCACACCCAGGGGCTTCCCCCGGCACCATGTAATCCCACCAACACCAACATGCAGAGACTATAAAACTAAGCTTCCGGAAGACAACTTATAGACTAGTGCTCACTCTGGGAGAACTTAACAAGCTACGGGGAGTTTCCTTCCCACATGGGAGTGCCTTGCAAACTCCCCATGGCATATTCACATGCCAAAACCAGTAACAATGATGGGTCTCATTCCCCTGACCCTGAAAGAGCCTCCAATGTGTCACCATTGGAAAGGACGTGTAAAGAGAGGTTTCTAAAATCTCAGGGCTAGGACGGATGGAGTCATTTCTGATGATCAACGGGATGATGATGATGATGATGATGATGATATTATCTCATATAATGTTAGATTGTTGATATATGTCTTATTAATATTTTACCTAAACTCTGCATTAAAAGTATAAAGAAGGCAGCAAACCTTTTAAACTATATTCCTCTTAGATCTTGGGCATAATAGACACTCATTTTTAGTGAAAGTCTAGTCAGTGGATTAATTTAGTTAAAGCCTCCCAAAGGACTGCAGTGTATAATTCTTTCCCTGGAAAGAATTTGGAAATGCATAGTAATAAGTAGGAAAAACTACTTCCTTAGATTTTACACATGATAACACAGTCTCTAGATAATTAATGAACAGAACTGATTTGAATCATTTAGCTTAAAATCCTTAGAAATCTCTTGTTTTAGATCATAAGTTAAAAAGGCAAAAGAAATCATATTTAGTTTCATATGCTTTAGCCACCATTTTTAAAATGAAAGATGATTCCCCTTATTTTTCTTTATTCATAATAATTTTATTTGACATAAATTACAGGAAAAAAAGATGTAAGTAATTTCCATCCCTAGCTGCAAGTCTAAGATAAGAAACTTTTATTACTTTTTATGACTTTACAAGTTAACTGTCCTAGACAAATGCCTAATTTTTGGTTTGATATATTACTAGTAACATTTGTGATTTCTGCATTTGATCTTCCACAATTCATCTAAAATATCATCTAAATTTTAAAGGATATATAATATAGCCACAATACTATAGTAATAATAAATTAATTATACATTTAAAATATATAAATTTTAGTAGCTTAGGGGGAAAATTTTCAATATTATAATAGTTTATCAAACTGATATACAAACTGATATGCACTGTACTCCACCACTACCAAACTGCCTATAACTGTACAACATTGTCGCTATATTTCCTCTGGTCTTGTCATTATTCAAAAATATCACTTCTTGATAGTGGGTTCTGTAATGAAAGGTTTATCATTGTCAAATACTATCTCTTCTCTAGTTGCAACTACAAGAACAATTCTAAAAATTCTGTATATATATATATGTGTATATTTATATATATATATACATATATCCAGATATCTCCAAGTCATGATTTTTAATATCAAATTGATATCTGGACTTCCAATTTTTCTGAGCATTAATTACAATATTTAACACTGCATCATTTTAAGTGACCATAGAGCAATGAATGCACAAAAATAATTGTAGTCCTCACATATAATTATGTATTATTTAGTCTTTTCCCTCTTGCAGAGTCCGGCAAGCTACCGAGAGTATCCCACCCGCACAGCAGAGCCTGGCAAGCTATTTGTGGCATATTCAATATGCCAAAAACAGTAACAAGTCTCACAAAGGAGATGTTACAGGTGCTCGTTTGAGCAAATCAATGAACAATGGGATGACAGTGCTACAGTGCAGTGCTATTTAGTTTTTAATCTGGAGGAAATCCTCTCATGTACTACAATAAAATCTGGGGACATTACTAAAAACTAAGTAGCACAAAAGATAAGTGTAGGATAACACAGCCTCAGGTAGTTTAGGTTTATAGGGTTACTCCCATCACAGTGCTCCCATTCCTCTGTGTTTATTTGTAACTTCTTTGTGTTCTGTTGACTTGTAAATACTGTTTTTCTTCTCTCCTTGAGTTCTTTGCATAGTTTATTCAGAGCCAAGTCCTTTTGTATGGGCACAGGAAGGCTGTACTAAATGCTGTGCTTTTGTAACCTGGAAGTCATTTGACTCTACATGATATTTTCCTCCTGGGCTTCTGTTTTCTCAACCTAAGCCTCAGCTGCCATTACTTCCTAGAATCTCCAAAGCAGGGTCCTGACTGGACAGACCCAAGGCAAGAGGTGAGTTATGTGCTACCCTGGCATGGAGATGGGCCTGGTCAAAGTGCCTAGTACTTAACTATAAGTTAAGGGCTTGGTCATGGACAAATGCTGTCATGATCCAGGAAGTAATAAATAGATTTGGACTCTGCTAGGGTTAGGAATGATTCATCTGGCCTCCCAGGAGACCTGCCCAGCAAGCCTCAATGTATTTCTTACTGTGCTCATACAAAAATAATTAGTATTAAGATGTTAATGAGTGTTTGCATTAAGGAAAGGAGAAAACCACCTTAAGAGGTATTTTGCCTGCTGGCAGTCAGGAAGGGCTTTGGAATGCCTCTAGGTAGTGTTGTCTTTGAACCTGACAGCCCTCAGGAAGGGCTTTCTTATGTTGATTTTGCTACCTGGCTGGGTGTAGCCTAGAGGGCAAGGTGAAGAGAGATAAGGGGGGGAGGGGAGAGATTAGTGAAGGGAGACCCAGAGGTAGATCCAGAGAGAGGAGGGAGCCAGGAATGTGGGAGATGAGAAAGATGGAAGATTGAATAAATGGTAACTAATCAGCTACCAGCTTGGTCCTCATTCTTCCTTCTCCTGTCCTTGACCAACAGCCGTTCCCATCCAGCCCATACACAGCGGTTCGAGAGCACCGAACTGGGCTGGTGAGACAGAGTCTCCCGAAGAGCCCGTGAACACACGCCCTTTTGGCGTGCTTAGTTTTTTACAGATAAGCATTTTATAATTTTACACTTTGAGGTTTGTATACTAATCAAATTCATAGTAACATAAAGTAGAACACTATGTGGTTTTAAGGGAAGAGGGAAACAAGTTATATAACGTGTATTGAGCTTTAGTTTATAAGATGTTAAAATTCTGCAGATCTGTCTCACATCAATATCTTTACATTCTAGTATATAGAACTGCATATTTTAAAATGCTGAAGTAGGTAAATTTTGGTATGTATTTTTTTCACAATGAAATATTTTAGTTTCATTTAAAATGTACAGAAAATTTCAATAAGTATACAATAGAAGTATTTAGGTCTTCAGTTATTATGAAATAAAATATTTGTCATTTTTAGACATGATAAGATTTTAAAATGCGCTTTACAGCAAAGCATATCACTAGTGGTTATATTGGAAAATGGGAACAAATGTTTTGTTTTGAGTGGATAGTATCATTTCCCTTGGTTTGTATATTCATGTAGAATAATTTGTTTTTGTTTTGGAACTGCAAAAAGTTGTGTTCAAGACTGACTCCTAAACTGGATAGCTACCTGCAAAAAAATGAACTCTGACCTCTGTCTAATGCCAGGCACAAAAGTCAGATCAAAGTGGATTAAAGACCCCAATATCAGACATGAATCTATAAGGTTCATAGAAGAAAATGTAGTCAAAACTCTCCATGACGTTGAAGCAAATGCTTCTTAAGGTATGAGATAATGAAGGAGAGGAATATGCATTTGAGATTGGCCATAAGTAGCATGATTAGGGTGTTGGTACAGTTATGTTTGCATATAAGGACTCACGCGTGTCATGTATAATAGCATCTAATTATGCAGGTAGGGTGTGTGTGTGTCTCTGTGTGTGTGTGTGAGTTACTATAAATGTTGGACCTAATGAGGAGAAAGGTAAAATAAGGTCAGAGTTCATTGTACTAAATGTGCTCCACTAACTGGTTGACACCTTAGGGATTATTCCTGGCTCTGTACTCATGTATTATTCCTGGTGGTGCTCGGGACACCTTTTTGATGCCAGGAACCCAACCTGGCAGTATCAGCAGCATTCACTAAGCTGCTGTATTATCTGACCCTTAGTTGACTATTTATACTAGTTTTAATGTATCTTTAGTTTCTTTCAAATGTATCACCAAATCATATGCAAAAAAGCATTGTTTAATTTATTTTTACTGATTTAATTGACTTTGATTTTTTCTTGTTATTGTTGTGTTTAGGACTGATAATACAATGGTGAATAAAAAAAAAAAAAAAAAAAAAAAGACTGACTCCTGTCTGTGCTCAGGTATTACTCCTAATGGTGTTCCGCAGACCACATGGGATGCTGTAGATCAAACCTGGGTCAGTGACAAAGCAAGCCAAGCACTATTACCTGCTCTCCTATCTGTCTAGCCCCTTAAGGTTTTGACAATGCCAATGAAGACTATATTAGAGGCTGGGGACTGAACCTGAAATGGCTGCATGCAGTACAAGTTCCATGCCTGCTGCACTATTTCTCTGACCTCTAAACCAGTAAATGTCTAATGTATATATCTCGCTTTTTGTTATTAACTAATTCAGCTTTTCACTGAATCATCATGGCTGGAGCGGGTAGGGCATTTGCCTTGCATGCGGCCGACCCGGGTTCGATTCCTATGTCCCTCTTGGAGAGCCCGGGAAGCTACCTAGAGTATCCAGCCTGCACGGCAGAGCCTGGCAAGCTACCTGTGGTGTATTTGATATGCCAAAAACAGTAATAACAAGTCTCACAATGGAGATGTTACTGGTGCCCGCTTGAGCAAATTGATGAGCAAAGGCATGACAATGACAGTGATGCAGTGATACTGAATCATCGTGATATACACAGTTACAAAGTTGTTCATGATTGGGTTTCAGTCATACAATGTCCCAACACCCGTCCCTTCACAAGTGTACATTCTCCACCACCAATGTCCCCAGTTACCCTCCTACACCCCTGACCCCCAACCGACTTCTATAGCAGAACTTTTCTTCTGTTTATCTTGCTTTCTCTTTCTTTTGGGCATTATAACTTTGGGGCAATACAGGTACTGAAAGCTTATCCAAGGACAGTGAAAACAGGGTCCAAGAGCTTGCCACAAATGTGTGTGTATATGTTGTGTGTGTGCGTGTGGGGGGGTGAACAAGTGGAGTAGAGTACAGTTATGACAGAGAAGGGACCACTATGGCAATAAGTAGTTGGAAATAGTCACTATTTCCTGTCACTAAATAGACAGGAACCGAGTGCTGAAAGCAGGTAGAGGGATATTCATGTATATATCTCTTTTAAAGACCCATAATTACATAACATTTTCTTCTATGAAGAGGGGCTCTGGGGCTGGAGGGATAGCACAGCGGGTAGGGCGTTTGCCTTGCACGTGGCTGACCCAGGTTCGATTTCCAGCATCCCATATGGTCTCCTGAGCACTGCCAGGGGTAATTCCTGAGTGCAGAGCCAGAAGTGACCCCTGTGTATCACCAGGTGTGACCCAAAAAGAAAAAAAAAGAAAAAAAAGAAAAGGGGCCCTAAGTGGAAAGAGAACTTTTAAGGAACTGTCCTGGAGTACTTTCAATATGTACTGAGAAGAATATATATTTGACATTTTTAGGGTGCTGAGTTCTGTGAATGTCTATTAAGCCAAGCTTTTCCATCTCAATGATTAACACTGTTGATTCCTTATTGATTTTCTGCCTGGTTTATCTGTCTGGTGGTGAGAATCTAGTGTTAAATTCCACTGTTTTGCTACTATTGATGTCTCCTTCTAGTCTATTAGGTATTGTGTTATAAATTTTGGTAATCCTTGCATGGTGCGTTTATGTTAATGAGGATTAATGCATCTTTGTGTATTTATCAATTAATCATGTTTAGCCATATCTCATAGAATCATAGTTTGAGTTCTATTTCATCTGATATAAATATGACCAGCCATGCTTTCCACACTTGCCCATGTGGTTACTTTGAGCCATTGAAAATCTAGTGACTTTTTTCTTGTGTATTTATGTAGGTTAGATATTGCTTTCTAGTCCATCCATTTTGTGTGCCTTTAAATTTGTGTGCCTTTAAATTTGTTTGTCTTTAAATGGTGAGTTCATGTCACTAGAATTTAGTAAAATTATGGAAATAAAATAATTTATTGATATTTTCTATATGTGTTCTAGGTGTTCTATAGCTTTGTTTCTTGTGTGTTTCTCCCCATTAATTTTCCTTTATTATTCATTGATATTTATCTGTTATGTAACACTAGAGACTTTTTGTACTTCTTACTCATTTTCTGATAAATTTAAATTTATAGTTCCAAGCTTAATTTTAATTTGAATATACAGCAAATACATCTCAAATTCATTCTGAAACATAAGTTTTAATTTCTTTCTCACCTTTTAGGTGTGTTAAATGTTTTGATATTTCTGAGTTATCTGTCTTTTTATTTTATAGAAGACCCTTTTGTTTTTTTTCTAAAATACTAAAAAGTGGTCAGGGATTGCTAACTAGCTCTGAACTCAGACACTAGATTTGGCAGGTTCAGTAGACCAGATGATATTCCTGGGGGATTGAACCTAGGTCAAGTCCTACAAGACAAGCACCTTGGCTGTTCTTCTATCTCTCTGACACCTTCCTTCCATATTTCTGGCAGTAACTGTATTGGCTTTTAGACAAATTAGCTGCTATTTGTTTAAAAATCATTTTGAATACATCTGAATCTGAGTGATAACCTAATTCAGAGGTTTCCAAAACTATTTAGCTTACTCTCCCTTTGTCAGGGGGGAAATATGCACATGCATGCATATGCATAAATGCACACACATATATATGTATATGTGTATTGTGTGTGTGATTCAATGTCTCCCAGAGAGTCTACTTGTTTTTTTTTAACATTTTAATTGATTCACTATGAGATAGACCCTTACAAAGCTGTTCATGATTGAATTTTAGTCACATGGTATTCCAACACCCATCCCTCCACCATTGTACATTTCCCAGCACTAGTGCCCCCAGTTTCCATCCCATCACCCCCCCCCACCCCCACTCCCCAGGATCTGCCTGCCTCTATAACAGGCGCATCTCTCCTCTCCTCTCCTATCTCTCTCTCTCTCTCTCTCTCTCTCTCTCTCTCTCTCTCTCTCTCTCTTTCTCTTTCTCTCTTTCTCTCTCTCTCACTCCCCCCCACACACACTTTTGGGCATTATGGTTTGAGGTATTGATACTGAAAGGTTATCAAGAATATTCCCTTACCTACTTTTAAAACTCAGATCTTGTCCAGCATTATAATTCCAGTTTTTGTTAACAAACTGGACTCTTCTCTATTTTACCTACCCTCTGCCTCACACACATTTGTGGTTAGTTCAAATCATTGACCAGTCCTCCTAACCTATGTTTTCCCTTGTCATGGATACTAGTCTTCTACTGTAGCACTGTCAACCTGTTGTTCATCAGGCACCAGTAACGTCTCCGTTATGAGACTTGTTGTTACTATTTTTGGCATATAGAATATGCCATGGGTAGCTTGCCAGGCTCTGTCGTGCAGGCAGGATACCCTCGATAGCTTGCCAGGCTCTCAGAGAGGGATGGAAGAGTTAAACCCAGGTTGGCCACGTGCAAGGCAAACACCCTACCCGCTGTGCTATGACTCCAGTTCAGTCTTCTACTAGATATATATTTTTATATACTACAAATGAATGGACTGGAGCGATAGCACAGTGGGTAGGGCATTTGTCTTGCACACGGCCGACCCAGGTTTCATTCCTCCATCCCTCTCTGAGAGCCTGGCAAGCTACCGAGAATATCCCACCTGCACAGCAGAGCCTGGAAAGCTATCCGTGGTGTATTCAATATGCCAAAAACAGTAACAACAAGTCTTACAATGGAGAAGATACTGGTACCCACTAGAGCAAATTGATGAACAATGGGACCACAGTGCTACAGTACTACAGTGCTACAAATGAATGCAATCATTTTGTATCTGTCCCTCTTTTTTTGACTCATTTCATTAAGCATGATAATCTCCATGTCCATCCATTTATAAGCAAATTTCATGCCCCTCTTTTTTTTGACCCATAATCTCCACCTTCTTTAAGCAATCAAAGAAATGCTGCCCAACTGCATTAAAGACTATTATTTTCCTGGATTATTTTTGTGCCCACCAGGAGGTGGTATTGTTCACTTTGGGAAAAACTGATGAAGCCGTATAGTGTATTTTTGCTGTGACTTTCTTTCATTCAATAATTTGGATGTGCCATGCCAGTCTTTTTCATACATTCAGTCTCAGTTAAACAATCTGCTTTAAGATTTATAGAGGTTACCATATATATGAGCTTTTGCTTTGCTCCCTGATTTTAGAATTCTATTTGACTTTTGCTATTTTAATAATAAAATGTCTATTGCATCTACTTATATTTATTTTATTCATTTGGTATGATAGACCGGAGCAATAGCACAGCGGGTAGGATGTTTGCCTTGCATGAGGCTGATCCGAGTTCGATTTCTCCATCCCTCTATCAGAGCTTGACAAGCTACCTCGAGTATCCCACCCGCACCTCAGAGCCTGGCAAGCTACCCATGGCGTATTTGATATGCCTAAAACAGTAACAACAAGTCTCACAAAGGAGATGTTACTGGTGCCTGCTCAGGCAAATCAATGAACAACGGGATGACGGTGCTATTACAGTGCGGTGCTATTTTGTCTGATATTCTTTAAACTACCTGGACTTGGCTATTGGTCTTCTTTTACAATATGGGGAATTACTTTGTTATTATTTCTCAAATACAGTTCTGCCTCTTTCTCTCTTTCCTATCGTTTTCCCCTTCTTCAGACAGTAATATAGGACAGTTCTTACACTTTATCCTATCTGTCCCATAGGGCTGCTATTTTCATTTGTTTAGTTCTCTTATTCTTCCTTTCCCCTGTTTTTCCTCTACCTTATCCTCAGTTCACTGAATCAATCTTTGACTCTGTCATTGAGCTGTTAGGCCTCTCGATTGTAATGTTTTGTTCAGTCACCATAGACTTAACAGTCAGTATTTCTATTTAGACTTTTTCATACATTCATAATCCTTGGTTAATTTCTTGTCTATGATTTTCTTACTTTAAAGAATGTCATTAACAAAGCTGTTTTGACATGGACATTAGGAAAGTGAAAACATTTGATTATCGTTGCTGGTGAATTCTCCTTGCCCCATTTCCTCATTTTGTCCGGTGTTAATGGAAGGAACAGGGCCTGAGGAATACATTTAATCACAGCTGAACCACAATCATGAGAACACAATGAAAAAAATTTCACTCCTATATAGTGGCTCTAAGTTTAGAAGAGTCTGGAACACCAACAGAAATTGTGTTCATTTGTATCCTGCAGAGGTAAAGCACTAAGGTTGAATGGGCCTGGGGTCCAAATTAGGTTTCATGATTTCTAGTTCCAAGCACTGACAGAGCTGCTGATTTCCTTAGGTCTGGTCAGTGACCTGGTAGTTTCAATTATCAGTGCTTAGTAGCAATACTGAGATTTCTTTCTGGTGATGGTATTCCAACAATTCTAATCTGAGACCTATTTGTTTAGATTCTGTTCCTTATCTGGTAGACTCTGTTCCTTGGGATTTCAGGTAAGGTTCGGTGTGCCTAATATAAGTTTTGGTACAGATTTTTCATTGATCCTAGATGGATGCAAACACAGGTTCTTTTTGCCTGTCTCCAAAGTCTTCCTACAGTAACTCAGTTTCCAGGTTGTGCTCCACTGAAGACATTCTGTCCTTCTAGCCTGGAACAAAGGTCAATAAATAAGGGCTGAAATTGTCAAGGTGAACCTGTACTTTTTACTATCTCATACCAAAAACCTAGTGCAGTGAATAGTTAGAGAAGAGGACATTGAACTAAGACTTGCATTTGCTGTCGTTTAGTTAAGAGGAAACAGAGGGTTTTAAAGAGTTATCTGGGAGTATAAGTGAATATATGTTTAAAATCTTTAAATATCCATTGCTGCCTGTTTTTCCTTCCTGGCAAGTAACAATCAGTATGACATTTCAAACTTAATTTTTTATATTAAATATATTTTGCTTAATTTTTATTTTTTCCATAGTGAAAATATTTGTGAATTATTTCAATTTGCTTTTCTCTTTTTTCTGTGCAATATGAAAATCAGTGATTTCTGCCCCCCACAATTTTTCATAAGAATTCATTGTATATTTTGGACATATGTTTGTCCTAAGTTAATTATTTATATTCCCTTGGCATAATTTATAAGAAAACTAGCTTCAACATGTCAGATGTTTACCTAGTGAAACTCATTTTCCTCATTTCTTCCTAAATGCAGCTAAGATAATTCAACTGCAGCAATTCGAAATGTGTACTGCCAGGAAAATAAAAGGGTAAGCTCTTATTCTTATGAAAGAGGGTAACACAATAAATCACAAAATGTAAGAGTTCTATAGTACTTAATTGGATTTTGATTTATAACACCTGCTACTGTTAACAACAGTAAGTTCTCAACCAAAATCTAATTAGTATATTAAGTAAAATCAAATTTAAGTTGTTATATTGTGTTAATATATGTGATAAATATTTTTTGGTCTAAATTTTAAGAATAGATACAATTAATACTCATATTACACAATCTTAATGTTGGACTTACTGACAAAGTTACTCTACAGTGTAGAGTTCAGGAAGTATGAATGGCTACTATATAAAAGAATGAAACTATTATATATTCTGCAAAAGATTGTAAAAAGTCTCTAGTATATGAACCTTAGAAGTATCTTTAATTATTTTATTCCAGAGGCAATGAAACAAAAATTAACAAAAATTAACCATATTGCACAACATCAAACTTAAAAGTTCTTTTGCATGTCAATAGAAACATGCTAAAATAGAAAGATAACCTACTGATGGGGAGAAAATGTTTATACAACACACATACAATAAATATTCATGCACAAGATAAGCAAAGCACTCACAAAGCTCAATAACAACAAACCAGCAATAATTATCTCCAACAAATGGGGAGAAGAGATAAATAGACACTTTCCCCAAGACAACAATATGTGTTCATTGCCACGTATTGTAGGGAAATGCAAGTCAAAGAAACAATGAGATATCATCTCACACTGGTGAGAATAGGATTTATAAAAACTACTGGAAATTATTGGTATTTGTTGGGATGTTGTGACAAAAGAGCCCATATTCACCATTCACAGTTGGTAAAAAAAATCATCTGAAAGATTATCACGTATATCCCCTTACCTACTTTCAACATTCAGTTCCTATCCAGAGTGATATTTTCCAACTAATATTGTCATAATGAACCTTCCTTTATCTTAACTACCTCCAACTCCCCACACCCTTGTGGTAATTTCCAACCACTAACCAGTCTTCCTGGCCTGTTTTCCTTGTCCTTGAATATTAGTTTTTTTTTTATATCTTACAAATAATCCAAACCATAATGTTTAAAATGGGAGAGAGCAAGAGAAAGAGAGAGATAAAGAGAGAGAGAGAGAGAGAGAGAGAGAGAGAGAGAGAGAGAGAGAGAGAGAGAGAGAGACAGAGAGACAGAGAGAGAGAGAGAAGCAGGTAAGATGGGGGTTGGAAAGGTGGGAGGGAAACTGGAAATGATAGTGGGAAATTACATTGGTGAAGGGATGGGTGCTGGTATATTGTATGACTGAAACCCAGTCATAAACAGCTTTGCAATGCTCCATCTCATGGTGATTCAATAAAAATAATAAAACTAAAACTATAAATAAAAATAAATTTAATTTTTAAAAAAGCATCATATAGTTCAAGTTCTATGGAAAATAGATTGAGGTCACAAAAAAATAAGACTAGAACTTCCACATAATGCAACATTTTTATTTTATAGCATCTACCATCAAACACAAAAACATCAGTCCAATAACATATGTACACCTAAATTCATTGCAGTGCTTAGTATAATAGCTAGCATATGGGAATGACCCACATTTCTAATAGTAGATGACTGGATAAAAAAAAATTGTGATAAGGCCGATCCTGGTTTCCTCTCTCTCCCAGGTTTGTGCCCTCCCACCTGGCACCCACCTACATTGCAGAAAGGGGCATGACCTCCTCCAGAAGTGGGCATGGCCTCTTTGGGGGCTGGTGGCCCCAGTTATTTTCCTCTTTTCTGACACTCTGGATTCACATCTTCATTTCCATCATCTAATTCTGTGGGGAATATCCTGGCCATCTCAAACACATTAGGCCAATAGTCCAGTAGCATATTCCAATTAAACCATAATACTGGCATCACAAGAAGCTCTACAAATCCAATATAAAAGAACACATCCTCCGAAGCTTCACTAGAGACCTCACATAGCCGCTGAGGAGCATCTGAGAGGAAGGTGAACCTCTAGAAGGGAGAAAAGGTGACCAGCATCGATCGAGCTCATCCAGAATCCTTTCTCGCAACTAGAGAAGGATACTGATAGTGAACTGGAAGGTCCCACTACCATACTACTACAAAAACATGAAGAAGCAATGAAAATCTCCACCACTAGGAGAAAATGATGAAAAGGGTCCAGACGCCTCAGCAAGCATTACCCACAAATATGATCTCTCTGATAATGAATTCAGAGAATAACTATTAAAGATGTTCAATGAACTCAAAGAAACGGTTCAACAGACATCCAGTAAATTAAAGGAGGACATGAAAGAAACAATGGAATGTATAGCTGAGAAAATACAGGAAGAAATGAGAGCAGAAATAAAAAAGCTACAGTAAGAAGTGTCACAAATAAGGGATTCTGTAGATGAAATTAAAAACTCAGTGGGTGTCCTCAATAGTAAAATGGCTACAGTGGAACACAGAATCAGTGAGCTTGAAGATGAGCTGCAGAAAGCTAACAGGCAACAACAAGCAATGGGAAAAGACCCCAAAACATTTCTTAGGTGAATCAGAGACCTAGGGGATGATTTTAAGAGAACAGCATTAGAATCATCAGAGTACCAGAATGAAAAGAAGACAACCTCAGTGAAAAATCCAGAGTTAAGAATGTCATTGCTGAAAAGTTCCCAGAGCTGGATAATGCAAGCATCCAAATCCAAGGAGCCCGAAGAGTGCCAGCTAAAGAGACCCTAGCAAAAAGACTCCAAGACATATCAGAATAATGGAAGCCACGGATAGAGACACAACACTGCAAGCAGCAAGGTCAAAGAAGGAAATCACATACAAAGGAGCACCCCTGGGACTTACAGCAGACCTATCAGAGGAAACCCTCCAAGCCCAAAGACAATGGAGAGATATAGTGAAAAAACTCACTGAAATGAAGAATACTTTATCCGCCTAAACTCTCACTCAAACTTGAAGGAATGATACACTATTTCATGGATAAACAACAGCTCAGGAACTTCATAGATTCAAAATCAAAATTAAAAGAAGAACTAAAGGGGCTACTGTATGACAAGAAAACCCCTACAAGCATAACAAACCCCTATAGGAAGATGACACAAAACCTAGTAACAATAATATCCCTCAATGTCAGTGGTCTAAATGCACTATTTAAGAGACACAGTGGCAAAATGAATTCGGAAACTAAACCCAACATTCTGAGGCCTATAAGAAACATATCTGAACAGTCAGAACAAACACAGACTCAAAGTTAAAGGATGGAAAACAATCCTACAAGCAAACAACTCCCTCAAAAAAGCTGGGCTGGCCATACTAGTAACCTACAACATAGATTTCACGTTGAAAAAAATAAGAAGGGACAGAGAAGGCCATTGTTTTACTGATCAAGGGATATGTACAGTAGGAAGAAATCATACTCCTAAATGTATAAGCACCTAATGCGGACCAGCTAAATACTTAAAACAACTGCTAACGGATTTAATAAGGACATTGCTAGCAACACAATAATGGTTGGACACTTCAACACTGCCCTATCACCTCT
The DNA here is from genome assembly GCF_027595985.1 of Sorex araneus. Lineage (NCBI taxonomy): Eukaryota > Metazoa > Chordata > Mammalia > Eulipotyphla > Soricidae > Sorex > Sorex araneus. Next base: position 218,285,580 of record NC_073313.1, on the reverse strand, counting down.
AGATAGATCAAAAAGATTAAAACTCAGCAAGGAAACACTGGCTTTGAAGAAAGAGATAGAAGAGAGAGGGCTAATAGATCTATACAGGGCTTTACATCCCCCGAAGAAAGAATACACATATTTTTTTTCCAGTGCAATGGAACATTTTCCAAAATAGACCATGTACTGAATCACAAAACATAACTTAGTAGAATCAGGAAGACAGAAATTGTATCATCTATCTTTTTAGACCATGATGCACGGAAGATAGAAGTTAATCACACACAGACATGGATAACTAAATCAAACACCTGGAAATTAAATAGCTCAATGTTGAATAACAAGTGAGTCAGGAAGGAAATCAGGGAAGAAATCAAAAGATACCTGGAAACAAATGAGAATGAAGACATGAGTTACCAGAACCTGTGGGATGCAGCTAATGCTGTGTTAAGGGGAAAATTTGTAGCTCTGCAAGCATTCCTCAGGAAGGAAGAAAGGGCCTACATAGATAACTTGACTTCACAGCTCAAAATATTAGAAAAGGACCAACAAAAGGAACCAAAACTAGGCAGAAGGAAAGAAATAACAAAACTTAGAGCAGAAATTAACAACATGGAAACCCATAAAACAATCTGAAATATCAATGAAATCAAGAGCTGTTTCTATGATAAAATAAAAGACATTGATAACCTGCTAGCAAAGCTCACAGAGAGAGAAAGAGAGTGAGAGAGAGAGAGAGAAAAAACCTTAACGAACTGAATCAGAAATGAAAAGGGAAACATCACAACAGAAACCAAAGAAGTTCAAAGATCATCAGAGACTACTTTGAAAGTCTGTATGCCACAAAACAAGAGAACCTAGAAGAAATGGATAAATTCCTAGATTCCTATAATCTTCCAAAGTTGAACTAAGAAGATCTTGAATACTTAAATAGACCTATTAATATCAAGGAAATTGAAACTTTAATCAAAAGTCTTCCCCAAAACAAAAGCCCGGGTCCAGATGGATTCAATAGAGAATTGTTGAAAACATTTAAAAAGGACTTATTGCCAGGTCTTCTCAAGATTTTCTAGGAAATTGAAGAAACAGAAACTCTCTCAAACAGTTTCTATGAGGCACATGTCTCCCTAATACCAAAAGCAAACAAAGACACCACACACACACACACATACAAAAAAAAAAAAAAAACAACTACAGGCTGATATCCCTGATGAACACGAATGCAAAGATCCTCAACAAAGCATTAGCAAATAGAATCCAACAACTCATCAAAAAGATCATAAACCACGACCAAGTGGGATTCATCCCGGGGAATGTAAGGATGACTTATAATTCAGAAATCAATTAACATAATCCATCATATAAACAAAAGAATAGGCAAAATCCATATAATAGATTTAGAGAAATAGAATCATATCAATAGATTCAGAGAAAGCATTTGATAAGATCCAGGACCTATTTGTGATGAAAAGTCTCACCAAAATGGGTATAGAAGAGACTTTCCTCAATATAGTCAAAGCCATCTACCACAAGCCAATGTCTAGTATTATCCTAAATGGGGAAAAACTATGAGCCTTCTCTCTAAGATCAGGGACGAGATAAGGATGCCAATTCTCATGACTTCTGTTCAATATAGTACTGGAAATACTTGCAATAGCAGTTAGGCAAGAAAAAGATATTAAGGGCATTCAGGTAGGAAAGGAAGAAATCAAGCTCTCACTATTCTCAGATGATGATATTTTATCTAGAGAACCCCAAAGCCTCTATTAAGAAACTCCTACAAGCAATAGATTTGTATAGTAAAGTTGCAGGCTATAAAACCAAAACCCAAAAGTCCATAGTTTTCCTACATGCAAATAATAAGAGAGATGAAAGTGACATGAAAAAAGCAATCCCCTTCACGATTATGCCTCAGAAAATCAAGTACCTCAGAATCAGCTTAACTAAGGACGTAAAGGACCTGTACAAAGAAAACTACAAAATGCTACTTTAAGAAATAAAAGAGGACACGAAGAAATGAAAATATATTCCCTGATTATGGATTGGGAGATTTAACATTGTCAAAATGGCAATACTCCCCAAAGCATTGTAAAAATTCAGTGTGATCTCTATAAGGATACCCATGACATTCTTCAAGGAAATGGAGCAAACACTCCCGAAATGCATATGGAACAATAAGCCCCCACAAATAGCTAAAGAAATTCTTGAAAAAAGAAGATGAGAGGCATCACCTTCCCCAACCTCAAACTCTACTACAAAGCGGTAATAATTATAACAGCATGGTACTGGAATAGAGGCAGAGCCACAGACCAATGGAACAGCGTTGAATATCATGACACACACCCTCAAATATCACTGTATCACTGTCATCCCCTTGGTCATGGATTTGCTCGAGTGAGCACCATAACATCTCCATTGTAAGACTTGTTACTGTTTTTGGCATATCAAATACACCACGGGGAGCTTTCCAGGCTCTGCCGTGTATGTGAGATACTCTCAGTAGGTTGCCGGGCACTCCGAGAGGGATGGAGGAATCGAACCCAGGTTGGCCATGTGGAAGGCGACGCCCTACCCACTGTTCTATCGCTCCAGCCTTACCCATTCATAGTGGCCTAATGAATAAGGCACTGGCCTCCTAAGCCAGGGCTTATGGGTTCAAGTCCCACCTAGGGTACTGGCAGATAGGGCTGCAACCCCCAACTCTCAAATATATGATCATCTAACCTTTGATAAGGGAGCAAGAAATGTTAAGTGGAGCAAAAAAAGCCTCTTTAACAAATGGTGCTGGCAAAACTGGACAGCTACATGCAAATATATAGTTTCAGACCTATATTTACACCATGCACAGAAGTCAGATCAAAATGGATTAAAGACCTCAACATCAGACTAGAATCCATCAGGTACATGGAAGTCAAGGTTGGCAAAGCCCTGCATGCCATTGAAGCTAAACGTATCTTTAAAGGTGACACACCATTGGCCAAGCAAGTGGAAACAGAGATGATCAAATGGGACTACCTTAAACTGAGAAACTTTTGCACCTCAAAAGTTACAGTGATGAGAATACAAAGACAGTCTACAGAGAGGAAAGGATATTTACCAAATACCCATCTGATAAGGAGTTGATATCAAGGATTCACAAGACACGTTTGAACTCCACAAAAATAAAACATCCAACCCTATCAAAAAATGGGGCGATGAAATAAACAGAAACTTTCTCAAAAAAGAAATCCAAATGGCCAAAAGACACATGAAAAAAATGCTCTTCATCACTAATCATCAGGCGGATGCAGATCAAAACAAAAATAAGATACCATCTCACACCACAGAGACTGGCCCACATCCAAAAGAACAAAAGCAACCGGTGTTGGCACAGTTGTAGGGAGAAAGAGACTCTCATTCACTGCTGGTGGGAATGCCAACTGGTTCAGCCCTTTTGGAAAACAGTATGGATGCTTCTCAAAAAGTTTAGAAATTGAGCTCTCATTTGACCCAGCAATACTTCTTCTGAGAACATATCCCGGAGATGCAAAAAAGTATAGTAGAAATGATATCTTCACATGAATGTCCACTGTAGCACTGTTTACAATAGCCAGAATCTGGAAAAAAAACTGTGTGCCCGAGAACAGATGACTGGTTAAAGAAACTCTGCTACATCTAGACAATGGAATACTATGCAGCTTGTAGAAAAGAGAAAGTAATGAAATTTGCATATAGGTGGATCAACTTGGAAAGTATAATGTTAAGTTAAATGATCAGAAAGAGAAGGACAGACATAGACATATTGCACTCATTTGTGGAAGATAAAGTAACAGAATGGGAGACTAACACCCACAAATAATAGAGATAAATACCAGGAGGATTACTCCACAGCTTAGAAGCCGGCCTCACCTGCTGGTGGAAAGGCAGATCAGATAAAGAAGGAACCACCAAGTAAAGGGTGCTAGGAGGGCCCGCTCTGGATGGGAGATGCGGGCTGAAAATAGACTATAGACCGACGAACATGATGGCCACTTAATATCTCTACTGCAAACCACAACACCCAAAAGGAGAGAGAGAGAGAGAGAGAGAGAGAGAGAGAGAGAGAGAGAGAGAGAGAGAGAGAGAGAGAGAGAGAAAGGGAATGCTCTGCCTCAGAGAAGGGGTGGGTTGGAGGGAACCGGGTGGGGGTGGTGGGACCTTTGGTGATGGAAAATGGGCACTGGTGGTGAGAAGTGTACTTGAGCATTGTATGACTGAAATGCAAGTACGAAAATTTGTACATTTGTAACTGTACCTCGTGGTGATTCACTAATATTTTTTTTTTTTAAATTGTGATATATAAGCAGAATGGAACATTATGCTGTAAGAAAATTTGAAATCATGAAGGTCACTGCAACATGGATGAAACTGGATTTTATCATGCTAAGCAAAATATGGCAGAGGGAGAACAAATGCTAAATAATATCAATCATCTGTGAAATATTGAGATAATACAAGGAATATATAGTATGAAATAATAAAAAGGTCCTTGACCTTGCATTTAAAAACTTGTTAACCAGCAAAGGAGAGAAATGTGGGGCATGGTGAAGATTACACAAGAAGTAACATAAGGACAGTGATGAAGAAACAGGGAGAGTTAAGGTTTTTTTATTTAACATAGTAATTGCTTTAAATTACTAAACAATTTAAACGTGTCCCTATGCATTACTTTTACAGAGTATATAAGTACTACAATTTATAAGGTTAAGTTATATTTAAGAGGCCAATTAGTGTACTTTTTTAATTTTAATTTTTTAAATTGAATAACTGTGAGATAGAGCATTGCAAAGGTATTCCTGATTAGGTTTTCAGTAATTCAATGTTCCAACACCAATCCCTCCACCAGTGTAATTTACAAGCACCAATATTACCACTTTCCCTATTATCCACCTCCAAATCCTTCCAACCCAGTCGGTCTCTACGACAGGCATCTCTCTCTTTCTATTTCTCTCTTTCTCTCTCTCTTTCTATCTCTCTCTTTCTCTCTCCCTCTCTCTTATTTTAGGTATTATAGTTTGCAATATACAATAGAGATGCTAAAAAGTTATGTAGATTTCTTTACTTACTTTCAACACTCAGTTCTTGGCCAAAATGATCATTTCCAACTATTGTCATACTGGACCCTCCTCTCTCTTAACTACTCTTCACCCCACACACTCTCCTGATAATTTTCAACCATTGATCAGTCCAACTGGCACCTCTTTTCCTTGACCTTGAATATTAGTCTCATACTTTTTTTTTTAAAATTCCACAAATGAATGCAGTCATTCTATATAAGGACAGTTTGGTTTATACAGCAATACTATATACTTTAACACTAGTGTAACTATAGTACCAAAAATATAATAAATATCTTTTAATCTCAAAACTTGCCTAATGGTCCAGAGAGATAGAACAGTGGACTGGGCTGTTGACATGTTCATGGTAGATGTGGAGTTGATCCCTGGCACCCCATATGATTCCTAATGCAAGGACAGGAGTGATCCTTTAACATAGAGACAGGAATAAGCCCTCAGCATAGCCGTGAGCCCCCATGCCCTCCGGTAAACACACACACACATACATAAAGCAAAACAAAATACTTACTTTATTATATTTATCAGTAGAACATTTCACAAATATTGTTAAGGTATTTCTCCCATGAGGATTTTCTCTTTCTTTTCCCCATTTCCTCTTTTTCCTCCTTCCTTCCTTCCTTCCTTCCTTCCTTCCTTCCTTCCTTCCTTCCTTCCTTCCTTCCTTCCTTCCTTCCTTCCTTCCTTCCTTCCTTCCTTCCTTCCTATTACTTTATTTATCTTTTAAGATAATAATTAAAAATCACAGTGTAAAAAGAGGAAGCCAAATATAAAATGCTTTGTTACTAAAAAGCTATTCCATGACTTGAAATCCCTGTGGATTGATAAATAAAGCTAAAACTATAGTTTGGTGGAGTCACTGCTGTGGTATTTGAACTATAACTAAGGCCCCAAAAGAAGTAGGAAGTGATATTAGAATATTAAAACATGTTTGTGAGGAACATAGCTGATTTGCCCCTGCTTTCCACCGGGCCTAGAGTGCAAACAGGCCTAACATGCATCCAGGGCTGAGTCAGCAATACTTCTGCAAGCATACATGTGGCTGTGCATAGCGTGCCGGGGTGAGAAAGTCCTTTGTTATAGTGCTGTTTTTTTCATGCTATATCATGATCGTGTGACCTGAGTGTGCAGTAGCAGCTGGAATAAAGCATATAAGCATCTAAGACCTTTCTTCTGCTCCTTGCCACTTATTTGGGTTGTCAAAATTGCAAACCCAGGTCCTCAGGACAGAGCAGATGGCCCACAACTGACTCTAGTTGGAAAAATTGAGAGCAACCTGGTATGGAGTCTGTGGCACTCCTCAGTCGCCAGAGTATGAAAATCTCCTGGTGAGTTGTGCCCTGTCCCAGGACTAAACAAAGGTGAATAAGGTCCAGGCAAGCTTGGAATAATTACGGCCTCTTTCAGGGCAGATCTGGGGAAGCTCAGTGTTTCTTGGCTTCTTTTTTCAGTTTTTGGGCCACACCCAGTGATGCTCAGGAATCACTCCTGACAGTGTTTGGGGGACCCTAAGGGGTGCTGGGGATTAAACCTACATCGGCTGCATGCAAGGCAAATACCCTCACTGCTGCTGTGCTTTTGTTCCGGCCCTAAGCATATTATGATGGCAGGGAGGAATCACCTCACAGGTCTGAATGACGTTTTGGATTTTAGAAGGAAAAGTTGGTTAAGTTGAAGAAGCTGCAGTTTTACTGTGCTTCGGAAGCTGAGTTCAAAGATACCAGCTCCAGGGTGCCCAGGGCTGAGAAGTGATCTGGGGTGAGGCAGACATGAAGGCTGCCCAGTTTGCTGGGCTCATCCAGGGAAAATACAAGAGATGAAACAGAGACAGCCAAGGGCCCTGGGGAGAGCAGCAGCAGATAAGTTATGCTCTTCAGGAGATGAACAAGCTGGCAGGCTTGACTTTACAGTTGGCCTTGAGACAAATTACAGAATAGCTCGTGCTGGGGACAGGGCAGTCACTCACAGATTTGTTGATGGCTTCTGTCAGAACAATGTGGGTTGATGCAAGTGGTGACCCTCCTCCCCCTGACTCCCGTCCGAAACTCTGAAGTCCGGAGTAAACATGTCTCACAGAGGCTTGACCGATTCTGTGGAATTTGGGGAGGTGGCTGTGTTTAACCAAGGTTTAACGTGAACACACAGAGCCAAATGAGCAGTTCACTGCTGTTATCAGTGATATTGTTTTTCACAGTGCCCACTGTCTTGTCTAACTCCTTATTTCCTGTGTTCTCTCTGTCTAGAGTGTTGCCTCAGTGAGGCAGCCAACATCCTCACCATCTGGGGTAAGGTTGGGAGTTAGCTGTTCTGTGTGGCTTGGGCAACTGCCTTGAGAAAGAGTTCTGGGGAAAAGCAGGTTACTCACATGCAGATATGTGTTGACCTGCTGGAAATGGGTGTAGACAAGACTAAGACATTCTGCTGAAATCTGATTTTGGCCAGCAGGGACACATCACTGTGCCAGCCCCCATGGTTTTGAGCCCAGATTAGACTACATGGTCGTCTTGGCTGTTGACTACAGGGGCACCCCACATGCAGTGAGTGGTCCATTAAGAACCTGGAGCAGGAATGGAGAGTGATTTATTGCTCCTTCCCTCGCTTAGCAGTTGATGGTCCCAGAAATGAATGTGACCTTCCTGAGGGGAGTGGAAGAAAAGAATACTTTGAAATTAATACATGGTCAGTTAAGAGTTCTTCCTATAATTGAGCATATAGAATCTGCTGATACTTTCATGGAGGTCAAAACGGTATAGAACACCAGGCCAGGTGGGATCCACGAAGAAACAACTGTTTTGTAAGGTAATCAGAGCTAATAGTATGGAACGTTAATATCTATTAAAAATAGCATGCAATGATTAAAAACACTTAAAACTTTATTATTTAATCAAAAGTTAGCTGTGATCTTATTTTAAATAAACTATAAAACCATGGTGCTTCACATTTTAATCATAAATCTGCCTTATATATTCAATAAAATGCTAAAATTTCATAAAAAAGCATCCTTTTCCCTCCCTCCCTTCTTTATTCCTTCCCTCCCTCTCTCCTTCCTTCCTTCCTTCCTTCCTTCCTTCCTTCCTTCCTTCCTTCCTTCCTTCCTTCCTTCCTTCCTTCCTTCCTTCCTTCCTTCCTTCCCTCCTTCCTTCCTTCCTTCCTTCCTTCCTTCCTTCCTTCCTTCCCTCCTTCCTTCCTCCTTCCTTCCCCAGATGAAACAAGTATTACAGAAAGACATGAAAATAAATGTTCAGAAAACAATAAAATAGAACAATTTTCCAATGAATGTCTCAAAATTACTTGGTCACTTAAAAAAATTCACCCCCCTTAATTTCTGAATCTACACTTGTTGATCCCTTTGCTATTGATGTATACATGCTGACCTTATAATTATTCTCTGATGCTTACCTTTCAATCTATTAGTATTGTCGTTGCGATTTTGGATTAGACTGTGTGGTGCTCTGGGGTTACTCCTGGCTCTTCACTCAGGGATCAATTGTGGTGAGCTCAAGGGATAGTCTGGGGTGTTGGAGATCAAATCCAGGTTGGCCACATGCAAGGTAAATGCTTTGCCCACTGTACTATCATTCTGGCTGACACTCAATATTCTCAGTTTGAACTTCAATTAGGTAAATGAAATTAATGGCTTTCAATATTTATCAGGAATTCCATGATTATGTCTCTCTTTAAAAATAATCTTCCTCATGATTCGTGAAAATATTTTTTCCTCCAGCCTATAAGTCTACCTTTTACACTTTGCTTCAGTCAAGTTCAGGATTCCAAACACAGATTTTTTTATTCCACATTGGGAAAAAACTGTATTTTCACAATATAACATATAGGATATTTCAGGCTATTTTCAATGATGAGAAATTAGTATGAAATTAAACATATTCAATAACGTCTAAGAGCACTACCATCTAAATATACATATAGTTAGCTTGTACCCCATACTTGGAATTTGTAGAAGGTTGGGCATAATTTAGCTTTATACTTATAAAATTAAAATTATCTTATTGTTATATACATCTAGTCTCCTATCAGGGGAAATTTGTTTCGCTATTTAAATATGCATGGGCAAGATTATTCTGATCATTCTAATTTATAAATAGGTTATATTACTTTCAGAATGTTTCAAAGAAGTTAGAATTATGTTTAAAATGTAGCAATGTAATAAAAAATAAAGGAGCATAATGTAATATCAATCAAGCATGTACTCTGTCCACAGGTTCTTTCAAAATAAATGTTGAATTTTGGGCCAGAGATATACATCATAGGGCTAGAGCATATGTTCAGGTATGAGTTCGGTACTGCATACTCCCTCTGCTACATGCAGCTGTAGTGGCCCTCACCATCAGTCTGATTGAGTAATAATAACTCATCCCTGGGTCCAAGCACTGGACTATCAGAACCTCTTAGTTGGACTGAGTATTGTATTTTGCACTTGTTCTGTTTGTTTTTTCATCTGGGGACCACCCTCGACAGTGCTCCAGGCTTACTCCTGGCTCAACTCCCTCGTCAGTGATCATTACTGGTGGCTGGGGACCAGATTGTTAGGTATTGAACCCATATCAGCTGAGTGTTAAGGCAAATGTCTTACCTATTAATATCTACCTATTTATATCTCCCCAGCCCCAGTAGTTGTACTTTTCACTGTAATTTTAAGTGAAAAATTTATTTCAGGTGTCTTAAATGTTACTTAAAATATGTGAATCACAAGGTGTGGGAATAACTGGCACCTCATATGGTCTTCTGAGAATGGCCACGGGTCTCTCCTGAGCACAGAGCCAAGAGCAAACCCTAGGTAGCCCAGATGTCGCCCAACGAAATTTAAATAAATAATCATCAGGATGAATAACTGCAAAAATTAACAATATATAGACATTAAATGTGTGAATATATGACTTTAGAAGCAAGGAAAAAAATGTTTAAATGATTCTGGAGGAAGCCAAGGCTTGTTCAACTTTCACCTGTGTCTTGATAAAATGGGTAGTAATGCAATTAAGTTTATTTCAGCCTCACGTGAAGTGACTCAATTTACTTCTCTTTAATTCTAAAACTCATTTTTCCCCTTATTAATGGCTAAGGGTTACTTTAACTTTGGCATGTGCCATGAGATTCAGTCAGTCTTATAAGGGCTTGATTCTGAATTCATTTTTGAAAAGTTTGGTTTGTACCAGCAGCTGCTTGAATGAAGACCAGGAGAACAAATAGACACAGAGGTAGCAGTAGACTGTCCTCGACTGAGACTGCACAGAAAAATATTTGGGCTCAATCACTGGTACAAAGATACTGTTGTCTTCAGCTCCACTGACTTCTTTGTCACCATTCTTATCATTCATTCCTACTTGATACAACTCCCACTTTCCGAAGTATCCTTTCTACTGTTAGCAATCTTTGTATTTAATGCTTTCTTTTCTTTTTTCAAGTTCTCCCAAATGGGCAATGATCTCTCTCTCTCTCTCTCTCTCTATATATATATATATATATATATTTATTGAAGTGAAATAAGTATTTATTGAAATGAAAGAGATAATTCTTGTGTCAGCATATTTAGAGAAAAATAGAGCAAATTTCAAAATTTAAATGTTGGCTGGAAAAATAGAAACAGGAAAAAATTACTATATAATGATGTTTACTTACATTAAAATTCCACCTGAAGATTGCAAAATAGTACTATCAAGTAAAAGTGATTTGGAGTTATTTTTCAATTTATTTCATTATATTTTGAGGTGCACATTCCTTGGTGCTCAGGGCTACTCTTAGCTTTAAATTCAGGGATCATTCCTGATAAGCTTACGAGACTGTATGCGGTGGCAACCATCAAACCCAGGTCGTAAACGCAAACAAGGTGAGTTTCCCTACCCACTGTCCCATCTCTCTAATCCCTAAGACAAAATTTTTTTTTTAAAAGCGTATTAGAAATGTGGTACAAAAATACACAGAAAATGGTCATCATTGTGAGTAATTGGCCCAGAACAGACTGTAGGAATAAGTTTAGCTTTCTCAAGATTCTTTTTATAGGAGTCCGAGTTGCAGAATAACTTGTTTTTCTGCCCCTGAGCAAGGAACTCGGATACAGGCACCCCAGGTTGCAAGTCAGACCAGATAACCAGATGCCTATTAGATGCCTCCTACAAAACCCATGCCACTAGACCTATGACTGCCCTAAAACCCAGGACATTCTTGAACATTGACACATTGAGTTTCTGATCTCTAAAACTATAGGCTAAGGAGTGATGTCCTTCTAAATGGATTGGTTAGGAAAATATGTAGATTACAAATCTATTGGCTATGAAATGCGTGGGCTCTGCTGTAATGGCCGGTGAAGGCCTATATAAGATCTCATTTGAAGAAGTTCTGGGCCTTGCCTCGCACATGGGACTTGTGTGTCACTGTGTGCATATGCACGACCCTGGCTAGCCAGCTTAATAAACTACCTGCTTGCTAATTGTATTCCTGTGTGGTCCTTGTCTGCGGTCGGAGTTCCAGAACCGTGCCCTAACATCATTAAAGGGTTTAAAGAGTTAAGGGCCAACTAAATGCCAACTATTATTTTGAGACTGTACCTCTAGAGAAGTCCTAGTTTTAAAAATCAAAGGACAGAAAACAGCGATTCTTTTATAATAGGAATCAATAAAAGATAAGCTTTGAAAAATTAACTTATAAAGAAACATATTATACTCCAACAAGGATAAGTGCCAGAATTTTAATATGGAATTGACTTTTGTCTTCTTTAGATGAAAAACCCCTTTGTGTTAAAAATAAAGCATAGTAATTATTTAAGGGCCATACCTAGATGTGCTTAATGCTTACTTCTGTCTCTGCACAGGGATCACTCTTGCGCTGCTCGAGGGACCATCTGTTGTATCAGGAATACAGCCTCGGCTAGCTGAATGCGAAGAAAGCAACTTTCCAGCTGTTCTATCACATTTGTCCTATAATTTTAAGGTATTATAGCAAAATATTTTGACTCTCGGGTGCCTGTAATGAATTTAACATTTTTAGAAAGAAAAAGAAATCATTTAAGAAACTGCAGCACTGTAGCACTATCATCCCATTGCTATCGATTTGCTGGAGCAGGCACCAGTAACGTCTCCATTGTGAGACTCCATTGTTTTTACTGTTTTTGACATATCAAATATGCCACAGGGAGCTTGTCAGGCTCTGCCGGGCAGGCAAGATACTTTCGGAAGCTTGCTGGGCTATCTGGGAGGGAGGGACAAAGGAATGGTACCTGGATGAGCTACGAGCAATGCAAACGCCCTACCCGCTGTGCTATCATTCTAGTCCTCTCTTTAGGTAAACACAATTTATATTTTCATTCCTGTGAGTTATTATTATGGGGAATGGATGTGGGACTTGGGGACAAAATCCAGTAGAGGTTCAGGGTTACTTGAAGCTTGATGTACAGGGTCACTTCCAGTGGAGCCAGAGCTTGAATATGGAGTTCCAACATATAAAGCATTTGCTAAAAATCTAATACAAAGAAAATGCTTTATAAGTCAAATCAGAAAAATAAGAAATGAAATAGAAGATTATTTAAAAAGTTACCACTTGTGGTAGAAATATTATAGTCGTATTATTTTCATCTGTAAATTTACATTTCTGAAACTAATATTAGTAAAATAAAACGTGCCGTTTTAGTAGTTCCAATTCCTTTGCTTGTGATGCACTTTTGCGAAAAATTTGGGGAAAAATTTATAGAATAATTTTGCAAAAAGTATGAAACAACATATAAGTATCACTGTTTCACTGTATCACTGCCATCACATTGTTCATCGATTTGCTGGAGCAAGCAACAGTAATGTCTCCATTTGTCCTAGCCCTGAGATTTTAGCAGCCTCTCTTTACTTGTCCTTCCTAATGGTGCCACATTGGAGGGTCTTTCAGGGTCATAGGAAAAGACCAATCATTGTTAGTGTTTTTGGCATATAAAGTACACCACGGGGAGCTTGCCGGGCTCTGGCATCAGTATTTTACAAATATCAATATTTTAAAATATTTCAAATAAATCAACATGTTCCATTAAGAAATATCAGTAGTTGGGAATTGCACTTTTTCATTATCATCATAACATATGCACATTTTCCTAGGGTAGCGACCTTCACTAAGAAGTATATTGTAATATCTTAAATTTATTACATTTATTGTAATATAAAATATGTTGTATCACTTGTCATCCCATTGATCTTTGATTTGCTCGAGTCAGTAACATCTACATTTGTCCCTGTCGCATGCTAGTGTAGCCCAGTGATATCTGCTCACTCCAGGAACAGGAAGAGCCTCAAATCATTCATTCCTCATTCAGGGTTTTGATAACGAAGTCTGACCATCTTGTTGGTGTGTGGCCACTCGGTCTTTTGACATCCCATGGAATCCACTCGGTAACAGCTCTAGTCCTTGGGTCGTCTCTGAATCGCATTACGTGTCTGGCCCATCTGATTTTTGATGTCTTGGCAAACAAGACAGCATCCCTGATTCTTGATTGTCGACAGATGTCGGAACTCCGGATTCTTTCTCTCACTTGAGTGCAATGTGATACTCCTAGCATGGCTCTTTCGATTCCTCTTTGGGATAACCAAATAGCGTTCTTAGCCTGTTTTGTAGGGCCTGGGTACCTGAGACTTATGTTAGTACTGGGAGAATGGTGGAGTTGAAAATATGTACCTGGAGACGGAGGATCTTTGTCCTCTTAACCACTTCTTCAACACTCTCGAAGGCGTTCCACGATGCTCTCTTCTTCCTGCACAGTTCTGGTGCCAAGTCGTTCCTCATGTTGAGTTCTCGACCCAGGTACACATAGCTGCTGCATTCAGAGATGTTCGTTCCATTGAGAGCAAACGGAACGTCAGGGACTAGTTTGTTTTTCATGAACACCATTTTGCTGAGATTCAGCTGCAGTCCGACCTTTCCACACTCAAGGTCGAAGCCGGCCAGCATTTTTGCTGCTTGGCTAATGTTTGGTGTATTTAGAATGATGTCATTAGTGAACAGGTGGTGTAGTTGCTGACCATCTATCTTCACTCTGATTCCTTCCCATTCCAGTCGTCTCATGATGTTATCGAGGGTGGCACTGAAGAGTTTCCGTGAAATGGTATCACCCTGCTGAACTCCTCTCTTTACATCAATGATCACTTCCTTGTAGAATGGTGAGATCCTGGTGGTGAATCTGTAATACAGCTGTCAGAGAATCTTGATGTAATGAGTTTGAACGCCCTGTTTGGCCAGGGCTTTGATGACTGCTTCAGTCTCAACAGAATCAAGGGCATTCTTTAAATCGATGAACATTAGACAGAGCTGCATCTTACACTCTCTCGAAATTTCGATGAGTTTGGTCACTGTGTGGATATGGTCGATTGTGCTGAATCCTTTTTGGATCCTGGCTTGCTCACATAGTTGTCCTTCATCTAGTGTTCTGCCCATTCTATTCAGGATGACTTGAGTGAACAGCTTGTAGATGACAGACAGCAGGCAGATGGGGCAATAGTTGCCAATGTCGTGGATGTCTCCCTTCTTGTACAATAGAACGGTCCTGCTGGTTTTCCACTGGGACGGAAACTTGAATTCAGACAGGTAAGCAGCCGAGTCAGTGTATTGATGAGTACTGGCAGCAGATTCTTCAGGTGTTCGGGTCTGACCTTTTCTAGACTGGGTGCTGTACGAGTCTTCACCAATGAAATGGCATGTTGGATTTTGGAAGGGAGAACATTGGGAATGACATATCAATCCTGTGGAATTTGGTAAATGGGCAGTTGGATGTGGCTATCGAAGAGATCCGACTATAAGTTGTGAATAATCCTCTCTATTGTATATATTGTAATGTATTATAATAATTAGACTCACTTGATATTATTTGCTCCCATCAATTCAGGAATCATTTGTAAGTACTCACCCTGTTCCTGATATTAGACTAAAGATATAATGGACAAGCTTTAAAAGCAAATGAGAGTATAATTATACAAATTTTAATTAAATGGGTATAAATTCATATAAATATAAAACTTGTATGAAGACCTTATTTATCCTTCTTTGAAATCTGAAACATGGTTATGAAAATTGTTTTTTCTTATCCCTTTTTATTATAAAGTGCATTGAAAAAGGATTATAAAGCTATGAGGTCTATGAATTTTTACCATATAGCAGAAAAACCTCTAAAGACTGCTGATAAATGAGTCTGAGAGCAGTACATAGCTATGATTAGAATTCTCTTTGAATATATGGAAAGGCAGGCCAGTTAATTTACTACTAGACGTTAAAAAACTATATGGCTTACTGGTTATAAGAGGTTTACTTAAAACATAACCTATATATATATAGCATAAAATGATTGAAAGCATTAATAAAACTCAAACAACAAAACCTATTAGCTACATCAGTATCAGATGAAATTAACTTCAAGAAAAGCTAAATTTACAAAATCAATAAACAGTGCTAGCTCCAGCAGGAACTCTCCTAAAATTGGAAGGATGCAGAGATTAGCATGGACCCTGAACAAGGATGAATGCAAATGTGTGAAATATTTCATATTACAAAATCAATCAACACATAAAATATCTTAGTAATTATAGAAATACAAACTAAAACACAATGAAATCTGTGCTCAAATTTTCCCCTTCCTGTATTATGCTAACAAAGTATAAGGTCTGCTTACAGTCAATTTTATAAGGCTCCATAGAAGTGAAAATGTGGTGAGAAAATACATTGATCTCCCTTTCACATAGACACATTTTTTAAATAACCACTTTAGAAAATAATTGAGAATTATGCAATAAAGTAGAAAAATCTCATCAATTCTAATTTGTTTAGAGGAATTCTTGACTTGTATAATGCTACACATGTAGAGGATACATTGTTCATAATAGAAACAAATGCCATAAAACCACATATCTAAATATCAAATACCTAAATACAAAAATAGAACCCAAATACCCTAGTGCCCAATGACAAAATAAATAAACATATTTGACATCTTGGCATTTAAAATACAGAACACTCTATAGCATTGGAGTTTTAAAAAAAAGTTGGGTACACCTTCAGATATCATCTTAGCAAGTCATAGGGGTTTTATTTTTTAATTAATATTAAAGTAAATTGTCAAGAATACTAATTTCCTTTATACGTGTATATTAAAATTAATTAAAATATTGCATGTGTAAAATTTTGCACAATTTGGATAAGCTTAAGAAATAAACAGAAAATTATTTCTGGCAGATGGAAAAAATGGTAAAAATTATAACTGGCATACATAAAATTGATATTAATAATGTTCAATTGCTTATATATAAAATTGATATCATATGTATATAAAATTGATATCTATAATGTTCACTTCTGTATGTAAAGAATTGAGTATAAACATATTAGCTTTTACATTCCTTAAATCATACACTGTTTGCTTTCTCTAATGGGCCCTTATTATTTTAAGAGAAATTAACACTTACAAAAATGAAAAGTGAATAAAGTGAATAATTAATGAGTAAACAGGAATTCAGATTGTTGATTAGGATGATTTGTTACAACTCAGTCCTCAAGAGACTTCATATAACCCTTCTAATATGGGTTCTATGAAGAAAATTATTATTTAGAATCTTTTCCAAGTTGTATTTTCTCAATCTTAGGAGTATGTATTTTTAATATAAGTTTCCTCTGAAAAATTTCAATTAAACAATGCATGTACTGAGTGAGTATTGGTGTATATCACTAGATTTTTCAGGGACATAATTTCACACCTGTTCAAATTGTAAACTTAAAGATTTCTTAATATAGTATTAGAATATTTGATAATTTTTGTCAAATATTGAACATAGATTTTTTCCAAGTAACAAACCCCCAATGCTTGTAGTGACTATCAAATTTCCATTCTTGAAAATTTTCAGTGAAATCTTACTTATTTAAAAGAACCTTTAAAATATTACAGCACAGTGGGAAAGTTATGATTTTATTTTTACTATATATGACAGAAATAAAGAACTTAAGAATGCATAACTTTTAAAAAACTTCCTAAATGAGGAAAAACACTATTATGTGCAAATCAAGTTAGCTGATATCTTGCAAAATAAACTTTGAGAGGAAACTCTGAAACAAGGATATCAGGACACTGACATTATGGTAGTGTTTATTCCTGTAATGCTGATTTCATGAATTTCTACCATTATTACAATAAAAAGGTAAGTTATGGTGATTAAAATGAAAAAAAAGCATGATAGCTACATTTTAAAGGGATTCTCCTAATAGAAAATTTCTTTTATAAGTCATTTGAAGTATTTCGCATTTATAACTAAAGATAAATTAAGTTGACTTTGTTTATAAAATCAATGCATGCATAATTTTAAATGTGTCATATTGATTTTATAAAAGACCTAGAGCAGTTCTTTTCAACTGCTGGTCTATGAACAGTTGTCAGTGTCATGTTTATAGTGTTTATGCAATAATTTGCATATCTTTCTTTTATTAAAAAAGTTCTATAATAAATTCTATGATTGTAAACATCTGCTGATTGCTTTTATACTTTAGCCTCTAGAAATTTATAGGAATGCAAAAAAGTGTTAATAACTATAGAGTGCACAAAGACAGACTTCTAACTAAAACAACTTCTACTCAATTTTAAATTAATAATAAAATTTAATTTGAACACCATTTGGATAAATGGGACTGCTATAAATTTAATATTTGAGGCAGCTATAAATGCACAAAATAATAAAGCTTAATTTGTGATTTCATAATAAAATTTCTTAAATCAGAAGAACCAACTAGATTCAAGTTAAGACTCCCACATTAATACCTACATAATCTCTAGAAGTAATTATTGTCTAAATGGTCTGATGGTAAAATGAAATAGATTTCTGCCCTACTTACAGATGGAACATTGTGATAAATGTGAGGTCACTGGGTAAGTGAAATGAACCATACAAGTGTATGATACTAATGCATTATGAAACTAGAAATTCTATATAGTATGAATATATCAAAGTAATGGTTTGGAGTCTCAGATATTGTAATAAAAATAGATAAATATAAAATGAATGGAGGAATATAGAGAAGAATTAGCAATATAGATTTATCCTACACAAAAATTTCACAGATCATTAGTATTCATAGGTATGTAAACTATCAAAAATATCTTCTGATATACAGAATTCATAATCTAATAGGAAAAGTAGATGTATTAAATAACTCAATGTTCATTTGTTATTAGTTTCTTCAGATGATCACATTGTTCAATAAATATATTTTGCCAATATGTAATCAAGACTCTAAATAAATTTTAAAACCATCCTACGCATAATTCACACATTTAATTTTTAATATTTATTGTTAATATTAACCTCTACTTAAACATGCTTGAAAAAATTTAGTATAATATGTTGAGTGTTTATAAAATGTATATATTTTATAAAATGAGTATGTACAAGATAAAACGATAGAATAGCCACACATTTTAAACATGACACTAAAATTTAACTAGCTTACATGAAAAATTTAGTCACTACTTTCTCCAGTTTTTTCTTCATTTGAAATCAGAAAAAAGAAACATTTACAAAATATAATCTGGTAGAGAAAAATTGGTAGAAGGACATTTTGACAGTGTAAATGACACCAGAATTTTAGTAATAGATACAGTTAGGATTACACAGAAATAGAGCTGTGAATAAATTCTCTCAAAAACTTTTAGTATTTTAAACCAATAGTAAATCAATAATATTTGATGAAATATATTCTTAATGTAAATATAAGAATAAAATATCATTTGGGACATTTTTATGAAGCATCAGGTAACAAAATAACAGCTAATGGTGGTAATTATAACTTGATACCTGAAAATTATTTTAAGGTTTCTGTGTTTTCTTTTCACAAGGCATGTAAAAATATACATTTTTCTTACCTTTTCCAAGGATAAATAGGAGATAAACTGTAGCTCAACTTAAGCAACAATTTATTAAAATTTTCATATGGCAATGCCCCATTAAATTACAGGAACTGGCCACATTCAACAGAGAAGAATACGGGCGTTCCGGTAAGCCACGCAGCCTGGAGAATGCTCTGGACCCCAGCCGGGCCAGCAACACCAGGGAGCCAGACGGAGGAGGTACAGCCGGTACGCCTTCTCCAGATGGAGCCCTGGCGACACTGAGCAGAAACTAACACGGGTCCGGGATGCGGGACTGGGACATCTCCAAACCGCGTGGCCGCATTGAAAACATACAATCTATTAATTCCATCCAGGATGTCTGACTATTGGAGGAAAACCTCCAAATAATAATAGTGAGATTCCTGAATGTAATCAAAGTAAGGAAAGAGTAAAGTGAAAAATGTCTGCCACACGGGCAGAGGGGGAGTGTCAGGGGGTGTATGTGGGTGTTTGGTGGTGGATCAAGTTTGAAAACTTTGTAACTGTATTTCATAGTGATTTATTAAAAAATAATTTAAAAAATAAATTACATGAACTAAATTGTTGACGCTCTAGGAAATCTATTTGGCAGGTAATAAAATTTTTTAGGAGATCTGGGCTAGGCTGGAAAGATACTAGAACAAGTATGGCATTTTCCTTGTATGTGGGGGACTTTGTTGTGATCTTTCACACCACATACGGTCCCTTGAGTACTGCCAAGAATGATCCTTAAGCACAGAGTGAGGAATAAGCCCTGAGAATCACTAAGGCTGACCCACAAAAACAAACTGAATCACTAGGTGTAACCCATAAAAACAAACTGTAAAAAGAAAGTCATGCTTAAGTTTCTACTGAATTAATATTGATTCCAATTCATAGTAAATTTTATACTCTGACCGAGAAATTACTTATCTATATGGAATTTTATATCCTTACATATTTTTCATATCATGTACACTTAAAACTGTGTATTTTACATATCTAAAGGTGATAAAGTAAAACAAATAGCTTAATATAAATTGTAGCCATGAAAAATGGTTCTGTTAATATAAATTTTGTAAACTTTTGTGTCAGTTTTTGCTTTGATAGTTGTGGTGCTATATTTTGAGTCCTTATAACATATCCTAGACTTATTGGGCAACAATTTTTTTTTTTTTGCTTTTTTGATCACACCCGGTGATGCACAGTGGTCACTCCTGGCTCATGCACTCAGGAATCACCCCTGGCGGTGCTCAGGGGACCATATGGGATGGTGGGATTCGAACTCGGGTCGGCTGCATGCAAGGCAAATGTCCTACCCGCTGTGCTATCACTCCAGCCCGGAACAAAAATTTTTTAATTTTTTAAAAAATTTAAAAATTTTTAGCTGTTTTTGACTTTTCCCTGCCCGTACATAAACAATCTTTTTTAAATTATTATTTTACATTTAGCATCTTTCCACTATTTCTTTTTTATTTTATTGATTCACTATGAGATATAGTTATAAACTTTCATGTCTGAGTTAAAATCACACAATGATCAAACACTTATCCCTCCACCAGTGCACATTCTGCATCACCAATATCCCCAATATAACCCCTACTTTCCCACCCTTCCATTACCTCCATGGCAGTCAATATTTCCCATTACCTCTCTACTTTTAGGCATTACAGTTTTCAATGCAGATACTGAGAGGTTATCCACTGTTTCATTTGGTAAAATAATTCTCAGGATATACAGTGTGCTAGGAAATATTCAATACCTTAGAGAATATTTGGAGAACTGAAGAAAAACAAACAAAATAAAACATACAAACTTGACTTTCAGGAGTCACAGAACATTGAGAGAAACAGCTATTAAAACCACCCAAATAGGATCTAAATTGCAACTATAGTCAATAAATGACTATAACTGATTTATTTCTAATGTAATTTAACTTGTTTAGGAAGATTAGAAAAGAATTATCCTGGATGCTTTGTTAGAGATGAGATTTTAACAAAGCACAGTCATTGCATAGGTGAAAAGAAGTGAATACTAAGAAAGAGTATTTCAAATAGAAATAACAGCATGTACAGACTTCCCGAGTCAATGAAAGCTATGATGCATTTGATGCACTGAAAGATAATTGTGCAGGAGTGACAGCCAGAGAGATCAGTACAAAAGAAGACAGTTTTCTCTGTTTCAGTTCTTTATTATTCAAACTCCTCAGTACTTATAATTCCTCTGCCGCTAATTTCTACTTATAATTTGCTTTGCATTAATTATTTGGTACTCTCCTTCAATTATGTTCATATGTTATATATTCCAATGTAAACCAAAATTCGAGTTTCTATATAGGCTGCTTTCAATATTTGTTGTGTTAATTAGGGAATCAGAGATTGAATCAAGCTATCCTCCCCTCTTCCTCCATCCCAACCTTTGCCAGTGTACTAACAAGACCAAATATGTTGCCTGATGAAACTCTTTCTTTTGCCCATTTCTGTAAAGAGCAAATGACAAAGATTTCAAATTTTATCTCCAATAAAAGAATGCATTTCTACTTAAACTTGCAGCAAATCATCAAGGGATATGTTCTACTTTTATATGATAGACATAGTTTATACATTATTTCAAACTCCCCTCTGTCTTACATATTGCCATTCATAATAAATTTGGTAAAGCCTTGAAATGGACCAAATATAAGTGAAGACTAGTGAACCCTGTTGTCTGTAGTGTGATCTTTGCCCTTCAGTGTTTCTCAAATTTGGCACTACAGCTCTCCCCCTGCTCCTAACTACAAGAGGAACCCTCAGTTTTCCTTTGTCACTTATCAAGAGATACTCTAATTTAGACCACATTATAAACAGCTTCAGTCTGTAACTTTAAAATCTAGTGCACTCTGTAAGTTACTCAGACAGAGTCAGTGATATTGTTCATAATTTTTAGCACATGAAGGCAGGGAAAGAGTCAGCAATCCTTGTTATCCTGAAAACATAAACAAATCATTGTGGGCCAAGGCAACCAACTCCAAGTTCTCTGAGCCAGTATCAAAGCAGCATCTTCCTAAAGGTTTACTTAACAGAAAGGATTCCCAGAACTGCATTACAGACCAATGCAATGTCAGAGAGTTCTCTCAAAATCCTAGCCAGAGATGTAGACTGGGACCCTAACTCAGTGTGGCAACTAAGAGATAAATGGCATTATTAGGCCTAGAGTGGTGGTCCCAGCTAATGTTCTAGCTAAGAGAACTTATAAACCAGTAGACAGTAACATTTCTAGGCTCAGTCTCTGATATCTGTTTCTCCCATTATTTGAATCCTGCTGTCTTGAGTCTCAAAATTTCTCTTCTTTGTAACTTTGAATTTTGAAACTTGTGGCCAATTTACAGTGAGCCTGGATGAATCTGGAGCCACTTGGCACCTGTCACAGCACAGACTCTTATCTGCAATGCAGCTATGCAGTGGTCAGCAGTAACAACCTTGGTTGTAATTAGGGGGAGTTTTTTGTTGTTGTTAGCTTTAAGGAGGTAGATTTCCCAGGGAGCAAAGAGTGCTTTTTTTTTTTTTTTTTTTTTTGGAAAAGGAAGTGGGCCAAAAATATTGGGAACCTAGGCTTTATAATGATGGAATGAGAGACAGAGAACTCTATACTAATATTCTTACACATATTATCTTTGCCAGGTGGAGGAGTATCTTTCTAAGACTTCTGCTTTTTGCTAACTGGAAGGCAGCCAACAGCTTCATCTTTGATGACTTCCCATAGAGAGGTTCATTCTTCCTACTTACGGCTCTAAAATTTATACCTTATTTAACTTCAAACCATGCTAGGAATATATTTCAAGTGAAATACACTCACAGGTCAAAATTTACTTTAGACTAAAATTGTACAATATTCCATTTCTTTTCCATTAACCCTATAATTCCAGATAGACCATACTTAGATTTTTTCTTGGTGGTTTCCCTTTCTGAACTCCTTTCATATAGACATTTCTGTATTACATTTTTAAATATTCACTGATTAAATTTTATTTTTAACTGAATTGCTTATTATGCTATTTGCTTCAGAGAAATCTCTTTGGTTCTTATGCAAATGAAAACAACAATGAGATATCTATGTGTATCTATATGTATATATGAATAAACTTAAAGGCCAATATTCTGAATGAATATTTTTTTCTTCTTCTTTTTTTTTTTTGCTTTTTTGGGTCACACCCGGCAATGCTCAGAGGTTACTCCTGGCTCTGCACTCAGGAATCACCCCTGGTGGTGCTCAGGGGACCATATGGGATGCTGGGAATTGAATCCAGGTCGGCTGCGTGCAAGGCAAACACCCTACCCGCTGTGCTATTGCTCCAGCCCCATCTGAATGAATATTGACACAAAGATACCAAAATATCAGTAAAATAAATCCAACAATCTATAAAAAGGATCATACAATATTGTTAGTGGTATGACTTTAATGGATGTATGGAAGGTATGCAAATAAAGTAATGTAACATACCACATTAATAACTGAAAGAATACAATAACATAACTATTAATTGACACACAAAAAAGCTTAGGTAAGATAAAACATTCATTCATGATAAAATTCCTCTATAAAATATGTATATAACGATTAACTTCAGATATTTGCAACCATTTATGAAAAAGCTAAAGCAACACCATATATTATGACAAAATACCGTAAAGCTTCCAGCTAAAATCAGATTAAAGGCAAGTATGTCCACCTCTGCTATTTATTCAGTATAGTTTTAGAAGTTCTCACCACAGTGATTAGGTAAGGAAAGTAAATCAAAGAGAATGCAATGTAGCACTGTCATCCTGTTGTTCATCGATTTGCTTGAGCGGCCACCAGTAACATCTCCATTGTGAGACTTGTTATTGTATGGGCATATTGAATACTCCACGAGTAGCTTGCTAGGCTTTGCCGTGTGGGCCGATAAGTGCGGTAGCTTGCCAGGATCTCTGGGAGGGATGGAGGAATCGAACCCGGGTCGGCCACATGCAAGGCAAATGCCCTACCCACTGTGTTATCACTCAAGCTTTCTACAAGGAGTTAAATTTTCACAATTTGCACATAGCATGGTGTTATCCATAGAAAACACCAGCGACTCCACAAAAGAAAGAAAGAGAGAAAGAGAGAGAAAGAGACAAAAAAAGAGAGAAAGAAAGGGAGAAAGAGAAAGAAAGAGAGAAAGAGATAGAAAGACAGGAAAGAAAGACAGAAAGAAAGACAGGAAAGAAAGAAAGAAAGAAAGAAAGAAAGAAAGAAAGAAAGAAAGAAAGAAAGAAAGAAAGAAAGAAAGAAAGAAAGAAAGAAAGAAAGAAAGAAAGAAAGAAAGAAAGAAGGAAAGAAGGAAAGGAAGAAGGAAAGGAAGGAAGGAAGGAAGGAAGGAAGGAAGGAAGGAAGGAAGGAAGGAAGGAAGGAAGGAAGGAAGGAAGGAAGGAAGGAAGGAAGGAAGAAAGAAAGAAGAAAGAAGGAAGGAAAGAAAAAGAAAGAAAGAAAGAAAGAAAGAAAGAAAGAAAGAAAGAAAGAAAGAAAGAAAGAAAGAAATGAAGGAAGGAAGAAAGAAAGGAAGAAAGAAAGGAAGAAACAAAGAGAAAGAAAAAAGCAAGGAAGAAAGAAAGAATGAAAGAAAGAAAGAGAAAGAGAGAAAGAAAGAAAGAAAGAAAGAAAGAAAGAAAGAAAGAAAGAAAGAAAGAAGGAGGAAGGAAGGAAGGAAGGAAGGAAGGAAGGAAGGAAGGAAAGAAAGAAAGAAAGAAAGAAAGAAAGAAAGAAAGAAAGAAAGAAAGAAAGAAAGAAAGAAAGAAAGAAAGAAAGAAAGAAAGAAAGAAAGAAGGAAAGAAAGGAGGAAAGGAAGGAAAGAAGGAAGCAGGCAGGCAAGAAAGAAAGAGACAAAGAAAGAAATATCTCACAATTACATTATTGTTTAGGGCAGAATAATAGAAAATATGTATACAAAAAATCTGTGTATTTCTATATGCAAATTTTGAACTCGAAGGAAAAAATGACCCCATTTCAAGTAGTCCAAATCATCAATGATATTTCATACAACATATTTTTAGTTTTCTAATTCAACTAGGTGGAGTCCAAGTGTTTGATTCTGTATGTCAGTGAGGAACTGTTTATTTTTCTTGATATTCATTACCATTACCATTACCATACTGTTGGCCACAATTGAATTCACCCTAATCTTCAAAATAATATTATGTGGGGGCCAGAAAGATTGGACATTGGGTAGGGCACTTCCCTTGCATGTGGAGACTCAGGCTCAATCTCTGGTATCTTACGGTCCTGAACACCACTGGGTGTGACCCAAAAATCTAAAAAGAAATAAAAAAAACACTGTTTGGGAGTCAGAGAGATAATATATTAGGTAGGATGCTTCCCTTACATGAAATCAAGACTGATTGGTCCCCTGCAAAACATATGGTTTCTTAAACCCCAGCTGGAGTGACCCCTGAGGACATAGCCAGGAATAAGGCCTGAGGAACTCCTTGTGTGACCCTCAAACAAAACAAACAAAAAATTAATGTTGTTTGTAGATTTTACTATTTAGGGATTTCTAGTCTTCAGTTAAACATTGGGTTCTGTATGTCAATTGGGCCAATTTTTTTTTTTTTATGATTCAGAA
Organism: Sorex araneus; assembly: GCF_027595985.1. Taxonomy (NCBI): domain Eukaryota; kingdom Metazoa; phylum Chordata; class Mammalia; order Eulipotyphla; family Soricidae; genus Sorex; species Sorex araneus. Next base: position 218,260,031 of record NC_073313.1, on the reverse strand, counting down.
TAAACTCTTGTTTTCTACTCAGGGTATATAGACTTGGTGAGAGAACTGTGTCCTAACAGCAGCCTAGGATATATCATAGAACTTAAGATGGATAAGGAAGGGCATAAACCAAACCAGAAAGAGCAAAACATTGCAACAGTGAATTATTAGATTTGAAAAACTGGGGCTTCAGTAACATTTAAGGGCTGAGCAGTGGGAGAATATATTTGAGAGAGAATATAGAAGAGAATGATTTGGAAATGAAGTGTTCATGACATGTAAGTCATTTGCATTTGGTATCTTTGATTATTAAGAGAAAAGTAACACTGAAAAAAATAACTTAGAGTTTAAAATAGGACAATAACTCACTGTAGTTTTGTAACTGAAGGTCTCTTGTTCCCAGGTCCTCTACCATCCTGGGCATACTAAACAGCTGCTTACCTAGGCTAAACGAGAATTGAGACCAAAATTAAAGTTAACAGTTTTGCAAGGAGCAAAACTTTGTAAAAGAAAGGCGTAACTGTTAGGAAGTTAAAATAAAAGCGGAGAAGGACACATCTCTCCTGGTATATCTAATTGGAGAGGGAAAATAAGTTTAAAAAAGAAAAAAACACACATGCACAAAGAAATAAAACAGTGCTAGGAAGGCCTATGATGGAGGTTTATTGGCGGAAAATGATACTGGGTTGTTTCGGTTAGCAAAGGTTCATATGAATACTTTGAAAATAAAAGTGGTTGTGCAGAAATTGATGGGGTTATAGTGCAAGGGAATTGGGGAGAGAGAGCAAGGTGGAAGATAACTAGAGTGAGCTTAAATGGATGGATTGAAATCTATTTGGTTAACATTTAGTTGTCCTATAATGAGTAAGTCAATTAATTATGACTGACTAGAACTCACTGAGATGAATTGGGGATTCATCTCAATGGAGATCAGAAAAATGGAGCCACAAAACCATGGAATGAATTAATTTATTTGGTAATATGCTAACTTCCAGGTCTCTATCCTTAGAGTTACACATGATTTGCGAAAGATAGTGTAGGTTTCCTCTAATGTAACTAAATGATGTGGCAGAGATCACAGGGATGCAGGATAAGATTACTTTTCTATGGTGTTAGGAGGAGACTGCCACCTCAGTTTTACTGCAAACGCTCTAACTTCTTCTATCCTACATCTAATAATTGGGTTGAAGTTTTCTTGCCATCATTTCACATTGTTGCCTCCAGAAATGATGTACAGACCCACTCCCTTTAGTTGGATTTGTAGTGTCCAAACTCTAAGTTGCTTTACAGAGAAATTTTCCATTTTATCCTTGACTATTAAGCTGATGCTGGAACAGAAAACAAAAATAAGCAACCCATGTTCCAGAAAGCCCTTTAAACAAAGAATTTTACACAGTAGAGATCTCACACAATTTTATACTGTGAGAGAAATTGAGAAAGGCTTGGCCTTCACGCACTTAAAATGACCTTTATATGAGTATTTTCCACCATTCATCTAAATGCCATGAGGAAAATGATTGCTGTTTTATGGGTGGTTCAGCTTTTAACAGCTTTGGAATTTGGCTTTGGAAATGAATGCCAGAGAAATCACTTCTGTTAACTACTGAATATTTAAAGATGTTGATTTTCATGGCACTGACATAATAGTTAAAAACAGTGTTTGCTGATCCAACTGCCTCTAGTGACTTATTATAAAATCTTTTTTCACATTATCTTGAACTAATAATATCCACACTTAAAGTAGTCTATAAATTTGCATGCCACTTCCTATTATTTTGTTTTAATTTTTTGCCACTTCCTATTATTAAATATATAATATTTGGTCAAAAGGCACAAAATAATTTACTAATAAAACAAAGTAGATTCATATATTTTTAATATGTGAGATTAATACTAGCTACAAATGTTTAATAACAGAAAATAAAATATAGTTGAGTCATGATATTTTTATTCTCTCAAAAGAACAAGTCCCTGGTAGATGCTAGAATGGGAGAGAGCTTGACATAATTATGCAACTGTGAAATTACTACAAGCTTTGACAGAAATTCCTTTGAGAAATATAACAACTCAATTAATATCAGGGGATCTCATGTGACTTTTATAAGCAGAGAAAAATTGAGAAAAGAAAATCTGCACAAATTAATTTTTGAATTTTATAATTATTAGTTAATGTTTCCACTGAGCTGATGATATAGTGCATATGATAGAACATATATTTATGTAATGTATATGAATTAACCCTAGCACTTTAAAGAACTATTTATGGAAATTAAAGAAGATGACTAGTTAAGATAAAGAGAAATTAAAGAGCAATTAAACTGCCTCTCAAAATGGTGACATCTAATTGCCATTTAAATTATGTGTGATTCAGAGTTTAGATGTTATTAAACTTTGTGTAAAATAACTTCTTCAGTTTTTTGAAAGTTAATACAATTTCCAGGAATGAATTAGACTAACTCATAGCACAAACACTTAAAAAAAATCACAAAATATAAAACTTTGGAGAAAGTACAGGGGTACGGTACTTTCCTTATATATAGCCAGCCCTACTTTGATCCCCAGACTTTTATAAGCCCTTTTCCCACCCAGTGCATTCAAGAATGAACTCTGTACACAGAATTACCAGTAAGTCTTGAGCACTACCAGGACTATCTCTCCCTTGCCCACAATGAAACCCCAAAAACAAAATATGGACAGTAATATTTATATGGTTTTGATATATTTTGCTCGATTTAATAGAATTGTGTGTAGCTGATACTAGTACCAATAGAAATTTATGTGGCTGTATTAATAAATTCACCAGTTTTCTGTATTCAGAAACATTTTATTTGTGATAGATTGTCTTTCTATGGTAAACATAAATGTAGATAAGATATTCACTGTATCACTGTCATCCTGTTGCTCATCGATTTGCTCAAGCGAACACCAGTAACGTCTTCATTATGAGACTTGCTGTTACTGTTTTTGGCACATTGAATATGCTTCAGGTAGCTTGCCAGGCTCTGCCCTATGGGCAAGATACTCTCGGTAGCTAGCCAGGCTTTCCGAGAGGGGAGGAGGAATTGAAATTGGGTCAGCTGCGTGGAAAGCAAACGCCCTACCCGCTAGTTTCTGAGTGTGACTGCCTAGCTACCAGCCTAGATAAGATATTAAATATTAGAATAGTGGAGATATTAGAATAGTGGAATTCCTAGATGAATATGCCCAGGATAACTTTGTCTGTTGATTCTCTCTCTCTTAAAGATAACCTCACATTTAGTAAATTCATTTTTTTGACCAAATTCTCCTCCTTAAGCCTTTTGTTGGTAGTCATCGCCAACACTGGTTTATGTAAACATTTTTCATCTATAAACATGAGATAATAACCCTTGCTATGGAAAATGCTAGTCACTTGATATTAATGTTTAATATCAATTTCATAAATTCTAGTCTTAGTAATGTTGTACTCACTTCAATTCCTTATGCTGATTTGATATATAATTTTTTTTCAGATTATATACTATTGGCATTTGGGGCTGGAAAACTCTTTGCTGTGCACTATAGGATATTTAGCAGTTTGCCATACTTTTATCTTAGATAACATTACACTTCCCAGTGACTGCCAAAACAGTCAACAGCTATTGCAAAATGTCCTTGATAAAGGTGGAGATTGTTTGTTTTTTTTTGGTCACACCTGAAGATGCACAGGGGTTACTCCTGGCTCTGCACTCAGGAATTATCCTTGGTGGTGCTCAGGGGACCATATGGGATGCTGAGAATCGAACCCAGGTCGGCCATGTGCAAGGCAAATGCCTTACCCAGTGTGCTATTGCTCCAGCCCATCAAGGTGGAAGTTGTCTGGGCGGGCACATAATACCTGAATTAGTTTGATGGCCTATGTTATCATTGCTTATTAAGAAAAAGGATTTGAGATACTTTTTCAATTTTTATTTTTATTGCTGTAGACTCATAGGGGCAAGTGGTGAGTTATGTGATACCCTGGCATCGAGATGGGCCTGGCCAAAGTGCCTAATGCTTAACTATATGTTAAGAGTTTGGTCATGGACATGTCATGTCATGATCCAAAAGCAACGACGAGACTAAGACCCTGCTAGGGATAGGAAAGACTAATCTGGCCTGAGCACTGTAGTCTGAGATCAAGATGACTCCAGGAGAGCAGTTCTATAAGCTTAATGCATCTCTTGCTATGTCCATACAAAATGATTGATATTATGAATGCTTATATGTTAGTTGGACAAGGAGAGAAGAAACACACCCATGGGATTCCACTCTTGGGTGGGTGTCCTGCTGAAAGAGAATCTGTCTTAGAAGAAGCATCCCCTGAGGGAAAGAATTTTACCCCTGTTGATTGTGACCACACCTATGTGTAAGCCCCAACTCCTCATGCTGGGGGATTTAAGTTGGCTGTAAGAGAGGGTTCTGGAAAGAAGCAGATAGAGAGGAGATTGGAATAAACTACAATTGAGACCAACCAGCTTGGCTTCATTCCTTCCTTTGCCTGCCTCATCATTGCCATCAACCTCCCCTGGGTGGGGAAGCGGCTGGAGACTACTGAATGCAGGTGGTGGGAGAGACAGTGCCTGTCCTGGATGTCCCCCTCCCATTCTTTTTTGTTTTTACACAAGAGAGGATAAGAGGGAGAGAGAAGAGAGAGAGGTAGAGGGGGAGGGAGAGGGGAGGGAGAGGGAGAGGGAGAGGGAGAGAGGGAGAGAGAGGGAGGGAGGGAGAGAGAGGGAGGGAGGGAGAGAGTAAGAGGAAAAGAGAAGGAGATGGAGAGTGAGGGAGAGAGGGGGAAAGGGAGAGGGAGAGAGTGAGGGAGAGGGAGAGAGGGAGCAGGAGAGATAAATGAAGGGAGGGAGAGAGGAAGGGAGTAAAAGGGGGAGAGAGGGATGGGGAGGGAGGGGGAAAGAGGTAGAGATAGAAGAAGGGAGGGAGTAAAGGAGACGGAGGGAGGGGGAGGGAAGGAGGGATAAAGAGGGAGGGAGAGGCAGGGGGAGAGAGGGAGGCGGAGAGAGGGAGGGAGTGAAAGGGGGAGAGAGGGAGATAGACCTACACATCGGCCTCCCTTCCCAGTACAGCACGGGTGCCTGTACCTCGTGGGCAGGGGCTGGCCATCAGCCACTCGCTGTCGTCGTCTGTCCCCTTACTGCCCAGGTCTGTGGTGCTCACGGTGACCATGGATCTGATCTCTTTCTGAGCCACCTTCATTTGGTCATAGAGAACTTTGAAAATTTTTTCTATTTTTGCTCGTGCAGCTGCTGATAGAAAGAATACTGCGTCTGCGTGTTCCTGTCGTCCCACAGTGCGATGCCCAGGAGGATGGCCTCTGAGAAGATGCGGTCATTCTTGGTGCTCACGATGACTTCGATTACCAGATCTGAGGCCCCTTCCCTGTCCAGCAGGCACTCACCGCTTGCCCTGGGTCCGTCCCGTCCCTCATCGGAACCCTGCTTTTGGGGTGCTAGGAAGTAAGGGCAGCTGAGGCTTAAGTCGAGAAAGCAGATGTCCAGGAGTGAATAATATTCGAAGCCAATTAAATCTCATGTTACCAAAGCATATTAACAACCGTCTTTCTTTGTCCATACAGAAAGGACATTGCTCTAAAGTAAACTATTCAAAAGACATAAGGAGAGGAGAAAGGCAATATTAACTTACAATACAAGTTCACTGTCCTAGCAAGGTCTGGCCTTACAAATTAACGGAGTCTGATTTAGAGCTCCCAGAGGCCGAAGACCACCGGAACCTAGCTACAGCCATGCTGGTGGCCCTTCTCCACATGTTCGGACAGGCCTCATGCATGAAGGTACTGGCAGAGGAACCCAGGTGTGTGTAATCCCATCAACGGCCAACATCCAGAGAGAGACTTGAAAGCAAGCTCCCAGAAGCGATATCTTTAGCCTACTTCTTCCTCTGGGAGAAACTGGCAATCTTCTGAGAGTTTCCTGCCCACATGGGACAGCCCTGCAAGCATCCCATGATGTATTCATATGCAAAATCCAGTAACAAGCTGGATCTCAATCCCCTGACAACATCGTTAGGAGGGCCGAGTCTAGATAGACTTCTAAGATCTGAGGCAAAGGACAAAATGAGATGTTACTGAGCCCGCCAGAGAAATCAATGATTAATAGAATTTCATGATTCGTGATAGACTTATAGTTATCATCTGTCAACTGTCACTGTAACAGTCACTGTCATCACTGTCATCCCATTGCTCATCAATTTGCTCTAGTAGGCACCAGTAATGTTCCCATAGTAAGAATTGTTGTTACTGTTTTTGGCATATCACATATGCCACAGGTAGCTTGCCAGGCTCCACCATGTGTGTGAGATACTCTTGGTAGCTTGTCAGGCTCTCCAAGGGGGACTGAGGAATCAAACCCAGCTTGGCCGCATGCAAGGCAAATACCCTACTCTCTGTACTAATCCCTTCAGCTCTGATAGTTGTCATACAAAATATAAATATTGTTGTCCTTTTATAAGAAATATTTTGTTTTAGCACAGAAATTATCCTATGCTTTTATTAAGAAATTTGCCAGCCTATAATTGTTTATAACTTAAAGATGTTTGATTCTCTGCATTATCAATATAGTACAGTGGGTAGGAGTCTTGCATTACATGTAGCTGACATTTGTTCAATCCCTGGAAACTCCTAAAGTCTATGAGCATCTCTGATTCCTGAGCACAGATGCAGGAGTAAACCGTGAGCACAGGCAGATGTGGCTCCCAAATCAATCACTGTATCACTGTCATCCCATTGATCATAGATTTGCTCGAGTGGGCCCAGTAATGTTTCCATTCATCCTAGCCCTGAGATTTTAGCAGCCTCTCTTCACTCATCCTTCCCAATGGTGCCACATTAGAGGCTCTTCAGGGTCAGGGGAATGAGACCCATCATTGTTACTATATTTGACATATGAATACGTCATGGATAGCTTGCCAGGTTTTCCCCGTGTGGGCAGTAAACTCTCGGTAGCTTGGCAGGCTCTCCAAGATGGAGAACTAGGCTATCAGAAGTTGTGCAGCCACATTGCATCCAGAAGCTTGGCTTTATAGTCTCTGCATGTTGGCCATTGATGGTATTACACAGTGCCAGGGCAGGGGGCAGTTTCTGGGTATGACTGCCTAGCTACTGGAATATGGGGGATCTGGGTGGAAGAGGCCCAGTCCCGATCTGAGCAGCTTTGACCATCTCGGTCCCGGGTCCCGCACATCTGGGTTCCTCTTCCAGTTCCTTCATGCATGAGTCTTGTCTGAACACATGAAGAGTGGCCTTGAGCATGGCTGTGGCTGGGTTCTGGATGTCTTCAACTGCCCCCCAGATCAATAATAATTAAAAAAAAATTGTCAATTCACATATTGATTTCTAGAGAACTCCGAAAGTGTGTGTAAGGAGTCCTAGTTATGGTGGATTTATGGGGGGAGGCAGGTGGGGGCCAAAAGTAGGAATATTTTAGATATCAGTTAATACCACATACAATTTTGAAGAGGAAATTGTTAAAGGTAAATTGGGTTGTGGAAAACTCAGACTTAGTAAAGAAGCAAAGCCAGTGAAACTATTATAAGACGTTGGTCACCACTCTGGAATGTGGTGTCAATAATCTTTGAGTATTCTTTGAAGAGCTTGTGGAAGATCCCTGCAAATTTTCTCACAAAAATTTAAATATTGAGTATTATTCCAGTGACAGCATCACCGAAGGCCATCTGCAGAGGTGTTAACTCTATACACCATTGTTTCTTCCCCATATCCCTTGCACCAACCTGTGCCTATTTTCTACAGATATAATAAGTTAGCACCAAAGAATTTTGGCACAAAATTCACTAAAAAAGTCAAAGTGAAAAAATGACAGAAATAAGTGAAAAATAGTCTGAGAAGATACAGAGAAGTCAGTCACTGCCTCTTCTCCAAATACACTATGACGTAATCATCTGAATAGATCACATTTATGCTTGTCTTCTCAAAAAAAAAAGATGAAAACATTTATTTCTTATGTTTAGTCAACTTTCCCTTATGAACTGTATGCCATTTTTATCGATTTAAAACAAGTTATTAATTATCTTTTAGCTGTGATTTTCCCTCTTGTTTTCACTTTGCTCTCCACCAGTTTGCTAATTTGTCTTCTGTTAAAGAATGTTCCACATTTTTCTGACTAGATTCTTAATTCTACGTTTTCACTGAAAATGAATCATCATCATATATATTTATGGTTAGTTCAGGGGGCCCACCTACTCACATCATCTGAAATATTTAACCTACATGATATATGTTACTTGTTTCTTAGTGTCTGTGAAACTCACTTCATCTAACTCTTACATGCTTCTAGTTCATTCCTTTCCACTTCCCTTTGCCCCTTCGAAACTCCCAGACCACTTTCTTATGTAAGCTCTTAGTTCTTAAATGTCTCTGTCTCTAAATCCATACACTTTCCTTAATGATCCCTCTACTGTTGTTATGTCAAATGTTAAGTGTATGGATAAACCTTTCTGCTAAAAAACTTGCTGAGTAGGAAACTTCACTGAGTTGTCTACAAGGAATTTCAAATTTTACTTGCCAACATAAAATGCCTGAAACTCCTCTTACTATCTTTTTTCTCCATTAGTAACTCTAGTTGTAGTCTCCTTAAGGAGGAATTAAAAAGAACATTTATTTTAATTATTCTTTGTTCTTGTGCTCACTTCTACAACATTGACAGATTAATTAATCTTAAATTCAAGGTAAGTATATGACCCATGATCAAGATACTCATTGCAACTAATTTGCCACAATTCAATGCAATTTATTCTAGAATATTTGGATAGTCCAATAACTACTTTATATCTGGTCATATGCAGTGTAGTTTCAACACTGAAGCCATAATGATTCTGTTAAGTCAAATTACTGCGTGTCACTTATTTTTAAAAAAACTTTTCTAGAAATAAGAACTAAATGATCTAATATTCCATCTCATAAAATACCCTGACCTAAATTTCTATAACAATCTGTCCCTATTATTTCTAGTAAAGACATTTATTTCCTTGCTCTTTCTCAGCCTGAACATGACTCTGCCATAATATTTTGTCGTTTAGTCGTCTATCTTGAATAAGTGCCCCTTCTCCCCGCCAAGCCATTATATTTATAGGGCACACTTTATCACTTTCTTGAGGTCAATACTTCAGTATCACTCTTTCAATATGTCATTTTTGGCCGTTTAATGTATTATTTTTCTTGAACAATAAATAAGATATGCTGTCTATATTTTATTCAAATATTTTAAGCATCAAAATTTATACTGTTAATAATTGAATTTTATACATACAATAATAAAAAACACACTTTCCATCAGAACATCCTCCACCCCTGCAGGTCCCATCATTCCATCTACCACAAATTCAGAGCTGTAGAACAGTTATACTCTATTTACTGTGGCCATTGTCATTCCAGTAACTGAAATTAACAACATTCTATTATTATATTCCATTATAACATGTAGTTTTAAGTTTCTGAAACTTTATGTATCAAACCATTGACAAACCATCCTATCCTTTTTTTTGCTTTATTTTTTTTTCCTTACAGTGTGGACTGGAGCAATAGCACAGCGGATAGGTGTTTTCCTAGCACGTAACTGACCCAGGTTTGATTCTTCCATCCCTCTCCAGAGCCTGGCAAACTATGGAGAGTATCCTGCCCCCAAGGCAGAACCTGGCAAGCTTTCCATTGCCTTTGGATATGCCAAAAAGAGCAACAAGTCTCACAATGGAGATGTTACTGGTGCCCACTGGAGCAAATATATTAACAATGGAAGAGATGGTGCTACAGTGCTACATTTTTTACATTCCTTACAATAAGCAACACAATGTTTATAGTTACTGTTTGTCACTAAAATGTGAAATCCACAAAACAAAAACTATGGATTTTTGTTTATTGCTGTCAAGTCTGTGACACTCGTGCCTAGATAAAATTTGGCGCATTTTAACATAGCATGCACATACAACCTAAATGAACTTGTGAAGAGTGCATAAAAGTAGAGAGTATAAATGAATTTCTGATCATAGTGGTGTAAAACTGTTCTCATTTAAAAAAAATTCTCCTAATACCAATGGTTCATTTTCCATATTGCTTACATATTTTCCATACTTTTCCAATTTTTCCATGCAGTAGACATTTTTAAAAATATATAGATATTAGAAAGGACAGAGAATAATAAGATAAATGCTTTCTACATAATTGATAGTATCTTTTGTGTTATTGTATCTTCACTTAAGTTTATAAGAAAAGCATAGACAGTCATTTAAATTTTTTCAAAATCAGGAACAATTAAATGAAGAAAAAATTTGTAACACTAAATAAATTAATGTATTTGTCAATGATGGAAGAACTAGAACTTTTGAATGTTTTAAAGTTTTTAGTTTTCTCAAACCCATTTTTGTTTATGTATTAACTGGTCTGATATTTGTGTTAGTTTGAATCCTTAGAGAAGGAGCACAAAAACTGGATGAAAAGTACAAATCATTAGGATCAAAACTTGTGAGAGAAATGTGATAAAGGACTCTGAGTGAACCTTGACCACCACACATATATACCAACACATAAACAGTGAAGGAACAAGTGAAAGGAGAAAGATTGGGGCATCGATGTGGAGGTTTGTGTCTTAGAGTCAGTACAATTCTATGGAATTAATACCAAGGGTATAGAACAGTTACTTTATTAGTAAGTGATGCATCTTTCAAGAATAGACTTTAGCATTCCTGGCCATACTTTGTCTTTAGTTAAGAGCAATCTCTTCAATTTGTGACTTCAGCAGAAATGCAGTTTAGAATTACAAAGAATAGCACTGGGGCCATTTGCAATTACACTTCTGGCAGTTACTCAGAGATCACTAAGGTACATTTTTTTTTTATGACCACAAAATATTGGTTTTCTATTACACTGTACTTTGCTTTTGAAAAATCAATAAATTTATCCAAATGTCTTTATAACTATTTTGCTTTTGTTTTTCTATATATTTGGCTTAACATCTTATAATTGATAGTGAAACTTGTCACATTAGGTTACTCTAGATAGATCAAAGATTTCTGTTTTGAACAAAAAGTAAAATAATATGTGGTGTCCCTCCCACTGATCATCCAAAAAGAGTTCTGTATTTTTTTCATGGGTTTCTTACCCATTTCATTCGTCTGTTGAGTCTCAAAGAATAAATGAGAACTGTTTCTGTGCCTTCTGGGAGCTGAGTATGTGTCTAGCCTTGGCAGTACAATCCACTTTCTGACCACAAGACCCCACTGTTACATGGATAATTTTGCTTCTGTGCTGTTCCTTTGCACATCTCACAATGGGAAAGTCCTATCAGCCCAATTACATGAAACTTGAGGCACTCACATATCAAGTAACTCACCATTCAAGGCTCCTTTTTGTTCCCAGGTAAAACTTAGATATTTTAAGCCTTTAATAAGCTTTTTTTTTCCCTCCACTCCTACAATGGAAAGCAGTCTACTGTCAAGGAATGAGCGTCACTTAGTTTCCATTCCACCACTTGCTATCAAGTCCACCTCTCTCTTGACTCTTCTATACATAAACGAAGCTAAGCTTTGGTACCTCAATAACTTGCTGTTTATGAATAATTAGCCTTATTATGGAGTGCTTTCTCATATGTATACAGTGAACTGTGTGCAAGGAAAATACCCCGCCTGCTGTACTATCTCTTTAGCTCAAAGTTAAATATTTTAATATATGCATAGTATTATGTTTTGGAACTCACACATAGGGAGAGATTAAATGACCATCTTTAAAAAAGTTTATTATATTCTCAATTAAAGGATACAGCAATGCACATGACACAGAAAGAGCAACACAAGGAAGAATTTGTTCAGTTTTACACGAACAGAACAGTAGAAATCAATATACTTCCTATTAAAAGGTATCTCCTTACTTTCTGCTAACAGAAGGCCCACAATTATTTGGTCTCACAGATATCTCTTGATCTCAGAAACAGAAAGCTTTTAGCATGATATGAAAGAGTCACTCAGGGACTCTCTCTCCTGGGGCACCAACGGACGAAGGGTACATAGGTGAAGCAATTCTGCTTAAGAAGTTATAAGGAGAAATCCACTAGATACTACTAAGGCTACACTCTTCAAACGAATGGTAACACTCCATGATTAACAAGGCATCTCCCACTTCATCTTCATTCTCTATACACAAGAGAGAAACAGCAAGAAAGATGTGGTGACATGTGTACAGAGTTGCTATAAAGTATTATAGATGGGGAAATATAAAAATAAAATATTATTTTGAAACTCATATTTTTTGTTCAATATCTGTTTTGACCTTCAGTTGCTGCATTTTTACATATTCATAGGGAATAAAACTATTGTACAGCTGCTTATGCCCATGTATGATTATTTCCCCAGAATTTTGTTGGCTCCATCCCTCTACTTCAGAACTTAAATATATAATACATTTCTCCTTCCTGCTTCTCTCCCTTTGAATGGGGTAATTTTCTAGATTGTATTGACGAAGTTTTTGTATTCATGAACAATGAATGAATAGAAATAATGACACTTAAGGTATGAAAATATAGACTGCAAACTCAGAATATTACAATATAGTAAGTACCATTATAAATTTACATTTCTCTGAAGAAGATTTGGTTTCCTTATATTATTAATATTAAATATATTTTAACAATATACAAATCTCTAATAAACCCATGATTATAACACACAAATTGACCCAACCTCATCATATTTATGAACTTTGCTCTTTTTACAAAATACTTGTTTATTATAAATAAGTATTATTTAAAGGTATATGTAAATAGGTATTTATTTCTTTTTTCTTATTTAAAAATAAGTATTTGACTATTTTATATTTAACCAAGTATTTCTTTTAATTTTTCTTTTTTTTTTTTTTTTTGCTTCTTGGGTCACACCTGGTGATGCACAGGGCTTACTCCTGGCTCTGCACTCAGGAACCACTCCTGGCGGTGCTCAGGGGACCATATGGGATGCTGGGAATTGAACCCGGGTCAACCATGTGCAAGGCAAACGCCCTAACTGCTGTGTTATTACTCCAGCCCAAGTATTTCTTTTTAAATAAATGATTAAAATAATACTATCTACCCCTTATAGACTCTCACTTGAAACACTGACCTTCTTTGATTCTAGGCAGATTCAAGCATAATTCTCATTAATTGGTAAAAAAAATCTTAGATTAAGATAGCATGGTTCATTTAATTAATTATAGTCTGATTGTAAAGAATATTTATAGTTCACAGTTCACTTTGTTGCATCAGAACAGTTACGTTAGAAGATATCTTCCAGAATAGTCACTTAATTATGTTGATAAAGAGCTGTCTTACTAAATTCTGTATTTACAATAGGAATATGAGAATGAATGAATGCCTATAAAACTATGTGAATATGCATGTATATACATGTATACACATATATTATGCATATTAGGGAATTATTGAGGAAATGACATAATTATTGACATAATCCTGTTCTATCAATCTGAAAATGTATTCCTCATGTCAATAGGCTTGGTAAAGTCTTCTAATTCCAAAAACAAAAGCAAAATGTGGCATGAACTGCTGAACTGATTCTTCTTGAAAGAACACTTACATGTGGCAAACAGGCACATGAAAAGTATTTTATCTTCTTTGGATAGGGAAAACGCAAATCAAAACAACAATGATATATTAATCCATTTCTGTGAGAATGGCCTACATGTGAAAGGTCAGAGACTGTCAATGTTAGAAATATGTAGCAAAAAATGTAATCAACTTTGACTATTGGTTTCATTGTTCAGCCTCTATGGAAAACATTCTAGATACCTCTTAAAAATTGAAAATGGATCTATCTTACTAGCTGTCAACTTTATTCCTTTAGTATCTATCTCAATAGCACAATCCTCCCTCACACACACATAGACACACACATACAAAATAAATTTTAAAAGATAGTTGCACATATTTTTTCATTGCCACACTATTTACATAAATACTCTAATTTTCTTAAAACTGTCAAAGTCATCCCGTTGCTCATCGATTTGCTCAAGAAGGCACCAGTAATGTTTCATTCTGAGACTTATTGTTACTGTTTTTAGCATATTGAATATGCCATGGGTAGCTTGCCAGGCTCTGCCTTCCGGGTGCGATACTCTTGGTAGCTTGCCATGCTCTCTAAGAGGGGCAGAGAAATCGAACCTGGGTCAGCCGTGTGCAAACCAAATGCCCTACTGCTATGCTATCGCTCCAGCCCTTATATAATACTACTGTTAGGACTGGAGCAATAGCACAGAGGGTAGGGCGTTTGCCTTGCACACAGCTGACCCAGGTTCGATTCCTTTGTCCCTCTTGGAGAGCCCAGCAAGCTACCAAGAATATCCCACCCGCACTGCAGAGCCTGGCAAGCTACCTGTGGTATATTCAATATGCCAAAAACAGTAATATCAAGTCTCCCAATGGAGATGTTTCTGGTACCCGCTCGAGCAAATCAATGAACAATGGGATGACAGTGCTACAGTGCAATATTGTTATTTGGATTGTTTTCAGATCTTGTTTATTGTTTCTTGGTTATTGTTTCTAACCATGCTACAACATGGTTAGAGTTAGAGGGCCTCTTGTCAAATGAAATAAATTAGTAAAAAGACATGAAATGACCTCAGTCATAGTTGTTATACTAAGAAACAAGGCTTTTGGGACCAAGCAATGGTGTAGCAAGTGGAGTGTTTGACTTGCGCATGGTTGACCAATCCCATTCTGGCATCCCAGATGATTCTTAGAGCCTGCCAGCAGTGATTCCTGAGTGTAGAATCAGGAGTAACCTCTGGGCACAACTGGGAGTGACCCCAAAACAAAACAAAACAAAAAAAGAGAAACAAGCCTATGAATAGATAATGATGAATGAAAACAAATCATAATAGAACTGAGGCTTCTATCAGGAACTTGACTGGGGAAGGGGGAATGTGAGGACAAACAAAGGATGTAGGGACAGCAGTGGAGAGAGAGAAATTGGAACTTTAGTGATGGATGCTGTACAGTATCATTGGATGTTTAAATATTAATACTATTCTAAGCAATAATACTATTGCTTCAACTGTAATTAAAAATTAAAATAATATTCTAGTAATATTTCAATGTTTATCATCTATTTTGAGACTTTTCTGAAAGTCGATTTACTCTAATCATGTTAAATTGTTTAATTTATGTTTATACAGATAAGAGAACTATTTCTGCCTCCATGTTTTTGTTGTTTATAAATTCTTTTTAAATTTTATGTAATATTTTGGTGTTTAAAAGTACTACTTGTTAAACTTAAATTTTAAGAATCTGAGCGATAGCACAGCAGGTAGGGCATTCGCCTTCCACGCGGCTGACCCAGGTTCGATTCCTCCGCCCCTCTCGGAGAGCCCGGCAAGCTACCAAGAGTATCCAGTCTGCATGACAGAGGCTAGCAAGCTACCTGTTTTCGATATGCCAAAAACAATAACAAGTCTCACAATGGAGACATTACTGGTGCCCACTCGAGCAAATCAATGAGTGACAGGATGATAGTGACAGTGAATAGTATATTGTTTTATTTGGTATGCAAGAAAGAGGTGATATTTATATTTAGTATAAGAGATAATTATTTTTAGTATAATTAAAATATTTTAATCTAAAATATTTTCATAATAAAATACAATTTAACTTACCTAATAATTAAAATAATATGAAACCTATAATAAACCTTTACCCTTTGTGAAGATTGTGGATTTTATAATTTTGAGTCAATGACTTTAAGAACATATACTAGCTCCATTAGTTTTCGGGAGTGGAGGGCCTACCCCAAAGAGCCCCGAGCAGCCCCGCTCTAGCTGCCAGCCTTGTTACCATCACACTCTGGGAGGAGT
This sequence comes from Sorex araneus, assembly GCF_027595985.1. NCBI lineage: Eukaryota > Metazoa > Chordata > Mammalia > Eulipotyphla > Soricidae > Sorex > Sorex araneus. The sequence continues at coordinate 218,244,181 of NC_073313.1, read as the reverse complement.
CCAAACTGCCCTGACACCAAACAATGTCATCGCAACAAAAGTTTGGGGAACAGTAAAATGGTTCAATGTAAGGAACGGATATGGTTTCATCAACAGGAATGACATCAAGGAAGATGTATTTGTACACCAGACTGCCATAGCACTGTAGCACTGTAGTCCAGTTATTCATCCATTTGCTCCAGCGGGCACCAATAATGTCTCCATTGCAAGGCGTGTTACTGTTTTTTGGCATGTCAAATACACCATGGGTAGCTTGCCAGGCTCTGCTGTGGGGGCTGGATACTCTTGGTAGCTTGCTGGGTTGGCCCGTTCAAGGCAAATGCTCTACCCACTATGCTATCACTCCACCAGACTGCCATAAGGAAGAGTAACTCCAGTAAGTTCCTTCACAGTGTAGGAAATGGAGAGACCGTGGAGTGTGATGTTGTTGAAGGAGACAAGGGTGCGGACGCAGCAAATGTTACAGGTTCTGGTGGAGTTCCAGCGCAAGGCAGTAAACACGCAGGAGATTGGAACCACTATAGGCACTACCCACGTTGCAGGGGTCCTCCAAGCAATTGCCAGCAGAATTATGAGAATAGTGAGAGTGGGGAAAAGAATGAGGGATCAGAGTGTGGTCCCGAAGGCCAGGCCCAACAACTCTGGCCCTACCGCAGGCCATGGTTCCCACCTTACTACATTGTGGAGACCCTCTGGGCATTGACCCCTGTATTCCAACCCTCCTGTGCAGGGAGAAGTGATGGAGGGTGCTGACAACCAGGATGCAGGAAAGCAAGGCAGACCAGTGAGGCAGAACATACATGGAGGCAAAACATGTATGAACCATGATTCCACAGGGGGCGTCCTCGCCAAAGACAACCTAAAGAGGATGGCAATGAAGAAGATAAGGAAAATCAAGTAGATGAGACCCAGGATCAGTAGCCACCTCAATGTCAGTACCGCCGCAACTTCAATGACAGTCACAGATGCCCAGAAAACCCTAAACCACAGATGGCAGAGACAAATGCAGCTGATCCACCAGCTGAGAATTCTCCACTCCTGAGGCTGAGCAGGGAAGAGCTGAGTAAATGCCGGTTTACCATCATCTGGTTTAGTCATCCAATAAGAAGTAATGGATATGAAATTCCAGCAATAAGAAATGAACAAAAGATTGGAGCTGAAGACCTCAAGTGCCTGCTCTCTGCCTGTTGACCTGATAACCAGAACTATCTGTATTATCTATGCAGCATGGGGTTTGTATTATTTTTACAAAATAGAAACTTTTACCTAAAGACATCTCTTTCCGGTAATGACAAATGTGTTTTTATTTTATTTTTTATTTTTATTTTTTTGTTTTTTGGGTCACACCCGGCAACGCACAGGGGTTACTCCTGGCTCATGCACTCAGGAATTACTCCTGGCGGTACTCGGGGGACCATATGGGATGCTGGGAATAGAACCCGGGTCGGCCGCGTGCAAGGCAAACGCCCTACCCGCTGTGCTATTGCTCCAGCCCCGACAAATGTGTTTTTAGAAAAAAGAAAAAAAAAAGAAGCCTGGTATTTCTCAATACACCTTTAAAGATTTTTAAATTGTTTCATATCCCGTAAAGTTGAGATTTTTTAAGAACCTCATTTTTCATTTGTATTTAAAAAGTTTACAGCCTGATTTTTAAAAAAAATCTCAACAAACTTCAAACACCTGTTAGTATAGGTCTTAAATAATTTTTAAAAAATGTACTAAATTCTTAGTGAACATTCATAAATAATATCAGCAACATAATATGGGGAATTATCTGGCTACATCAAGAAAAGAAAGAAAACAGAATAAATATGTCTTTGAATATCACTATAATGGTAAATTTTTATGAACCATTTAAGAATTTATAAAATTAATCTCCTGAAAATTAGATTAATGGTAATGAAATTTTATCATCATAAATAAAGATGAAGTTATGAGTAAAAATATTAAATTTGTATTTTGGTAACCTTCAGATCATGTAATCAGGTATTTATAGATTAATAAATGTGTATACTGCTAAGTATCATTGATTTTTTAAATAAGAATAAAATCTTTTCCCATGAGTGAAAAAATTTGTACTGCACTTTAACATTTCTAGGTAGATATGAAAATGGCAAATGGTATGAAAATTAAAAAAGGCTGATGCTATAAATGTTTCTACTTAACTTTTAAAACTAAATAATAAATAATATGGGCTTAAGAGGTAATGCAAGGTTTAAGGTGTTGCCTTGCATATAACTGACTGGGTTCAATCACTTAGCCCACATATGATCCCTTGAGTATCACAAGGAGTGATCCTTGAGCATAGACAAGAGTATGCCATGAGCAGTGATGAGTATGGCCCCTAAACCTAGCCTAAACTAAAACTTCTATGCATGTCCTAATTAAATTTCTAATAATTTCAAATGTATTCTTTTCTTACATGTACATGTACAATATTTAAGGAATCACATAATGTTCATAAAGAAAAGTTGGATATGGGTAACAAAAATAGCACATTCATCATTTCACATATAACTTATCTCTCCTGCACTTCCTCATAAGGACATTTTATACAGGAAAATATGTACAATATAAATAAAAACCGCAATCTCAAATCTACATGTTTTGGATTTAACACTCTCCATATATATGTGTATATATATTTATATACACATTTTTATTTTTATACATTCAGTTCTTCACATTACATTTGCTCTCAACGGAAGGAACATCTCCGAATGCAGCAGTTATGTGTACGTACCTGGGTCGAGAACTCAACATGACGAACAACTTGGCACCAGAACTGCACAGGAGGAAGAGAGCAGAGTGGAACGCCTTCAAGAGCATTGAAAAAGTTGTTAAGAGGATGAAGAACCTCCGGCTCCAGGCACGTCTTTTCGATTTCAGCGTTCTTCCTGCACTAACCTGGGCCCTAGGAAAACAGGATGAGAACGCTATTTGGGTATCCCAAAGAGGAATCGAAAGAGCCATGCTTAGCATAACATGTTTCACACCAGTGAGAGAAGGAATCCGGAGTTCCAACCTCCGTCGACAATCAAGAATCGTGTTAAACACATTGATGAATTTATAAAAAGTTTAGTTCTGTCTTTTTCATTCCTAAACTTTCCTTTTGGTGTTTTCTTAGCATTTCAGTATCATTGCTTATATTATCCTTTTGACCTTATATATTGTCTGCTTTCACATTGAGAATCCTCAGCATCCTAATCATGCTATTCAAGTAATTTCAAGTGATCTGTGTGATAATTCTAGCCTATATGTCAAAGACAGCTTTCTCTTTCCCAAATTTTTGTAGAGAGCTGTATATGTTATGAACTGAATTAAATATAATTTAGTATAAGAATTGATAGTAATCTATATATATTTATATATGCAAATAATTTATAGATATATGATGTTTGCTATAGCTATAGATTCGGGTGGCTTCTAATTCTTTTCATGTTCTTCCTTTTTCCTTTGCTCTTAGTGTTAAAATCTATCATGGACACCTCTCAGGGATACCCTGTGTCTTTTAGTCCTGTCATCTAAAATGTATGGCTATTAGATTAGAACTTGTTGGCCTGGTTGTGAATCATAGGAGACAGTCAGAATTTTATAAACTTCAAACTGAATGTTAATATTTTAATAGATGTGTATCTCTGAGCTGTGTCTTTCACAAATGCTCTTCAATTATATAGTTAATTTCCCCCTGGCACCTAATCTGGGTTCCAGAATTCCTAATATATTTCCTGGAAGGCCTCACTCCTGTGGACTATGAGACATCCACTTTATGTAAGACCAAGCAAATACATATTAATTGACTTGGGGTGAATTTAATTTATCCAGCTGAGGAAAAAGTTCAGAACTGACAGAATTGCAGAAAAGTCCCTTTTCTCAGAAATGTAGACTTTAGTGTAGAGAAGATCCTGCCATATATTACTACAATTTCTCTTCCCCTTCCTCTATCAGAACACCAGTTAATTTGCTTAGATTTGTACTGCAAAATCCTGATGGGATTGATGAAAGAAAATTTCTCAGAAGTGTTTAGATTTCCACTAAGTTTTAACACCTAGACTTTCTTTTACATGTCAATTTGCAATTAGACTAAAAATAATTCACTATTACTAGTTAAGTGTTTTTATTTGTTTGTTTGTTTGGTTGGTTGGTTGTTTTGGGATCATACATGGTAATGCTTAGAGGTTATTTTGACTAAGTACTCAGGAATATACTCCTGGTAGTACACGGGGACCATATGGGATGCCAAAGTTAGAACCCATTGTGGTTACTTACAAAGCAAGCACCCTACATGCTCAACTATCTCTCCAGCCCCCATTTAAGTTTTCTGAATAGTTCATTGTCACAGTGATTTTAATGGCTGGTTAAGAGGTCTAAACAAGTCTATAATTTCTTCCATTACTGGGAAGAATTTATTGGCAAAAAAAATATTTAAAGACTACTTACATAGCACTTCTAGATATCATAAGAATGTAAAGAAAAAAGAAAAAATTTGGAGTAATTAATCTTCATTACTTAGTTCTTATACTCATTTGTTTGATTCTAGCATCTGCACAGTCATGCTAATATTTGCATTTCTTTAGTTGGCCTCCAGTCACCCACTGTTTCTTCAATTTCCTAAATTCCTATGAGAATAGCAGTAAACTATTAAATAGTTAATGATGGTTACCAAAGTACCTGGTTGTTAGTGTGACACTATAATTAAATAAATCGGTATCCTTCCATAATTAAACATCAGGAGAATAAGCATAATCTTCTTGGTTACACATACATCCTTGACTCTATTATCTAAGCCATTACCCAGCTAGGCATTAGTGAATGCAACTTTTATAAATAAATGAGAGAGTCAACATTAAGGAATCTTTTGAAATTAAATAAATCTGTCTTGAGTTTGGAGTCTGAATACATAACGTAAATTATATTACCCAGACATGTACATGTTTGTTTCAGATTTGGAAGGTTCAAACATTCTGACTAAAAACATTCATAAGTAATATCAGTCAGTCCCATAAGAGATTGTCTTTATTGTTTTTTACAATGGAAAATAATTTCTTTTCCTAATAAATGCAGAATAAGTTTAGTTTAATGAGAGGAGGATTAAGATATCGATTTGGTTTAGTTAAATATATTAAAATACAAATAATAAGTACAAATAAACACAAATACAAATAATAAACATAATATGCTGATTATATCGTAGTTAACAAAAACAAAATACACTAACATTGTCTGTATTAAAAATAGGAACATCTATTTTTCTACAGTTTTTCTTTGTGATTTGTTTTATATAATTGGTTAGAAATCAAATCATTTGCTGAAATTATCTTGAATTTTATATTTTCTTTTCTTGATATAATGCCATGTCAAAATTATTAGCAAATAAAAGATATAGCTGGATAAAACTTAGACACAGCAGAAATTCCTTTTCCTGGTGGATGCATCTTGTGGACAAAATTTGTTCTTCTATATTGAATGCATGTAAGTAGCATGTAAATAGCCTCATGACATGTAAATAGCCTCGTTCTCCCTCTTGGAGAACCTGACAAGCTACCAAGAGTTTATTGCCTGCACAAGAGAGCCTTGCAAGCTTTCCATGGAATATTCATATCCCAAAATACAGTAAAATGCATACAGTAGAATGCATACCTCTTGGAGAGCCCGGCAAGCTACCAAGAGTATCCCACCCACATGGCAAAGCCTGGCAAGCTACCCGTGGCGTATTCAATATGCCAAAAACAGTAACGATAGGTCTCATTCCCCTGACCCTGAAAGAGCCTCCAATCATTAGGAAAGACTAGTAAGGAGAGGCTGCTAAAATCTCAGGGCTGAGTGTAATAGGGACGTTACTGATGCCCGCTCGAATAAGTCGATGAACAACGGGATGACAGTGGTAGAGTGATATTGAGTGCATATAATTTTATAGGATTTATTATTGAAAAACGAACAAACTGCATGCTTCTTAGCCCCAATTCTCAGTAGTTTGATTTGTATTTAAAGAATTCCTCAAGACCCAGAATATAACTTAGTAGTACAGCCCTTTCTGTGTATGTCTAAGGCCCTGGGTTGAATCCTGGTACTACATGGTCCCCGGAGCAAGACTTGGAAGGAATTGGCAAACTCTGGATTGTGTGCAGTCCCCAGCACTATCAAATTTGTCACAGAAACTTTGAAAAAAAGGAAAGTGTTTGAAAATGAAAGGGGAGTAAGTATACAAATGAATAAATTCACATCATTTTAGTTGGTCTAAATCACAGTGCCAAAAATCATGTCACTCATTAATGATTTAAAGTAAGGCATACTTTAAATTTAAAGTGAGGCTATTTCCTTTGTGTATACAAAGGAAAGTCAGATAACTGGATAAATAGAAAACAGAAGTATTTTCTTGGGGATGATAATATATGCTTTGTGTTTCTGTAGTATTGCCTTATATGATGTCTCACTGGATGGGTGAAAATTTGAGTGACTTTATCTTTCAAATTTGGGTATATTGCTTCCATGTAATCCACCTTGAATGAACATGGGTTCTATCATATACTTTATATTATTGCAGCATTTATATCTATTATCAACCACATATGAATGATTTTAATATTTATTTATTATAAGAAATAGTTATTTGGGATTGTATATGTCAACTCCTAATCTTCTCTTAAAACAAAATAGCATTGGGGCTGGAGTGATAGCACAGCAGGTAGGGTGTTTGCCTTGTACTCGGCCAACCCAGGTTCGATTCCCAGCATCCCATATGGTCCCCTGAGCACCGCCAGGAGTAATTCCTGAGCTCATGAGCCAGGAATATCCCCTGTGCATTGCCTGGTGTGACCCAAAAAGAAAAAAGAAAAAGAAAACCAAAATAGTATTGAAAATGAAATAGTGACATATTGTATATTTTAAAAAAAGACACAAAACAATGAATAGGGAGAAACTCAAAGTATATTTGGGCTTTCCCAAGGCAGAATTTTAAATATTTTCATAAAAGCATTATATTTGGTCAAGTTTTGCAACCTTCTCCTGATGTATGATTTTCTTTAACTTTATACTCTTTACTTAAGAAAAATTGAAAAATTTAAGAAAAGCATTTTTATTTACTTAATAAAAATGTTCTTCCTTTTATATGAATTTTATTTGTTGCCACTGATGCCATACTGAGAGGATATAATAGCACCATTTAATCCTTTTTATTACAAAACTGAAGAGCATGTCTTCCATCTAATGTTCCAATACTACAATACTAGTTATAATGCTCAGTAGCACACTATTATCATATAAATGTATGTGTGTGGAACATTGCTATTTGCTCAGTGTGTGTGTGTGTGTCTGTGTGTCTGTGTGTCTGTGTATGTGTCTGTGTGTGTGTGTGTGTTTGGGTACAGCTGGAAGGGAGAAATTCACTCTTGACAGGAGAGAAACAACAGCTACATTTGCTAAGTTCTGTTTCTATAAAAAGAATACCTGCTAGCCTGCTGACACGCGGCAGACTAAACTGCAATGTTGAAAGACTAAGGCCAGCTGGTGTTTTTCCAGATGATTTGCATTTTTTGGATTTCAAGGTGATCCCCTTTATTTTAAATGGTTGTTGGTGACTCATAATGTCAGCATCTTATGAGGATAGTAAAGTTAAACATATAAGAAATGGAGTCTGGGAAACACAAATATAAATGATTAAATCAAAGAAGCTAATCTGCGATAATTGCTATGTGAATACTTACCTTGTTGATTAAATCTAACTATTTATAAATGGTCTAAGTATAATCTATATCCTGAAGATATGTAGGTGTAGGAAATGTGCAGAAATACTTTCAGAAAACTACTCCTTTGTTGGAAGGAAACTTTCCAATTAAATGAAAATTAGCTTGTAATAAAAATTGAATTGGATTCAGAAAAAAAAATATTCCTCCTAACATATGGGGAAAACATTGTTTTTCTTAACTTTACATCTTATGGACAGATAAGATAATTCTTTCCCACTTCCTATATATTTGTTCCCCATCCCAACACACTTGCCATTATTACCACGTTTAGGCAGTATCTCCTCTCTTATAATATGAAGATCTTGTTTAATTTCATGAATTCAGATTACATATTCTGAGGAATTAGTATAATTTCTGAATATTCAAATATTTAAAGACATGGTTAACCTAAGCTTACCATATTTGCTTGCTCTATACTATTACTATATATTGGTATAGGGGATTAATTCTAGTGAATATTTCTAAAATTTAAATTTTATTGATATTATTCAAATATAAATATCACATGTCCATCAAAAATTTAAAAATAATTTTAACCTAATCAATTAAAAAATTCAAACACCTACTACTTCCATAGTTATTCTATAAGATGTAAGGTTTTTCTTTTCCTTTGATTTTGTTTTTGGCCACACTTGACTATGTTCAGAACTTACTCCTGGCTTTTTGTTCAGAGAATTATTCGTGGATGGACAAAGGGAACCATATGAAGGATTGGCTATCCATCGAACTTGGATTGACTTAAGTCAAGTCACTTGCCCACTGTACTATACTATCTCTCCATCCCCATTTTGGAATTCATTTAACTTAAGATAAAACTATAGATAGAATCAATTACTTTCCCCAGAATTGGTGAGCTTCAGCTTTGAATAATCATAGAATTTTGAATTCACAAAACAAGTCATAAACATAGCAAGTTTTTATTTATGTACATGCAAAATAAATAATAGTTCAATTCATAAAAAGAATGATTACTGTATAGAATTCAAAAGTGTATTCACAGAGGAGTGAATAGGATGCTTGTCACACGGCATACACAGGATCAGCCCCTGGCACCACATACAGTCCCGTTAAGCTGGCCAGGTGTGATTCCTGAGTGCTTAGCCGGGAATAAATCCTGTGCATTGCTGCATGTGGACTATATAAATTTATATGTACATATGTATACTTATGTATATATATATGTGTGTGCACATATATACATGACAAAATTAGAAAACTAAAAACTCTACATCAAGAGATGATAAAAAGCATTTTATAAAATTTAGTATCCATTCATGAATTTTTAAAAGAAAGAAGAAATATTTTATCCAAAAATTAGGGACATGATTTTCTTATCCTGACAAAGAAGATAGAAACAAAATAAAACAAGTACTAATAATCGTACTTGATGTTGATTGAATAAATAATTCTTTTTTCCAGTAATGGAGCAATGTAATTAAAAACAGTAGCATAAATATATGACAATCAGAGTAAGAATAAGGCCACATACACACATACAATAAAGAGGATCAACAGCATAATAACAAAACAAGAAGAAATCAGTGAGCTTAAGGGAAAAAAAGGAAAGAAAAATATAAAAGGAAAAGGAAAAAATTAAAAGAAGAAAATGTAAGAGATTTATTGAGTTATCAAGATCACTCACCTCATAAAGGAAGACTTCTTCTGTGACAAAATAATTTTGAGAACTTCTCCACCAAGGAAGTAGAAATACATCCAAAGTCAGAAAGCTCAGAGTTCCAGACAGGGCATAAGGAAGCTTCCATAAGAAACACAGCAGATTACTCAACTAAATTTCACAGGCAAGAAGGAAATCGAATGATATATCCAAAGTGATTAGAAGAAAGAACTCTGTCCAGGATCACTCTATTGAGTTAGATTCTCATTAGTATTTTGAAGGTGTGAGAACTTTTTTAGAAAATAAAGAAAGCCAATAACACTAAACTGACTCTGTAATAAATATTAAAGTTCTCTTATAAAAGAAACCAAACGCTGAATTAATAAGTTAATTAAAAAATAAAAGCAATGAAAGTAGAGAATGAGTTGACACTTGTTCTCCAAGCCCATGTTCTGTCTTGAACACATCTCACTTGCTTTACTGTCTCTGCTTGCTTTTTCCTGCTTTGGAGAAGCCTGTGTTCTCTTGTAAACATGCATATCCTCTCTTTTGCTTCTCTCACATCTTTCTAAGTAAGTTTTCCTCAATAAAAACTTCATTCAAAATGTTACTATTTAGGGGTTGGAGTGATAGCACAGCGGGTAGGGCGTTTGCCTTGCACACAGCCGACCCAGGTTTGATTCCCAGCATCCCATATGGTCCCCCAGCACCGCCAGGAGTAATTCCTGAGTGTAGAGCCAGGAGTAATCCCTGTGCATCCCCGGGTGTGACCCAAAAAGAAAAAAAAAAGAGTTACTACCTAACAAAATGAACTTGTTATGCACTTGCTTTAACTTTAAAGTGGTATACACATGTAAGACAATAGATATAAATTTCATGGTAATTTTAAAATAAATTAGAAAAATAATAAGCCAGAGACAAATGGAGCCTGATCACTGTACAAAGGCAGATATTGATATACAAGGAAGAGGCCAAGGAAATGCTACAGAGGTCAGATGCATGCTGTGCATACATAATACCTCAGTTCTAGTCCCCACAGCAAGTGCTCTCTCCCAAAGCATTAATGGGTATAGGCTTGAAGTCCCTGAGTATTAGCAAGTTTGGCTCTAATGGCCTCAAACAACCAGTAGTCCTGCTGGCTGCTGACTGCTGGCAAAGCAGGGCATAACCTTTGTGTCCTCGTGTTGAACTGTGGGCCTGGTTAGCCAAGAATTGTTGAGAGTAATTCCTTGGTTCTCGGAATACCACTTGGAAGATCCACATGTTGTGTAAAAGAACACAAAGAGATACTATAAAAATATAAAATGAAAATATCCAGAATTTTATTGAGAAAAAATACATTTATATCAATAATTCTATCAAATTAAATAATTTGAACATAACAGCAGATACAGTAACAAAATATACTCAGAAATAAAGTCTAACCTTAGCAATGGTAAAAAGTATGCTGTGTTCCAACAGTGTGATATGTTTTTCTGCTTTGGAACTATAAATGCTTTGAATTAAATAATATGGAATCTTTCATATATGGCTTATTTTACTCACCATACTTGTGAGAAACACATTTTGATAGAACACAATACCAGTATCTGTAAAATGTATAAATATATAAACCCTTATTCTTAAAAACTTCATCAAGAGATATTTGGCAATATTATGCATGCATAGGCATAAGGTTTAATTTTATTTTTTTTGCTTTTTGGGTAACACCTGGCAAAGCTCAGGGGTTACTCCTGGCTTTGTACTCAGAAATTACTCCTGGCGGTGCTCGGGGGACCATATGGGATGCTGGGAATCGAACCCGGGTTGGCCGAGTGCAAGGCAAACACCCTAACCGCTGTGCTATCTCTCCAGCCCCAATAAGGTTTAATTTTTAAAATAAGTTTTAGTTATGCTTTTCATTTAGAATTCTTTCTTGTTATTGTTATTGTTTTTGGTTTTCAACTGATGGTGCCCAATTTCTCACTCTACAGTCAGGGATCACACTTGGCAGATTTAGGGGACCTTATTGGGTGCCAGAATAAAACCTGGTCTAGTCATGTCTGAGACAAGTACAATACCTGCTGTACTATCACTGTGGCACCATGTTTTTTATTATTAAATTTTATTTGGGATGGAGAAGCTTATGCAGAGTTCTCAGGTCTTACTCCTGACTCTGTGCCCAGATATCACTCCTGGAAGGACCGGGGGATGGGGGGGCGTTTGGTGCCAGGAATCAAACTTTGGGTAGTCCAGGTATAAGGAAAGCATCTTATCTGCTAGACTACACTTTGGCCTCCAAAAGCAAGTTTCTAATCCTCATTTAATTATAAAATAAAAATAGAACAAAAACCTTAGTAACAGAGTTGTTTGAATAATTAATAGTACCTAGATGGAATAAAATATTATGTACTATTTGGAAGAGAAAAATCTGCTCTTTCAGAAGGCAAATTTAAAAGTACAAATATTTAGGGTCAGAGAGAGCTGGCATAGGGATTAAAAAGCATGTTTTGCATGTGCCCACCCATGTACCACATGGTCTACCAAGCTTAACAGTATGTGACCCTGGAAGCCCTTGACCAGAACTTAGTTGACCTTGATAATATATGGCAATATAGAAACCTGAGAAGCTTGAGGAACCCCTCCCCCAAATTTATTTGTTATACTTATATGTATGTGTAAATTATCTTAAGAATAACAAAAAGTTGACTTAATTGGAGAAGATGGCTGGAGGAGGAGGCATTTTTAAAATTATTTTTGCATTCTTAGTGAAATAAAATACCATTTATGGTATTTGAAAGCTTGGCATTTTTAAAATAAAAGTACTCACAGAAATATTGATAATTATAAACTTATCTAACACTTGCAATATAGAAAGGAGTTGTAAATAGAATTACTTGTCAAATCTAATTAAAATGTCACTTACCTCAAAAATCTTATGACTATTTTCCTCTTTTTCATAGATCTTGTTAATATTTTTACAGTTCTAGATATACCAAAAATAGTAGCATAATTTTTAAAACAAAAAAAGAAGTTTCTTATGGCAAACATTTTGAGTTGCTTAATAAAACACGACATTTTGAAAACAAGGGAATATTTAAACAGTTTTATTTTGCATCAGAAAATGTAGGACAATCACAAAACTTCATATTTGATTTGCTCTGATGAGTCTATAATGAGCATGTAGTATATTCTAGTAACAATTTTCAGAGGCTATTGATTTTTACACTTTGTAGAACTGTTTGAAATATTTGTAAAATATTGTGATATCTTATGTTATAGAAACAAACTGAGGATCACTTTTCTTGTTTATCTCTTACAATCACTGTTTAAGCCTTTTCCCATAGGGTACAATTATACAAGGTGGGTTTTTGGTTCCTTTAAAATGTGAAATAGTGAAGAAAAATGAATGCATAATCTAATTTCCTCTTAATAAACTAATTTGGATTATGTGCATGTTAGAATCATAAAACATTATTAATATTTTTATGAATAATTGTTGATATTTAAGAATTCCAATGAAAAGGTCTGATAAACTTTGCATTATCCTAGCAAGACCATCTATTGTCAGAACAGCTTTTTCTATTCCCTTTTCAAGTGAGACATTTTATTTTTACTGAGACTACTACATTGCAATGCAAGTTCCTTTGGTGAGATTACATTTTATCTGCCTAGAAGGAAATTACTTAGTCTATTATTGCTATCAAATGATCAAATAACTCACATACTTATTCTTTCACTTTCATTCTGTCTTTGCTTTGTAGTGGTAATAGCAATGCTTCATAGTGAAAAAAAATTTCAGAGCACCATAATATTAATCTCACCAGTGGATTCTGAATGAAATTCTGGTGGTGTTTGATGGGAAGGCCAATCTTTTTCAGAAGTATATACACTCAAAATTCTCCTCAGCAAACTGAAGTGGGAAATAGAAGAGAAGAAAGACTTAGAACTAGCCAAACTATGCTAATGGGGATCTTGTTCTTGTAAATTTAGTGTGGAAGACAATATCAACAATAAAAACTATCTATGTTCTTCACTGGAATTGAAATGTTCTCTGACTCTACTAAAATCACTGGAAGTATTAGATGACCTATGAAACCATTCAGTAATACGTATTATTTACTGCAATAAAAGAGACAAATTTCTTGGCTGATGTCAGCAATAGGAAGAACTTTAATTAAATGTGAAAAGGAAGTCCAAATTATTCTCATAATTTAAGGATGTGTGATTAAATCAAAATAAAGCTATTTACTTCTGGTTGTGACTTGAATAGAGTTGTTAATTCATATGCAATCAAATTATGAAAAGAGCAAGCAGGTTATAAACAACTTAATGCAGATGTTCAACTAAGAATATAACAAGGACTTAAGATTTAATAATGCCTCAAAATACAAACTATATTTAGAATTTTTTAAAAAGCAATCTATTTTATAAAGTTAATTCCAGACTTTCAAGTTATATAATGAAATAAGCATGCTGCTTGCCTCAGTCCTTTCTTTCAGAAGTTATGAAAAATGTTAAAGGAGTATAGATTAGAATTCTAGAAAATTTATTAGAAAATAAGAATTGTACCAAAAATGTTAGACTTCTAAAATTTATGTATGGAATATATGTTTTTATTGAACCAGATTGTTAATAAAGGTCTATGTTTTTATGGTAGCAATATTTCTTTTTTATTTTTTTTTTACTTTTTAATTAGTGAGTCACCATGAGGGTACAGTAACAGATTTACACATTTTCATACATGTGTTTCCCTCATACAATGTTCGAGCACCCCTCCCTCTACCACTGTCCATTCTCCACCACCAGTGAACCCAGTATCCCTCCCACCTCCTAATCCTACCCCATCCTCCCGCGCCCCCCCGACCCCTGACTCTGTGGCAGGACATTCCCTTTTGTTCTCTCTCTCTCTCTCCTTTTGGGTGCTGTGGTCCGCAATAGGAGTATTGAGTGGCCATCGTGTTCCATCTGTAGTCTACTTTCAGCACGCATCTCCCCTCCCTAGCGGGTCCTCCAACGAGAGCTTACTTGATATTCCCTTCTCTATCTGAACTGCCTTTTCCCCCAGCATGTGAGGCCAGCTTCCAAGCCATGGAGCCAACCTCCTGGTACTTATTTCTACCATTGTTGGGTGTTAGTCTCCTACTCTGTTATTTATATTCCACAGATGAGCGCAATCTTTCTGCAATCTTTCTATGTCTATCTCTCTCTTTCTGACTCATTTCACTTAACATGATACTTTCCATGTTGATCAACTTATATGCAAAGTTCATGACTTCATCTTTTCTAACAGCTGCATAGTATTCCATTGTATAGATGTACCAAAGTTTCTTTAACCAGTCATCTGTTCTCGGGCACTCGGGTTTTTTTTTCCAGGTTCTGGCTATTGTAAACAGTGCTGCGATGAACACATAAGTGCAAATGTTATTTCGACTATACTTTTTTGCTTCTTCAGGATATATTCCCAGAAGTGGTATTGCTGCATCAAATGGGAGCTCAATTTCTAATTTTTTGAGAAGCATCCATAATGTTTTCCAGAAGGGCTGAACAAGTTGGCATTCTCACCAACAGTGTAGAAGGGTTCCTTTCTCCCCACATCTTCTCCAACAGCAGTTGCTTTGTTCTTTTGGATGTGTGCCATTCTCTGTGGTGTGAGGTGGTATTTCATGGTTGTTTTGATCTGCATCTCCCTGATGATTAGTGATAAAGAGCATTTTTTCATGTGCCTTTTGGCCATTCGTATTTCTTCTTTGGAAAAGTTTATGTTCATTTCTTCAGCCCATTTTCTGAATGGGTTGGATGTTTTCTTCTTGTAGAGTTTAATCAGTGCTTTATATACCCTTGATATCAACCCCTTATCGGATGGGTATTGGGTGAATATCCTTTCCATTCTGTAGATTATTTTTGTATTCTGGTCACTATCTTTTGCAATACAGAAGCTTATTAGTTTAATATATTCCCATTTGTTTATCTCAATTTCCATTTGGTTGATCAGTTGCGTGTTGTCTTTGAAGATAGCTTCAATATGGTGGAGGGTTTTGCCGACTTTGGCTTCAATGTACCTTATGGATTGTGGTCTAATGTTGAGGTCTTTAATCCATTATGATCTGACTTTTGTGCATGGTATCAGGTTGAGATCTAAGCCCATTATTTTGCATGTGGTGTCTAGTTGTGGCAGCATAATTTGTTAAAAAGGCTTTCCTTGTTCCACTTCACATTTCTTCTCCCTTATCAAAGATTAGATGATCATACATTTGGGGTTGTGTGTAGGGATATTCCACCCTGTTCCATTGGTCTGCAGCTCTGCCTTTATTCCAGTACTATGCTGTTCTAATTGTTACCACTTTGTAGTGCAGTTTAAGGCTGGGGAAGGTGATACCTCCCATCATCGTTTTTCCAGAGAATTGTTTTAGCTATCTGTGGGCATTTGTTGTTTCATATGAATTTCAGGATAGCTTGATCCATTTCTTTGAAGAATTTCATGGGTATCTTTATAGGTATGGTGCTGAATCTGTATAGTGCTTTGGGAAGTATTGCCATTTTGACAATGTTTATTCTCCCTATCCATGAGCAGGGGATATGTTTCCATTTCCTCATGTCCTCTTTTATTTAACGGAGTAGCGTTTTATAGTTTTCTTTGTAGAGGTCCTTTACTTCCTTGATTAAGCTGATTCTGAGGTACTTGATTTTCTGGGGCACGATTGTGAATGGGATTGCTTTATTCATGTCCCTTTCCTCTGACTCATTGTTTGCATATAGGACGGCCATGGATTTTTGGGTATTGATTTTATAGCCTGTGACTTTACTGTACAAGCCTATTGTTTCTAAGAATTTCTTAATAGAGTCTTTAGACTCGATATATTATCATATCGTCTGCGAATAGTGAGACGGTAAGATTTCTTTCTTTCCTATCTGGATGCCCTTAATATCTTTTTCTTGCCTAACAACCATTGCAAGTGCTTCCAGTACTATGTTGAATAGAAGTGGTGAGAGTGGACATTCTTGTCTTGACCCTGATCTTAGAGGAAAGGCCCTTAGTTTTTTCGCCGTTGAGGATAATGCTTGCCATGGGTTTGTGGTAGATGGCTTTGACTATCTTGAGGAAAGTTCCTCCAAAACCCATTTTGGTGAGAGTTTTCATCATGAATGGATGTTGGATCTTGTGAAATGCTTTCTCTGCATCTATTGATATGATCATATGGTTTTTATCTTTATTTTTGTTGATATGATGGATTATCCCCAGAATGAATCCACTTGGTCATGGTGTATTATCTTTTTGATGAGTTGTTGGATTCCATTTGCTAATATTTTGTTGAGGATCTTCGCATCGGTGTTCAACAGGGATGTTGGTTTGTAATTTTCTTTGTTAGTAGTGTCTTTGTTTGCTTTTGGTATTAGGGAGATATGTGCCTCATAGAAACTGTTTGGGAGAGTTCCTCTTTTTTCAATTTCCTGGAAAAGCTTGAAGAAAACTGGCAGCAGGTTCTCTTTAAGTGTTTGGAACAATTAGCCAGTAAATCCATATGGACCTGGGCTTTTGTTTTTGGGGAGCCTTTTAATTAAAATTTCAATTTCCTTGATGTTAGTGGGTCTGTTCAAGTATTCCAGGTCTTCTTGGTTCAGTCTTGGGAGATTGTAGGAATCAAGGAATTCGTCCATTTCTTTTAGGTTCTCTTGTTTCATGGAGTACAGACCTTCAAAGTAGTCTCTGATAATCTTTTGAATCTCATTGGTTTCTGTTTGATGTCCCCCTTTTCATTTCTGATTCAGTTTATTAGGGTTCTCTCACTCTCTTTCTTTGTGAGTCTTGGTAGTGGTTTATCAATCTTATTTTCTCAAAGAAACAGCTCTTGGTTTCATTGACCTTTTGGATTATTTTCTGAGTTTCCATGTCATTATTTTCTGCTCTAGTTTTTATTTTTTCTTTCCTTTGGTCTGGTTTGGGTTCCTTTTTTCTGGTCCTTTTCTATGATCTTGAGCTGTGAAGTCAAGTTATCTATGTAGGCCCTTTCTTCCTTCCTGAGGAATGCTTGCAGAGCTATAAATTTTCCCCTTATCATGACTTTAGCTGGGTCCCATATGTTTTGGTAGCTCGTGTCTTCATTCTCATTTGTTTCTAGGTATCTTTTGATTTCTTCTTTGATTTCCTTCCTGACCCATTCATTGTTCAACATTGAGTTGTTTAATTTCCAGGTGTTTGATTTGGTTCTCCGTGTCTGTGTATGGTTAGCTTCTATCTTCAGCAAATCGTGGTCTGGAAAGATGGTTGATACAATTTTTATTTTTCTGATTCTACTGAGGTATGTTCTGGGGCCCAGTCCATGGTCTATTATGGAAAATGTTTCATGTGCACTGGAAAAGAATGTGTATTCTTTCTATTGGGGGTGTAAAGCCCTGTATAGGTCTATTAGGCCTCTCTTTTCAATTTCTTATTTCAGAATCAGTGTTTCCTTACTGAGTTTTGTTCTTGTTGATCACTTTTTTGTGTGATTGCTGTTCGTAGCTTTGAAATTTCTGCTCTCATTTCTTCCTGCATTTTTTTGGTAGACCATTCCAATGTTTCATTCATATACTCCCTTAATTTATTGGATGTCTGTTCCATGGTTGATTGGAGTACGTCGACTCTCCTCAAGATTTCCTCTCTGAATTCTTTATCTAAGAGGTTGTAGATGTGAATAGCCCCTGTTGAGGTTTCTGGAATCCTATCTTCTCCCTCTTGTCGTGGAGGGGATTTTCACTGTTTCTTCATATTGTTATGGAAGTATAGAGTTGGAACCTTGTAGTTGTCTATTCCCATTCCCTCTTGCTGGCGGGGCGGGGGGTCTCTGGTTGTGCTATTGTTGATGGCAGCCTTGTTCCTATTCTAGAGTTCTTCCTTACTCTCAGGCGCTCTTCCTGACTCATGTGGGGCCTCTAGTGAAGGCTTAAGGCTATGTTCTCTTTATGAAGGTTTTGCCCAGCTTCTATTATTAACTGATAATTTTTGTGAAGTTAGAATAAGCTAATGTGCTATTTTGCATAGAGTGATTGAGATGGCTAGGATGATTTTCAAAGAAACAGACTATACCTATTATGCTGAAGCAAAAAATAATAACTGCTGCTGCTCAGGCAGGAGGCCACACCCCTTTAGACCACGCCCCCTGAGCTAAAGGTCACGCCCCCATATCCTTTGGGGATTACCTGGAGACAGTGGCGGTATTAGAGAGCCAGGCTGGGAGGCAGGGTGGCAGGAGGCGGGGCTGGGCAGCTGCTGGACGACCCAGGCCCAGATGGCTGCATGGGAACAGGCGGGGACCCGGGAGGCATGATTCAGGGAGTATAAAGGTCTATTTAGTACTTTCATTTTCTAAGAAAGCATATGGCCAACAGAGAAGTAAAGGGAATAACATTCAGCCCCAATATCACATTCAATACGATACAGATAATAGAATCACATATTCAGTTAATGTATAAGCACTAAATTATACTATTATCATGAAAGAATATGTGATTTGCTTTTTGACTAAAATACTTTATATGCTTTTTTCAAATTAACGCTTTGATTTTTAGATCTTCACAAAATTGGTTCCTTGTAAAAACACATTTTAATGTGTTTCAAAGAGCTTTAAAAAAGTCCTATATTTTGCACAGAGCAAGACCAATTTATTCAAATTATCTGGTGGTAGTATCTTTGACTGGGCACTCCCCAGTGGTGCTTGGGAGTCAGGCATCCCTCCCAGGGATAATTCACCAACTATGCAGGTTTGATGATTCTGTACTCAGGACCAGTGATGTGGTACTGACTAAGCCCAGCACTGATTTATGGGATACTAGATTGCATGCACTGGTGCTCAGGAGACCATGTGGTGCTAGGATCTAACTTTCCAACCCTGTGAGCTGTTCCCCTGGCTGACAAGCATTAGTAATTTTTCACTTTATTTTAAGATGATCTCATGAAAAGCTGTACATTTTAAAAACACAAAGGAGATAAAAATGTATTTACTATGATTTATTATGAATGATGAGATCACCTCTCCATTAGGCAAGACTTGAGAACTGTCTCTTTCTCCAGGATTCAGGGATAGTACTGTGTTATCTATTTTTTATCTATTTAGATATGTTTATACCTAGTAAACCTTATTGAATTGTACTTTGAATGTATCATCTGCTTTCTATAAGGAATCTTAGAGTAAGTCCAACATTATAGTTTTTATTTTGACTCTCATTGAAATAATTATTGTTTCTTCTACCTAAAATTTCTATCTCAAATCTAAAGTTGAATTGGCAATTTTGGTCTTACTATTTGATGTCTCTGGAATTTCAAAATCCCAAAAAATACCTGTCAACATCCAATACTGCTTCTTTCTTAAAAATAAAATTCTCTTCTTAATAACATATATTTTTGGAGCTGGAGTGATAGAAAAGCAGGTAGGGCATTGGTCTTGCACGTGGCCAACCCGAATTCGATTTCCATCATCCCATATGGTCCCCTGAGCACTGCCAGGAGTAATTCCTGAGTGCAGAGCCAGGAGTAACACCTGTGCATTGCTGGGTGTGACCCCCCAAAAAATAAAGCAAAAAGAACTCCATAAGTTTACTTAATCCCTTTATTTCTTTGTTTTGTTTTATGGTAACCTTTTGGAGAGTGGTATGTATTTGCTCTGAGAAGTCTGTGTTCTCAGTAACACTTGCCAAGTACTAAAATATTTTAATTTTAATAGTCCTTTCAAACAACTCTTACAAAGAACCCAGTGACTCAACATTACTAAATCATATACTCCATTTGCACATTTTCTTTTGCTTAAGCCATCCAGATAATTGGAAACATATTCATATATATCTTATGCATTATAAACCTATATTTCATATAGATATAAATCAAATGTCTAGGTTCTTTTATAATGATTTTACATGGAAAAATTTTTTCTCTGTTCTTTCTGGAAAAGGTTACTCTCGGCTAATACTTAAGAAACTCAGGTCAAATTAATGCTTTAAAAATGAATGTCTTCAGTTTTGTTAGACTAAAATGTCAAAGGCAAATGATATATTTGTAGCCCAACAGAAAATGTTACTTATAAATACTTAAGAATTTGCTTGATATTTGATGATAAATTTACTTTTAACTTACAGGAAGATTTTTCCAAACATTTACATTAATTTCCTGAATTTTACACATATGCAACAACTGTAGCACTGTAGCACTGTTGTCCCTTTGTTCATAGATTTGCTTGAGCGGGCATCAGTAATGTCTCCATTGTGAGACTTGTTGTTACTGTTTTGGGCACATCGAATAAGCCGTGGATGGCTTGCCAGGCTCTTCTGTGCTGGTGGGTTACTCTCCATAGCTTGCTGGGCTCTCTGAAAGGGATGGAAGAATTGAACTCGGGTCGACCTTGTGCAAGGCAAATGCCCTACCTGTTCTTCTATCACTTCTGTCTATATGCAACAACATATAGGAATAAATTTTTGTTCATATATATATATATATATATATATATATATATATATATATGGACTGGTCCTTCTCCACCCAGACCCATCATTTTCCAGTGGCTTGGCATTCACACCCACAAACTGGCCCTGCTGCCATGTAATCCTACCAACAGCCAACATCCAGAGACTATAAGACCAAGCTCCCGGAAGCTTGGTAGACATCTAATAGTCTTGTTCTCCCTCTTGGGAACCTGACAAGCTACTAAGAGTCTATTGCCAGCACAGGAGAGCCTTGCAAGCTCCCCATGGTGTATTCATATCCAAAATACAGTAAAAGACACATACATACCTCTCAGAGAGCTCAGCAAGCTACCCAGAGTATCTCACTCCCACGGCAGAGCCTGACAAGCTGCCCGTGGCGTAGTCGATATGCCAAAAACAGTAATGATAGGTCTCATTCCCCTGACCCTGAAAGATCCTCCAGTTGTTGGGAAAGATAAATAAGGAGAGGCTGCTAAAATCTCAGGGCTTAGTGTAATAGAGAAGTTACTGGTGCCCGCTCCAGTAAATTGACGAAAATGGGATGACAGTGATACAGAGATGTGAGATCTAATGGAACCCTAAAAATATTTACCTTCCCACTAAATTCATAACACATTACTTTTTCAGGGTAGATTAAATCTATTCTATATTTTATTCACAACTTTCACTACAAAATTATATATATTAATATGGAGTTTGGTGTCATGCCCTAGCTAATATGTAAAATTGCAAAAGTCTACACCTAAATGTATTATTGAAGAATTTTTCTGTTTTGGATTCATAGAATTATGTCCTGAGAATATTTGTTAAATACCATGTTAAAGGCTCTGTTTTTTTATGAACTGAGGTTTCCATTCATCAGGCAATAAAAATCAAATGTCTAAATGTCTAAGATATCAATCAATCTACATGTCCAAAAACAGATGAATGGATTATAAAGATGTGGTACGTATACACAATGAAATACTACACAGCTAGATTAAATGATGTGATGTAATTTGCTGCAAACTGGTTGGAAATGAAAGATACCATGTCAAGTGAAATAAGCCAGTAGAGCAAAGACAAATACAAGATGATCTCACTATCTGTGGTATAAGAAATACTGAATGAGGAAATGTATTTGAAGTAAAGGCAACATACCTGGATCACACTCCCACCCCAGTGTGTAGAGAGATGGACAGACAAAGTAAAAAATCAAGGGGCTGAAGAAGAGAGAAGTAAGTAATGTATGAATGGGCATCATATTAATATTGTTTATGTTTGCTTTAGCTTAATATTTTCAATAATCTAATTATATGAATATTTTAAGACAACTACTAAGTTTTCAAGTTATAATTTAATATCTAAATGGGAAATTACTAAACTATTCCATGAATTTCAAGTAGCATAATTAATAAAAATGTTATTATATATTAAAATTATTATTCAAAACTAACTAGTTTAAAAAACCTATTGTAATATTATTACAAGTTATTGTTAGAGAAACCTCTCAGTGATTTTGTTGATTCACTATAATAAATCTATTTCTGTGTACTTTAATGACTTTTCAAGGGAATGTTCCCACTATTAAGACTGGGATATACTTACAATTATTAAATCTTGGACAATACATAATCAATGAATACATTCATCATTTAAGTTAAAAAATGTTAAAGTATGAGTAAAAATGTGGATGTTCACAGGCAGAAACTAGCAATTTTGAAAGCAGAATAAAAAGAAACTATATGTAATGGTAGGTCATGCACAGAAAATTGCTCTGCCTCTCATCATTCACTAATGGCTTAAAAGTTGAAAAATTTAAAAAATTGTCTTAAGGCATTACTCATTTTAAAATATGAAATTTTAATATCTTGTAGCGATCAACTCAGAGTACTAATTAAAATGAAACCTTCAATTAGTTTAACTTAAAATAATTCCTCTTGAAGCTGCATCTTTTAGCTACTGACTGGCATGACAAAGTTGTCACAAAAATACATCTTTTCCTCTTTTCAAAGAACCATTTTATATATCCCTAGAAATATGTTAAAAATATAACCTATAAATCTGCAGCTGGATGTTTAATACATTATACAAAACTCATACATAAAGAATTTTTAAAATTTTATTTTACTAGAAAATACAAAAAAAAATTCTTAGGAAAAGATTTGCTAAGAAAATTTCTAGTTTCAAAGTAGCCCAAAGGCATGTAAAACACATTCTTTTGAATTGCATATTCTGTGCATTTTGGAGATAAAGAACTGAGTCCCCATACACAGAAAGGATAGAACCCCTCAGAGAAAGGGAAATTCCAGGAGAATCTGAAGGTCATGATGAGAATGTGGAAGAACATCAAGCATCCAAGAGTTTCCCAGTAACAATATCCAGATTAAATTTTATTTATGCATAGAAATATAGGCCATGATAATTTGGAGAAATTATAGGCAACCTGCTCCCAAAAGCTTGCACTCTTTTGAACATACATTTCTCTAGCTTTCTGTCTCCTCACACTTCTTTAGTAAATATATTCCAATGACACTATTTTGCACGTGATAAAGCAAGCATTTAATATAGAAAATCCTGATTTTGCTTATTTATTTCTGGTTTGGGGGCCATACCTGGCAACACTCAGGGCTTACATATGGTACTGCATGCAGGGATCATTTCTGGTTGCCTCTGAGGACCATATGTATAGAGTACTGGGGAATGAACTCAGGTTGGCCATCTGCAAAGCAAATGCACTACCCACTCTACTATCTCTTAGCTGTCGTTGATGATCTTAAAATACACTGCTCAGTAAAATAGTAATAATAAATCACACATAAATATTACAGAAGATATATGCACAAGCAATATATCAAAATTAGGAGTTTTATTAAGCATAAAAGTTAGAAGTTCTGCTCAGAATGCAGACTTTTAACTCCCTTGATACTTAACAAAATGCCATATATCATTCAATAAAATTATATTGGATAAAGGTAATTTCAGTTAATTTGTACTAAACAGATTTTACTAATAGAGTTCCTTACTGGAAATTGCAGCTATAATACTCAGACTGGATAGCCTTAGAAAGCTATCTTAACATTGTTAAGCTTTTTCCTTAAAAGTACATTATAATATTATCTACTACATGTAGGTTTTTATGAGACTCATAAAAAATTGTGTAATGTACTGGATTATAGTGTAGCTCTAAAGATGATCGAATAGACCATACTTTGTGCTGATCCAAGATTTAAATTCCTCTTATCCCAAACTATTTTGCCTTGGTTCCTTCTCACATTCAGACATCAGATGGTTTGCCTTGCAAGCGGCCAACCCGGGTTCAATTCCCCCTTCCCTCTTGGAGAGTCCGGCAAGCTACTGAGAGTATCCTGCCCACATGGTAGAGCCTGGCAAGCTACCCGTGGCGTTATTCAATATGCCAAAAACAGTAACAACAAGTCTCACAATGGAGACGTTACTGGTGCCTGCTCGAGCAAATCGATGAACAAGGAGAAGATCAACGGGGACATATGGGAAATAATATAATAAATTTAAGAGCACATCAGCTGAAACCCTAGATTAATTATATGTCCTTAGCAAAAACTCTAAGAAGCCTATTATCATGAGACCAATGTCTATCCCATGAGTCTTATACAGTTTTTCATTACAAAAATTAGGAAGATAACCTATTACTCCAAGAACCACTCTTTCTGAAAAGATTAGAAGAGCAAAGTCTATACAGAGTAACTATATCTTTGCTCTTGCTATTCTGAGCTGCACCTGATACCTAACATCCCTTTCTATTCACACAGTGTCTTGAGGACAACCACATGTGTAGTCATTGTTGCTTTTCAAACAGCTCCCAAATATTGAGTTAAACTATCTATGAATCAAAAGGAGACTTTCCTATTCATTTAGGTAATTTAATCAAATCTCTCTTATGACCATAGAGCAAACTAGGAAAGAGAAAGTGGATTAGCACTCATTATATATGTGGTTACTAGACATTTTAGTCTTCTTCTTAGAGTATTTCATGTGCCATATAATGTGAACCAGGTTGAGAAATCCAAGGACCACCCATCAATAAAGCAACTATGTACTTTATTGCTGTTGCAAAAGTAAAATAGGTGAATTTATTTTTTTCCATTGATGACAAAGTGAAAATATGAAAATTTGATATTTTATCATTGTTCCTTTCTTTTGGAAATTTTGTGTTTCATAAAGAATCGCTATCAAAGAAGATTTAATCATTTACTTTTCAGTAATAAACAACTAAAACTTAAATATATTAAAATGGAAAAAATATTTAAAAGTTGAAAATTTTAAAAGTGAAAAAATATTTATTTACCATATATTTTTGCTTTCAGACATACTATAATATACCTTGATAACTTTGTAGGCAAAAATATGTTGAATATTTTCATTATAGTTAACATATAAATAGCTAAGCCTTATCATGATAAGACTCAGAAACCCAAATGTAGTGTTATTAAAATTTATTGACTGAGACCAGGGATATAGCTTAGTGATAGAAAATTATGATTATGCATGTATGACATCCTGTATTCAATCCTTAGTATCAAAAATAAATAGAATAAAATAAAATCCTGAAAAGGTAAATTTTCAAGCATGATAAAATTATATGTTGCAAAATATATTTCTCTCTTAAAGGCAACATATCAGTGCTAAGCTTTTATAATTATATAAAAATAAATAAAATTATTTAGTATATTGCTCCAGTGTTATTTGGGTATCACTCTAATAAACTATTAGAAATGAACACCAATTTAACTTGTCTGAAAATTTTCAAATTTAACTTTATATATGGCACATCTTTGGCTTTCCCACAAGCTAATGTTCGAGCTCCCAAAGCTGTGCATAGAAGCACTAAAGGAAGACCTCAAAGAGAGAAGAGCAGCAGTGTTGGTCGATGCAGCAGGATCCTGGAAAAGTATTTGCAACACTTGCCTGTCTTTTGCAAACCCAAGACCAAGATCACTGCCCTCCAACATCTTGATGGATCTATCACATCTTCCAGAAGGGCAATGGAGAGGATTATTCATGACTTCTACTTGGATCTCTTTGATAACCACATCCACCTGGCCACATACAAAATTCTGCAGGATGGATATGTCATTTCCAGCATTCTCCCTTCCAAAATCCAACACGCCATTTTGTTGGTAAAAATGCATACAGCACCTGGTCCAGGCAAGGTCAGACCAGAACGCCTGAAGAATCTGTCAGCAGTACTTGTCAATACACTGGCTTGGCTCTTCACACACTACCTGTCTTAATACAAGGTTTTCCCCAATGGAAAACCAGCAGGACTGTTCTCTTGTACAAGAAGGGAGACATCCATGACATCGGCAGCTATTGCCCAATCTGGCTATTGTCTGTCAGTTTCGCGAGAGTTCAAGATGTCACTCTGTCTAACATTCATTGACTTAAAGAAGGCCTTTGATTCTGTTGAGACTGAAGTGGTCATCGAAGCCATAGTCAAACAGGTGGTCCAAACTCAGTACATCAGGATCCTTGGCGAGCTGTATTATGGATTCACCACCAGCATCTCACCATTATACAAGAAAGTGATCATTGACATAAGGAGAGGAGTTCGGCTGGGTGATATAATTTCATTGAAACTCTTCAGTGCCACCATTGAGAACATCATGCGATGATTGGAATGGGAAGGAATCGGTGTGAATATAGACATTCGGCAACTACACCACCTCGGCTTCACTGATGACATCTTTCTAATAACAAAAAACACTAGCCAAGCATGACAAATGCTGGCAGACTTTGACCACAAGTGTGGAAAGGTCTGACTGTAGCTGAATATCACCAAGACAATGTTCATGAAAAACAAACTCTTTCCTGATGTTCCATTTGCTCTCAATGGAATGAACATCTCTGAATGCAGTGATTATGTGTACGTGGGTCGAGAACTCAACATGAGGAACAACTTTGTGCCAGAACTGCACAGGAGGAAGAGAGTAACATGGAGGCCTTTAAGAGGGTCAAAGAAGTGGTTAAGTAGTGGTTAAGAACATTATCTTGGTGAGATTCATCTGCAGTACGACCTTTCTACACTCGAGGTCGAAGGTGGCAAGCATTTTTGCTGCTTGGCTAATGTTTGGTGTATTTAGAAGGATGTCATCATCGAACTGAGGTGGTGTAGTTGCTGACCATCTATCTTCACTCCGATTCCTTCCCATTCCAATTGTAGTATGACATTATTGAGGGTGGCACTGAAGAGTTTCGGTGAAATGGTATCACCTGCTAAACCCCTATCTTTACATCAATGATCATATTTTTGTAGATTGGTGAGATCCTGGTGGTGAATCTGTAACACAGCTTTCAGAGGATCCTGATGTAATGAGTGTGAACACCCTGTTTGGCTAGGGCTTCGATGACTGCTTCAGTCTTAACAAAATCAAAGGCCTTTAAATCGATGAATGTTAGACAGAGCAGCATTTTGAACTCTAGTGAAACTTCAATGAGCTTGGTCACCGTGTGGATATGGTCGATCATGCTGAATCCTTTTCAAAACCTGGCTTGCTTACATGGTTGTCCTTTGTCTAGTGTTCTGCCTATTCTACTCAGGATGACTCTAGTGAACAACTTGTAGATGATGAACAGCAGACAGATTGAGTGATAGTTGCTGATGTCATGGATATCTCCCTTCTTGTACAAGAGAACTGTCCTGCTGATTTTCCATTGGGATGGAACCTTGCATTCAGACAGGTAGCATGTGAAGAGCCGAGACAGTGTATTGACAAGTGTTGGTGGCAGATTCTTCAGGTGTTCCGGTCTGACCTTGTCTGGACCAGGTTCTGTATGCTTTGGACCAGGTGCTTTACCAACGAAATGGCATATCGAATTTTGGAAGTGAGAATGTTGGGAATGACATATCCATCCTGTGGAATTTGGTATGTGGGCAGGTGGACATGGCTATTGATGGGATCCAAGTATAAGTTGTGAATAATCCTCTCCGTTTCCCTGGAAGATATGACAGATGCATCAGGATGTCAGAGGGCAGTCATGTTAATCTTGGAGTTTGTGAAGGACAGGTGAGAGTTACGAATGCTTTTCCCAGCTTCTGCCACATCACCCAACACTGCTGCTCTTCTCTCTTTGAGGTCTTCCTTTATTGCTTTTCTGTACAGCTTTGTGAGTTAGGATGTTACCTTATGATTGTCTGAGGCTCATGCCAAACCACATTGGTGAATGAGCTCGAGAGTTTTCGAAGAGAGCACCTTTTTGTGGTTTTCCCACTCTCAGCATTCATCATTCAGTCATGGAGGTGCTAAACAAGTTGATCGTATTCCTCTTCAATGTTGTCAATGACTGCATCATTCCATATTGCCATAATAGTGCCAAAGAGCTCCCATTTGGTGGTCATTCTGAGAGTTCTCTTCTTAAACATAAACTTTGCAGTCCTTTCTTCCAGCTCTGTGAAATAGAATTTTGCAGGGAGGAGACAGTGGTTCGATCCCATTTGGAATTTTGGGACAACAGCGACATCAGTCAGTTAAAACTGTCGATTGAATCAATTTTGTTGTGGAAATGTCCACTGGGAGACTCCCATGTCCAAGTTTAGATTTGTCCTTCTGGATCTGTGAGTTACCATGGGTGGTCCTGGTCGACGTGATGAACTCAGACAGTCTCTTGCCCTGTTCATTCCATTCTAGGCCATGGGTCCTGATATGGCATTCTTCGGGCAATCTTGTCGGTCTTCGAAGATAGAAACTTCCGTCAGTGATCCACATCTGTTCAAGTGTAATCATCCGATTCAGGTTGTTAGGCATTCGAATTAATCAATGCTCGTTGCCAAGTTCATGTTGACAAGGACACCAGCACCACCGATGCCTCTATTGCCGCATGTTCCGAGGAACAGTTTTCCAGTGTCAAAAATGGTGTGATGTGATCAATGCCTTCTCGTCTCAGTCAGAACAATGATGTCCTTGATCTTCAGGCCCTCTATGGATGCTTCCGATGCCAGTGTACATGCATTGAAAGTACAGACAGTCATTTTGTCCTTCTTCGTTTTGGCAGTCTAGTTCGTCCCTGAGATTTTATCAGCCTCTCCTTGCTCATTCTTAACGCTGCCGTATTGGGTGCTCTTTAAGTGGTGGGGATATTCAATTCAGGGGAATGAGGCCCATTTTGTTACTATTTTGTCTCAATAAAAATAATTAAGTCTGGGTGCCAGGGAGATATTGCAGCAGGTAATTACTTCTTTGCAGCTGACTTAGTTTGATCACGGGCATCCTGTAATGCAACCATTACAAAGTCCACCAGGCGTACTTCCTGACTCCAGAGCCAAGTATAACCCCTGAGCACTGCCATCTGTGGCCCCCAAATAATGTACTTTGGTCCTGTTTTTCATCGATTTGCTTGAGTGGGCACCAGTAATGTCTTCATTGTGATACTTGTTGTTACTATTTTTGGCATATAGAATATGTCACAGGTACCTTTCCAGGCTTTGCCATGCAGGCGGGATATTCTTCTTAGCTTGCCAGGCTCTCAGAGAGGAATGGAGGAACTGAACCTAGGTCGGCAGTGTGCAAGTCAAATGCCCTACCTGCTGTGCTGTCACTCCAGCTCTTTTTTTTTGCTTTTTGTGTCACACCTGACGATGCACAGGGGTTGCTCCTGGCTCTGAACTCAGGAATCACTCCTGGTTGTGCTTGGGTACCATATGGGATGCCGGGAATCAAACCCAGGTTGACCACATGCAAGGCAAGTCCCTCCCTGCTGTGCCCTCCCTCCTAGAACCACCCAATAATAAATAAATGAAATTAATTAATTTCTGTTAAGGTTGTACAACAATGCTACTAATTGTTGTAAAGTTTAATTGGGACATTAAACTCTATTCTCATAATCTACCTGTTACTAGTGGTAAGCCTGACTCCCACCAGAATGAGCAGGCTGTTTTACTTGAACTGAGGAAGAGAGAAGAGGTTGCCTTGAAAAAGAATCTACCACTCCCTTCTCTACTGACCACAGTCACCTGGGAAATGTAGGACTGAGAAGACTTTGAGATGAGCACCTGCATGTTACAGACCTCACTTCTCATAAGTCCCAAATGGTAGTTGTCAGACTGTAGCTGGGTTCCACTTGTTCTGCCACACATGGAAAGGACACAGGTTTTTCAATTTCCCCTGGGCTCTAGAATCCATGCTAGATTGTGGAATTGCTCGTTGCAGAAAAGGAAATTTGGAGCTAAATCTTGCCCAGTCAATTCCAGTCTATTGCCTTTCCCACACACACACACAAAAGAAGTAAAGAATTTCAGAAGGAGACAGAGAGTGAAGTAAAATGAATATATTTGGGAGTGAAGAAGAAAGGTGAATAAAGGAGAGATTCCCAAATAAGTCTTGGAGAGAATAACATGCTGCAGAGATGCCTCTGGACTCCCAAATCACCATCCAACATGTTAGTGATCACTAATACAGAGGCTTAATGGCTCCAGGATGAGATGCAACAATTTTCACACACTTTCCTCTAAGGAAATCTTTTTGGATCATTTTAGTTAATTATTCATAACAAGCAATACAAAATAAATTATTTAGCATCTCCCTTTGGGATAGGCTTGGGTAGTGGTGGGGATATTAGAAATGATGGTGATGGGAAGGTGTAATGGTAGTAGAATTGGTGTTGAAATACCGAATGTAATCAATTGCTGTGGGCAACTCTATGGGAATAAGATTTTTAAAAAAGAGTAACCTCTCCGCAGCTGCATGAGCGTGACTCCAGATGCCAGCTAAATTTTTCGGCATGGACAGTTCCTCGCAGAATGTCTCCAGACTGAGAACTAAGCCACGGCCCCATGCCCACCCAGGAGGGAAAAGGTATTTCTCTCTCTCTCGCCTCTTCCTCGCTGGGGGTGAAGGGCGTGGTGACCACCATATTATGACGACCACAGATGGGGTTTACAAGCTTGCAATGATCCAATATCTGGAAGAAATCTACCTGAACTTAGTTGCTAAAATACAGAAATCCAAAACCGACCTCATACCTCTTCACAACAGGTCTGACTAGTGGGGTACTCCTAACAATAATAGAGAGGTTTGTGTTGAAATATTGAAAGTAACCAAAGTAAATAGAAAGCAAAGTGAAGGGGCTGGAGCAATAGCACAGCAGGTAGGGCATTTGCCTTGCACGCGGCCGACCCGGGTTCGATCCCCGGCATCCCATATGGTCCCCCAAGCACCGCCAGGAGTAATTCCTGAGTGCAAAGCCAGGAATAACCCCTGAGCATCGCTGGGTGTGACCCAAAAAGCAAAATAAAAGAAAAAAAAGAAAGTAAAGTGAAATTCATCAGTTACATTGTGATGCGAGGGGGGGTGGGGGGCAGGATGGGAGGTGTACAGTGGTTTTGTTTGTTTGTT
This sequence comes from Sorex araneus, assembly GCF_027595985.1. Classification (NCBI taxonomy): domain Eukaryota; kingdom Metazoa; phylum Chordata; class Mammalia; order Eulipotyphla; family Soricidae; genus Sorex; species Sorex araneus. Next base: position 218,213,039 of record NC_073313.1, on the reverse strand, counting down.
TGTTTGTTTGTTTGTTTGTTTGTTTTGGTGGTGGGATATGGGCACTGGTGAAGGGATGGTTGTTTCAGCATTGTGTAACTGAGACTTAAGCCTGAAATCATTGTAATTTTCCACATGGTGATTCAATAAAATAAAATTCTTAAAAATAAAATAAAATAAAAGAGTAACAAGGGATTTCTGGAGTGATAAAATAAAGCAAAGTTACACGTCTGTCATTTTTCCAAAATAGGGAAATGCATCCTAAAGTAAGAAATTTCACATGTCAGGCAGGTATGGGCCAATGAGGCAAGGCTAAGATAATGCATCTCAGGCAGATATGGGTCAAAGAAGCAACTTTTTATCTGTCAAATTATTTTATATAGTTTTTCCAAACTGCCAGCCCCAGACCCTTGGCAATGGGGAGAAGAGCTTAGAGAAATTGATGATATTCTTATGATCTTTGATCCAGCAGTGGAGCTGTCCTCCATAAGATCCAACTATCTCTTCTTCAGGAAGCCAACCTTGAACTTGACATGAAATTATGCATCTCAACAGTTCCCCAGGCTCTAGAATGGGGTCTTATGCCTTTAAAGGCCTTTTTACCTTTGGGCTGGCTATATGTATCAGACAATATATTTCCCGACATGCATTACCATTGCAAGCCCCTCCCTGTACCCTCCTCCCTCCTTCCTGCCTGAGCCACATGCTTAAAAAGATTCATTATAGTTCTTTTAAATATATAAATCCAGAGGGATACAAAAAAAAGCCACTATAAAGAAATATTACCAAAGTTGAAATGACTACTGTATAGCCAGACCTATTTGTATACAAACTCAAACGATTGAATGTGTTGTTCCTGCAAAAAGTGCCTGGGAGGTCAGGACGTGTAAAAGGCTAAATGATAGATTAAGAGACAGTACAGGGATAAAGTGTTTGTGTTGCCTATGACTGACCCAAGTTCCATCCCTAGTCCCATATATGGTTCCCAAGCATTGGGAGGAATTATCCCTGAACACAGAGATAGGGATAAAGCCTGAGCAATACCAAGTATGACTCTAGACCCCACACCTCAAATAAAAATGTCTGTATAACAAAGACACTCTGGTTCTGTCAGCCACAGAAAGCAACTATCATCCAGCACCTGAGTGAGCCCACTTGATTGATTTGCAGGACTTAGCGGTTTCTGACAACAGAGCATTGAGGGAGCTGTGGTTGGCAGTGAGGTATGGTTACATTCTTCGCAGAAAAAGAAGTCACTCCTGTTCTCTCCTCACCTTCAGGATATTTATTTCTTTTTATTTATTTATTGCTACACAGCAAAGAATTTCCAGAGAAGATAGACAATGACATAAAATTTAAAAATTTGAGAGAAGATACTAATTCTAAGAAATATGTGGATTGCTCCAGTGAGAGAGAGAAAAGGAAGCAATACTTTGGATAACACAGTGTTCTCCAGAGGGGGGGAAAAAAAGGAAAATAAAAGCAAAAGCTAAAGGAAATTCACTCAATTAAAGACACAGGCGATTCCAGCGTGAAATGCTATCAAGTACAGAAGAGGTTTTGCAGTCAGAGTCAGGATGTGGGTGATCCAAGAGTGAAGTGAGAGTCTCTTGCTTTTGCAATTCTGCTATTACAGGACTTTTTTTCAAGTCAGCAGTGTGAGACTTTCTGTGCTGATAAACAACCATTGCTATGGTGCTATCAAGGGAAAAGGGCTTCTAGCTCTGGTGATCTTATTCTTTTAGAGATTTATCAGCACCGTAGCTTCTGCTAAAATACTCCCTGAAGGGGCCTAGCCATTACATTTTGATTAGGACCTTCTTCAATTGGCTGTAGTCTGGCCTTGAATCTCGATAAGATTTTAGGTCATGTTCGACTGGACCCAGGTGTGACCTTACTGTTGGTCTTGAGTCTGAACTGGGACCCCTGAGACTTTAGTCTAGGACCCAGGCAAAATAGAGTTACACCTGTTCAGACAACATCACAAACCTAAGGATTCCTAAAAGTAATTTCCAAGGAACCTATCTGAGTAAGGACGTCAGAAGCACTGGAATCAGAAAAAGAAGATTCTAAGAAATTACTATGTCTTTAAAATCAGGTTATTGGCATCTATGCAGGTGAGAATGCAATGTTCTATTAAATTATATTAACTTTTTATACTTTGCTCACTTCTAAAAGTTATAGGGAGAGTAATGTTTCTTTAGAAAGACTGAAGAAATTTATTTTTATTTTTTTATTTTTAGACATCACCAATACTCATTAAAATTTTATTTCATACTTCCACTATACTTAAATGTAAAACAAAAAACAAGAAAACAATTTATGTGCTCTGAAGCCTGTGAAATTTGGGGTCTTCTAAGCAGAAACATTGATAAAATTCAGATAGGAAAAACAAAACTATAAAATCATATTTAAATTTGAATATCATTTTAGAGATTTTTTTTTAAAATTATTTATTGAATCACTGTGAGAACAAAGCTTTCGGGTTTAAGTCTCGGTCATACAATGATCAAACATCAATCCCTTCACCAATGCACATTTTCCACCACTAAAAACGCCAGTATGCCCCCCACTCCAACCCCTCCATGTGGCAGATAATTTCCATAAATTCTCTCTCTCTACTTTCATTACATTCAATATTTCGATACCAGTCCCACCATTAGTATTTGGAGTTTTTCCCCAATGCTCAGACCTGCCGAAAAGGCAAAATTAAACAATTTGTTTTCTATTGTTGATTACAAATAACATATGACATTGTACAGCAATAGTGGCTACACAATCTTGGAATTCTGAAATTTTAATAATTAAATCTAGAAAGATTTCTGCCAAAAGACTCTGGATTCCAGAGATTTATTTGTCTCTGGGATAATGACCATTAAGGAGCTTAAGAAGCAGCCAGAGGGGCCGACCATAGGTGGCACCTCAGGGTCTCATCGAGGGAGGGGAGAAGACTGAAGAGATTTAAATTGTTGAAATTATCTATTGGCTTACGCAATTAGAAAACAACACTTTATTATGGAGAAAGCAGGTAATTTTCCCTAAAATATCCTAAAGATATATTTTAAAAATTATACTAGAGCTGTGTTAATTATGCCCAAAGCTTTAGTGCTTTACTTTCATTATCTAACCTTTTTTATTAAGAAAGAGAGAGAGAGAGAGAGAGAGAGAGAGAGAGAGAGAAAGAGAGAGAGAGAGAAGGCTTAGATCTATAAAGCTGCTTCTATTTGATTCTAGTGAAACCTATTATACTAATAAAATACCTTGCATGGAGACTTATATATGATAAGTTTGGAAGGCTCTGCTGTGTGGCCTTTATAGGGATCCCAATGAAAAGAATTTTAGGGAACTGAAATGTGTTTTTGTTTAAATAACATCTTAAGATCTGTTCTTATAATCGAAACAAATCTCTTACTCTAAAGATTGAATGTTCGGATGAACCCAACAGGGCATAGATGCCCTGAGTTCTCTGAACCAAGACATTACCTAAGACACAGACATTGCTCAACCTCCCTTGGGTTACACTGTCACAGTAATAGTGTGACATGCTGACATAATGGTACCCTAGAGGATGAGCGCTGGGCTTTTAGTTTTGGAAATTTATTTTACCCATTTGGTGGATTGTCATACTTTTAGCCTCTAGTTTTCACTCTTTAAAAAATTTTCTTTAAGGCACTGTGCTTTACAACACTACTAGTGTTAGCGTTTCATGCATACAATGTTCTAAACACCATCTCTAGTTTTTCTCTTAAATGTGATTTTTTTTTCTCCTGTGCTTGTACTTGTGTTAGGGAATCTGAAGTAGATATACAAATAAAACAGTTTTGTAACCAGGGCGATAATGGTGCTTTCCTTGCACACAACCAATTCAGGTGCCGTGCCCAGCACTAATGAGCACCTCCAGCAGTGATCTCTGACTGCAGAGCCAGGAGGAATCCCTGAGCACAGCCACAGCTGGGTGTGGAAAAAAAAAAAAGAGTGGGGTGGGGGGAAGAATGTAAAAAAAAGAGCTTTCTTTGGGGTTGCTATAAAATTGAATGCTAAATTTAATATAAAACCATGATGGTTCCACAAACTTAATTTTAAAGAAAACTTTATTTTTAAGTTTAATTTCTCTCTAGAAATTTAATATTAATATAGTCTTTACATAATTATGAGATAAATTTTTGACATTATAGTACTCAAGGTAATTACATAGAGTCATCTATATTATTGTGTAATCACCAGTAAATTATAATTAAACCTAAGTCTGGGAAAAAATAATTAAAATGAGTGGTCAAAGAATAAAGGGTTGAACACATAGTTTGCATAAAGAAGACCAGGTTCAATCCCAGTGCTATATGGTTTACTAATACTTCTAGGGGTCCCAAATCCCTGGTACCACCGAATCTCCAAAGCGTTGACCTGGAAACCCCTGAATACTCTTAGGGCTTAGGTAATTCCTAGTCTGAGAAGTACCACAGTATCTGAAGATCCTTGTACCGAAATATCCATACAAGGATATTTGTATGCTTATCTGGAAATCATAAACCTGGAGCCTCTGAAGAATGTTTTGCCTCCCCCACCAAAAATTGTTTTTATTTTAATGAAAACAGAAACATGAAATATTTTGATTTACTACAGCATCTGGCTTTCTGAGCTAGAGAGCTTGTCCAAGGCTAAGACTTGCTTTGTATGTAGATGATCTTGGCTTGATAGATCCTAAAACCTTATATGTCCCCAAGCACTCCACCCTGAGAACAGGGATAAACCTGGACTATTATTGGTATGTACCAAACAACAAACAATTCCCCCAAATCACACTAGTCAAAAAATTGTCTCTAGATATATATTATATCTGCTCAATTATTTACAGTGTATTTTGGAAGATGGAGAGATAGTACAAGGTGCTTATCTATCATGCAGCCAAAACCATTTATACCCCAGTACCATATGGTACCCTGAGAACCGATTGAATGACTCTTGAGCACAAGCTGTGAATCTACCCCGAGTACTGTTAGGTGTGGCAACCTCACTCCACATGCACAGAAATGACTAATAAAGTATATTTCGGAACAAATGCTAATCATAAAAATCTATGCTTAAAGATAAGAAGTATTTTGTTTAATGGATATAGTAAGTGGTTAAAAAAAAAAGAAAACCACGGGAGACATGTTAGGGTTAACAACTTCTCTTTTCTGTTGTTTCTGATTATAGTTAGACTTATAACAAGTTTACACATGTGGAAAAATCTTTAGGTAGAAATTACCCATCCTTGTTTCAGTCCAAATTACCCATCCTTCTTTCGCTTATTAACATAGCGGTAATGTGTCCAGAACAGTACCACAAGGGAAAAATTTAAAAGACCAAACAAAACCAATTAAAAACAAAACAAATGCAATAAAAAGAATTACCCTTCATCTTAAGTTTGCTTCAATATTATACTTCAAAGTTTACTTCAATGTGATACTTCAAATATAATTATACAATATTATTGATCTTCTAATGACCCTCTTCTGAAAACAGGAAAATGCTTAAGAAAAATAAAAGGAAGGATTCGAGACAGAAACAAAAATAGTCTACTGAAGACACTTTTGTGAGTAGAGGGTAGGTTTTAAGAGGGATTTTCACATATCAGCTGAGGTTTGATGCTTATTAGGAAGGGGTTCTCTATTCTCTTACAAGGTTGTCCAAATATAGGGAGGAAGAACTGTCAAATGAAGCAATCAAGTAGCATGAAGTCGACTGTTTATTATAGGATTGAGGGGAATTCTACTTAATAAGCATTCCCTTCAAATGAATCAATGATTGAGAATACATCATCACAACAAAACATATTTGAGTAGTAGTGGTGAAATGTATAAACTATACATAACCAGTATATTTTAGGAAGATGGGATGCAAACTGTTTTAAAATGATGTATTGAGATCAAATTTAACATCTAAAATATGATATTTCTTGGGCCGGAGGGATAATACAGTGCTTAGTGCATTTGCCATGCACAAGTCCAACCCAGGTTCAATCCCCAACATCCCGTATGGTCCCCTGAGTATGGCCAGGAGTAATTCTTTAGTTCAGAGCCAGGAGTAACCCCTGAGAATTGCCAGGTATAACACAAAAATAACAAAAATAAAATAAAGTATGATATTTCATGAACTAAAATATTAAACAATTCAATATAAAATAATTTATTTTTTCATGAACTAAAAAGTTATAATTCATGAAGTTTTAAACTTCTTTAATTAAAAATGCATATTAAATGGTAAGATTAAAAACAATGTTACAAAATGTTATACCTGATTGTTGTTCTTTTGTCATTTATTAAATTTCACCTTTATAATTTCAATGCAATTTTGTCAACTCATGGTTTGTTGAGTACCTCTTTCAATCTTTTATAATTTTTTAAAAATTTTCTTTCAGATATTAGTTGATATTTGAAAAAAAACACATATTGGAAGCATACAGTTTATGATTGTGCTTTTTAAAGTATTAATAAATACTGTAAAAGACCACATGGTTGTTTTTTACTTTAAAATTAAATAATTTACTTTTCTGTACTACTCTATATAAGTTTTGTTCATAAAACTGCAATTTTTTCTTAGAGTGTTGGAGACACAGAGTTTAGTGAAATTGCACCATTATTTACTTTTCCTGGGAGAATTCTTATTTAGAACTGTAGATTAGATTTTATATTCACATGATTTAGTGTAAAAAATATTTTTAATGTAATGTTACTTATAATGGTGCAACTTATAAATATGTTACTGAAAATTAAAAACATTCTATTAAAACTTAAAGAGTAACTAAATAAATGAATATTTAATATACTAGTGCTATACTTTTATGGACCTAAAAGCTCATAATTCAAATAAAAATTTTTATCAGTCAAATAAGTTAAATAAACTGGTGAGGTTAACTTGTTTTTTCCCTCCAGTTTAGTATACACAAATATCACTGTCACTGCCACTGACATCCCATTGCCCATCGATTTGCTCAAGAGGGCACCAGTAACGTCTCCATTGTGAGACTTGTTACGGTTTTTGCATATCAAATATGCACAGGTAGCTTGCCAGGCTCTGCCCTGTGGGTGAGATACTCTCGGTAGCTTGCCGGGCTCTCTGAGAGGGGCAGAAATACACAAGCATATGAAAATAAAATCATGTCTGTTTTGTAAATTGAGCGTATCTTTAGGAGTCTGTAAAATGTTACCTTCCTGCTTAATACATCTATAAAGTGAAATGTTATAGAATTCATATCTTGTTGATGGGACCAAGTCTGGTGCAAACAGATCTTTTGCTTGTGTGGAGTGATCTACAGAGATAAAGATCTTAAATTCATAATACTGAAAGCTTAAAATGTAAGCCTAATTTTAGTGTTATGCAATAAACATGATTGTTAGTAACTACTACTAATTTATTCATCTGTTTTAGTACACACTTATTTGGAGGAAATATAAGGGGTGTTCTAATTCCCTATAAAGAGATATATAATTCCTCTCTAATGAAATTTAAAGTATCTTCTAAGATGCTTTATTTATTTTTAAATATTGGGATTTATTTAGCGTCTCTGGTTAATAAAACATATTATGAGTCAATTTAATTGGATATATCATTATTCGGTAATGCGCAAACAATTCAGAAGGTAAACTAATCTAAGGAGAAAATAAGAATTTGAAAACAACACTGTGCAGATTTAAAAAAAAAAACCTAAAAGAGTAGTGAGTTCACCCATATAGTGGGAGGACTGAATTAGAATTGAAGAACAACTCTGGAAAGTCCCTAATTGAGAAGTAAAGATACCAAGGTTAGCTACATTAAAATAAATGTAAAGCTTCACATGTACACTGATTGAATCACATATCACCTGATAGGCTATACAAAACATAAATTTTAGTATCACTTTTTTTTAAAAACCAAAGGCAGTATGCAAGTGCTGCTTTGAGGAACAAAATAATATAGGACTATTTTTCTTTCACATTGGGTTGCAAATAATAAATAACTTTAGAAAGCAGGAAATGAGACCATTTAAGAAGGTAAAAGTCACAAATGTGCTTCAGGAAGTAATCAGATGAAATAAAATTTTTCTGAATTCTCTGGAGGTATTTGAAAAAATGCAAAGGTCTAACCATATTCGAGTTAGAGTTTAGTCAATTATATTTAAATACAAAAAGGCAAGGAAAAACTGCAGTTGATTCACAGGTATGTAAATTATAATTTTATTGAACTCTATATTATATTTCCAAATCAGTATACAATGTTGCAATAACGGCACATTAGAGAAAAGAGATAAATGTTACAGTAATGCTATATGCATGCTTACATAAAACCATTTGACTGGAACATTCAATATTATCAAGTACTTTATTACATCAAGAGTACTATGTTTATGACAAGCATTAATCATGTTTAAATATAGAAGAAAATATACAAAGATTTTAAAACAAGGGATAATATTGCTAATTCATAGTTTAGATGTATAGTTTTTCAACATAGTTTCAAATAATACAATAACATGCATTTATTGTAATACTTAATAACTGCTTTGTATTTTAGTAAACATTTTTCTTTAATAATTATTTGTAAAATGCATAGTATAATGAATATTCTCTTTATTCATATCAGGTCTTAAAATTATATTTTTGTATTAGTAAATGTAGATCTTACTATGTATGTGCATTTAACTATATTGTGATTAATGTATACATTTGACTTAAAATAATCAATAATAAAACATATGACTCAAATAGAGACAGAAAGGGGAGCTGAAAGATTGTACAGAGGGTAGGACAGTTGAATACAAGTGACTGGCCCAGGTTCTAGTCCAGAAGCCGAGAGTGGCTCTAAAGTCTGACCAGAAGTGATACCTTCACACAGATCTAGGAGTAGAGTATGCCCTGAACACAGCTGAGTGTGACCCAAAACCAGAGAGCTGTAAGAGGAGAAAAGAAGGAAAGAAGTAAAAGTATAAAAAGAAAAATAGCTTGTGACTCCTAGTCCATTTCTTTATCTTCTATTATTG